>NC_056503.1:36837313-36890573 GCF_014905685.2 Nematolebias whitei
TATATATATATATATATATAAATATATATATGTATGTGTGTATATATATATGTATGTGTGTATATATATGTATGTGTGTATATATATGTATGTGTGTATATATATATTTTTTTTTATTTTTTATTTACATATATATTTCATATAAAGCTCCAAAAGGCATCAAAACTAAACAATTTGCAGTAAATCTGAAACCTATAGCCACAGTTCACAGATATGGTTCAATTACCAAACACAGTTCGTGGATTTGGCAGTCATGCCCCGGAAGTAAAGTACATTGTTCTGAGAGTATCGAGTTTAGAAGCTCTAACTGTGCATAATTTTAGTGTAATTTTTTTTTAACAAATTCTCGATGAGCTGTCAAGGCCACTTATCATTGCTCCATGTATCTGTAAAACTTGGCTACCCACACCTCACTGTCCTTGGCAGAGTCTCGGTGTCAATTTATCGGCAAAAAAAAAACCTGACAGGTCTTGAGGATCTTTGTGACTCACCATGATTCCAGTCAAGGGCCAGAGGCAGAAAAGGCAAAGACTGAGGTTAGAGGGAGAGAGGAAATATTGAGCGGATGCTTGAGTGGACTACAGCGTGATGTCATAAAAACCATTAACAGTCCAGACACTTGTTCCACTGCGGTATGTCACAGCCATAAACCCACCACTGCAATTTTTCCCCCCCATTGGCCTCAATTTGTCAAAAAGGATTCTGTGCATGTCAGGGCTTCCCCTCCTAACTGCGAATGGTCTACTTGTGAGGAAGATGCCTAAACAGAAGCAGTGAAACTCTGAATAGAATAATCACAGTCAAACATCTTTGTTTGTGCTGCCTCTGTGTAGCCTAAGGGGTTGGTGTATCATGAACTAGCATACATAGAAAGCAGTATTTCCATGTGTCTGGCAAACAAGCTGGCTAAGTTGTAAGAATCAGTCTGAAAATTGCAAACCTTGTGTGTGTGTTCAGCTCAAAGGAGTCAGCTGATAACAATGGGTTATTTGCAGACAATGATTAAAATGTGAATGCGTCTCAAATGCGCAAATATGACCAGTTAGTTATTTATTAAAACACTGCCATTAATATCCTCCACTTTTATTAGAAGAAAGATAATCTCCTTGATTGCGCTGATGTCTTTGATGGTAAGTTTGAGAGGATTTGTTCGACAACTTGTCGAGCTGAACAAAAGAGTAACGTCTCATCAATATTCACAGTGTGGCACTGCAGGGAAACACTTTGAAAATGCCAAACGGTAGGCTCGCTCTGTGTCGCTGTATGACAGTATAATAAGGTATTAAAATCTTCTGCTTTAATCCCAATACAATCAAAAATACAAGTTATCCTCTTTCTATTAAAATGACACAGTGATGGTGTACTGAAGTGATATATTGCAGTTCACTGCACAGCACGCCGCACCACAGTCTGTTAATACTGCTAAAATAGGGAAATGAGCTGCAAGAGACAAAATAAAGAGCCCATAAAGGGACAGGAGGGTCACCAGCCCGTCCATTTAGCTTGCCAGGCTTTGTCCCAGTTTGTGTAGTTTCCCCCAAGTGCCACTAAGTCAAGGCTTTAATGGTTTACTCAGTTGAGTCGCAAAGCTTACCAATTCTGTTTCTGCGATGTCATATAAGAAATGCAAAAGATTATTAAATTGTTATGAATAACTAAACAAGTGTAAATAAAATGAACAAATTTTTATTTAAAAAAAAACAAAAAAAACATATGAATAATTTTAACTAGATTTTTTTTCATCTATACTTTATTAGCTAATGACCAAATCACATACAGTAACACTCACCATGTAACAGCTGTTAAATTTGTTTTGCAGGAAGCTTCAAGTCTCTTAGCCTGATTAAAAATAATTCTACCCATATTTCTTCATCAAAATGCTCCTTATTCAGTGAGATTATTGGGCTATCTTGTGTACCCTGCTGTTTGAAGATTCATCCTCACAGTTTAAATAATCTGGGGAATATGAGGACCAGATATATCTTTGATTTGCTTCTCTTGAAGTGGGCTAGTCCACACAGGAATTTGAGCTATGTTGTCCAGAAGTGGAATTAATTTTCATTTCTTATTAGTCTTTTTTTTGATGATTGCTTCTTTTGTTTTTGCACGTTTTTAGGTGCACTCTTTTTACTGTTCACTACCTAAAGAACTACAAAAAATCAACATTTGTTCTTGTAATGAAAACTTAAGAATAGTTTCATTTGATCAGTCAGCAGCACTAGTTTTAGAACGTCTCAGCCTTCTTTAGAAATTGCACACAATGAATTTAGTGGCAAGAATTTATCTAAAAACTTTCCTATGAAAATGTGGCTGAACGTACAGTAAGTGAAGACTATCCTATCACTCAACAGTAGGGGTTGCACGACTTCACATTTTTTAAAGTTGACTTCAACATGATAAATGTCGAGTCGCCGTCCCTGCGGTCATCCATCTGGATTTGCCTGTGCCTCTTTCAACCAGCCGGGCTCGGACACACGCATCAGCTCACATGGCAGCTTGTAAGCTTGGCAGTCATCCGTCTGGACTTTTCTGTACCTCTTTTAACTGGCCAGTCAACCAAAATTTGGGCCAGGCTGGCTATAGGCCCAGGCCTGGGATAGCATTGACAGGTCTACCCACCGCCCACCACCACCACCATCCACCACTGTGGATTAAATAAAATTAAATTAAAAACAACAGGGTGGGCGGTGGTGACTGCAACTGGTCGACATAAAATTTAAAAACTCACGAGATGTCCTAGAATGGACTTGTCAACTAGTCAACTATTCTTCAACCCCTACTCAAGAGTCTGCTAAATCTGCCTAAAAGATTTTCTTTTGTCCAACAAAAGTTTTCTGTCAAGCAGCCGTGTGATCAATTCTTTAAAATAAGTTTTCTTGGATTTTTCTTTGGTGGCGCAACTGGTAGAGCTGCTGCCTCTCAGTGAGCAGGTCCTTGGTTCAAACCCCGGTCCAGGGGCCTTTCTGGGTGGAGTTTGCATGTTCTCTCCGTGCATGCGTGGGTTTTCTCCGGGTACTCCGGTTTCCTCCCACAGACCAAAAACATGCATGTTAGGCTGATTGGTAACTCTAAATTGTCCCTAGGTGTGAGTGAGAGAGTGAATGGTTGTTTGTCTCGTTTGTCTCTATGTGTCCCTGTGGTGGACTTGCGACCCGTCCAGGGTGTACCCCGCCCCTCGCACAGTGATTGCTGGACATGGGCACCAGCGACCCCCTTGACCCAAAATGGAATAAGCGGGTAAAGATAATGGATGGATGGATTTTTCTTTTTTTAGATGTTAAGCTTCTCAAAGTTTCATCTTCTTTGGCATTTCTTAATTGCATTACAAACTGAGATAATGACTACCTGAAAACACTTTGCTTTTTTCAACAGCCTTTCTTGATTCGTGGACATCAATTATTTTAATTTTCAGAGTGCAAGGCATCTGTTTAGAAGAGCCTGCTGATTAACAGGACAAGGTTTTAGGAATCAGCCTATTTATAAAGTATAAATCTAAATCATCTGGCCTTTTCTAACACTGACAATGAGGCAAGCTATTTTTTTAGCTTTTAAGATTCTGAAGCTTAATAAAAGTTATAAAATAGCTTAAAAGCTGATGAAGGTGCTTAAAATACGTCTGATACTTTATTTTTCACTATACTTTATAGCAAAAATAATACACTGGGCTTAAAAGAGTAAAAAGAATATGTTGCCATGTCTTTTGGAAGCCGTGGTGGACATTCATTTCCTGAATCACTAACCAAACAAATTGTTAAGGCTTTGTTACATTTTCTGTGAAAAACTAAGGTATATGTTGCTTAATATTTATTTTTTATTGTTGTTGTTTTTTTTTCTGTTTTCTTTCTTTCTTTATTTTTGTGTGTGCACAAACTTGTTGCTTTTTTCCCATACCGTGACGGTATGTCTCGTGAAAATCATCTGGTCTAATGGATGCCTCCCACTCCCACCAGACAAGTGCATAGCTTTTAGTACATCATTTCTAGTTTGATTTCTAGTAATAATTCTGAAAAAATACTCAAGATTAACATAGTAAAATGGGAGAAAAAAAAGTGTATTGAAGTAACTAATAATATTAAAATAAAAGTGAAAAAATTATGAAAGAATATATCATCACTGATTGAAATAGTTGTTACAAGCAGGAAGCAAACCCACCAAATTCTGCTTGCTAGACTACTAACCTAATCACTGACGCACCACAGACACACACACACTGACAGACCACAGAACTATTTAAACAAGATCCTACCATGGTAGCGGACAGCCTGCCTTTTTGTTTCTTCTCTGTTCTTCTCAGTTTTCTGTACAGGTCCCCTCTGTCTGCTCCAAATTGACTAAAACAAAATATCTCCACTGTTGGACTCAGCAGGTTTCACTGCAGCGCTAACACTGAGGTCTAGGGTTAGCAGTGGTTGTATCAAAGCTCTAAAACAGCCGAATGTGTGCACAGGGCAGGAATCTGATGCCACAAATGAAAAAATTTTTTGAGCTGACTGTTCAAATTACTGGCAGCATGTTTGGATACTCTTGGCAAATGCAATTTGGTGCATGGTACCGCCTCATAACTGTAAATAGGTTTAAAAAAAACTGAGAATAAATCCATAAAAACAATTTTTTATTCCATTTAAATTTGTCAAAAATATTTGAGACATACAGGGAACAAAACTTTGCACAGTATTCTCAGTAAATAAGTATTATATACAGTATATGAGGAACTACTTTGTGGGATGAATGAATTTATTAGGTGGGGCTTCATCCCACCTGCCCCAGTGGACCGGCCTCCAGTGTATGGATGGTTTTCCTGATCTTCCAAACTTCAGCTAAACCTTTCTTGTTATTGTAATTTCCATTTTTAATTACAAAGTACATTATCCGTTGAGGTGATGACTGCCTGAAAAACACTTTTGTTTTGTCTATTCATAGCTTCTGTCTTTGCGATAGACAGTTACTTTAACTGTTAGTGTAATAGAGGCCTTTTGTTCAGACAAGGTTTGCAGTGAGTATTTAGAAACCGTTGTCATTTGCACTGCCGTATATCATTTATCCTGCCCGGAATGTAAGAAGAATGTGTAAAAATTAGAGTCTGCTCAAGCCTATTAGAAATCAAAATGTGTGGGGAAAAAAGGACAGAAATTAGAGGACTAGAAAATGAAATTACGCACACAATCACAATTACCACAAGTAAAAGTTGTATTATAACGACATTCATTCTAATTTATGAGGCCACTTCTTTTCTCAGAATCATCATACCTTTTGTTCCCCGTTAATAGATGATTGCAAAATTGAAAATTATTCAAACACTTGAATAGGTCACCCACTGGGTAGAGAGTAAGCTGTGATTGGACTATTGATGCATCTATAACTGCTGATTTCTCTTTGTACAGGAGGGAATAATGTTTCAAAAGAAATAAATAAATAAATTGCATTTTGATGATTGTTGGTAATAACTGACAAAGGCCACATTATTATTGCTTGCATGTAACCCAGCACAGTAAAATGCATTGACCACTTATAAACTCCTGCAGCCAGTTGCATAAAGCAGGAACAAAAACGATGTTAATGTCTTTATCTCAACACAAACTGGTGCTGAACAAAGAAGATTGGATGGTCAGAATGATACACCTAATTATATTAATGTATCTGTCTGCCAGTAACTATTTGCAGTCAACTCTCTCCATCATTTGCAAAATATCTACTGAACCGCTGGATGAATTTTAATGAAATTTTGAGTATACAATTATTGGATATACCTCTACAACTGACTACTGTACCTTTTGGAATCATCCCAATTTAAGATGGTCACTACAGCAAACGCACATTAAAACAGTGGTTCCCAACCCTGGTCTCTGAGGAACACCATCCTGCACGTTTTAGCTGTTTCCCTGCTTTGACACACCTGATTTGAATGATTTGGTGATTAACAGGCTTTGGCAGAACTTGAGGAAGTAATTAAATCACAGAATCAGGTGTGTTGAGACAGGGAAACCGCTAAAACATGCAGGGTGGTGTTCCTCAGGGACCAAGGTTGGGAACCACTGTCTTAGAAACTATAAAAACAATTATAATACAGTCAACTGGACAGATACTGTGCTAAAATTGGGCAAAATTGTAGCAAAACATCATTTAGAAGACATTCTACTTTTTGCGCAAAAGTTTTGCTTGAAATTTCAACATTGGAAAATTATTTTATAACTCTTTACACAGACTTTGATGAAACATTCAGAAAGTAACAATTGAATGTACAGTATATATATATATATATATATATATATATACATATATATATATATATATTCTGACTCAGTGAAGAATCTTGAGTTCATATTTTGACAAATTACACCTTTAATTTACTGACTTTACTGCCATTGCTTTTTTAAGTGTCACAAACTGCCTTTTCTTTGCAAATAAGTAATAAGGAGCATGACACCATCCATAGGCATCCACCATCAGGTCTCTCTTATAAAAGAGTCCCTGAGGCTCAATGGGTTTAACCTGTCTAAATAAAGGTTGAATGAATTAATCCTTTCATTATTGGAAATAGGAGTTCAAATCAGGGTCATGTACAATATGTGCATAAAATCTCACCAAAATCTATCATTCTAAAAGAGATCAATACAACTGCATAGATTCAAAATCTGGTATTAAAAGGTGTATCAACAGTTTTCTCTTTTTTTTTTTTTGACAGTCATAATTTTTATTTTTTCCAGAGACCATTATAGATCACCTTTTGGTTTAAGTTTCCTGCATGGTTTTACAATGTCAAACAATCACTTAGAGCTTATCTGAACATATTTATATAAAAATTGTATCCAGTAATATTAGAAAGCAAATTTTGAGCTCGTGATTCTTAAGTCACAGGAAAAACCATATCTGCACCATGCATGGGCATATAGTCAGAAACATATAGAGACAGATACGCACCTATAGCTTCCTGTCAGCTCAGTTTACAGTTCCATAAACAAGGTGCAAATAAGCACTGATAGCAGCAACAAGAGCTGTAAAAACCAGCAGCTGTGTTGATCTCTCCATCAGGAGGAATAGCAATGACTCCACCACCGATATCACACTCTTCTCTTTATACAACTGATTAACCAGTGTAATCACCACTGCTGCAGGTAATGACTGCAGACAGGATCATATGGTCACCCATTTCCGATGCCGTCTGCAGGGATATGATCAGAATATTTAAAGCATCTCCATCGATGCATTGCTTTGAAACAAAAAGCAAGGCAACAATAACTTTTTACGTTCAAAATAGTTGCGGTGTAATGCAAAGCGGGGCTGATTTCATTTTGCTCGTTGGTGGAAAAGCAGCATGTTGTGCATTTTCTTCCAACACAAGAGTAATTTTTCGTTTAAAATCAAATCTATTTCTCATTACCAAGGCTGCGTCGCAGTGTTGCATAATGATGAGACAATGTCGGACTGTTTTGAATAAAAGCCATTGTCTGATATTTGATTTTGTAGAAGTGAAAAAAGAGGGGGACTTGACAAAAAGTGACATCTTAAATGACGAGCAAACCAACAAGAGTTAGAAATCAGACTCGTTTTCTTCTCTTTAAACAAAAAGCAGAAGGAAAATAAGCTTCCTTTTACTTTTATGACTTCACTGTTACGAGCTTCAGACATTGTGCTCTGTGTACGTCAAGAGCAACGAGACAAAAACAAGTATTAAAAGGTCAGACGTCTTCTTTGTTTGAAGATGTTGTATGCAGTCTAGACGGAAAAGTCTTGATTAAAACATCAAAAGGAGAAAAAGATACACTTGTAGCTGCTGCAGCTTTTCATTACCCACTGAAAACTGCACACAGTTTTTGTTTCATGGCCACTTATCTTTTGATATGTCTTAGAGCATGCATGCTGACATGACATTAATTTATCCATTGACCTTTTCTAAAGTTGTACAATTTCTTTATAGCAGCTTTTTTTGTCTATGCTGTAAATGTCTTAGGATGTCGTTTTCTATATTAGCAATTAATTGCATGTACTTGTAAAAAAAAACATGCAGCCTTCCCATCAAATCAAACCTGCAAATGAATCATGCGAGCATTTCTGGGATTCTCACACTAAAACGAAGATGCAAGCGTATCTATATTTGTATTTTCTCTAACTTCTCCAAACGGCAAAGCTTCTAGGACATTTCATTCGGAATGCAAAATGCGATGACAGAATTTATGAAGCAATTTGCTTTGATCTTGGTGTGTTGTCCCCATTTTACAGGAAGCACCTGCTTCAAACACATTTAGGCAGATTAGGAGCGTGCTTGTTATCTTTCCTCTCCACGTTTGTGTCTTTTACAGGACTGGAATTTCAATGCAAGGACCAAACACTGTGAAGCTGTTTCCGCAACTGGCAGCACACAGACATTGTTCATTTGCTGCTTAAATGTTTAGTCGCGTCAAAGGTGTGTGCACGTTAATAAATTAGAGAAAGTGGGTAAAGTGTTCCAGGATGCATAAAGACCGACAGGTCAGCAGCAGGTTAAGTACAATTAATAAGCTCTGTTATGTTTTAATGTTTAACCCAACAGGCTTGAAACAACTCCATCATCATGCTATATCATGCTATATTATGATTTTCACCATTAACAGAATCCCTTAAAGCCTAGAATATTTGAATAAGCACTGATTCAAAGAGAAGAGCCTCCGTGATTATTAAAGTTTGCACTGAATAATTACTCTGGAGCCTGAAAGATGACGTATTGATGTGCAGAATATATAAATCCCTAACGAAGCTTCAGCAAGACAGATAGTGAGCCCATCACCAGGGAAAGGCGAAGGCTGAGATTGATTCTGTTGTATCTTCACCACAACGAAAACTGCTCTCTTGCCAAAATTGTGGGTTTCTCATTGGAAAATCATCTTTTTGCTCTCAAAACAATACAATACAGTGTGTGACTCTGTACACTGCGTCCAGGGTAGTAGCCAGCAATGTTTCAAGTGAGTGGTGGCATTCTGAGGTGATAGTGTGACAGTTTAATGTAGTTTGGTATAGTTCCTGCTGCACATATAATCTCATTTGTCTTCTGATATTATGTACTTTTAATGTAATTTTTGCTAATCCTAAAGGACTAAATTTATGACTGTGTGGAAGAATTTTTAAAAGTAACAATAGGTAGAAAAAAGTGTTCAAGATCCTCACAAAGATGTCAGTTATTTGAAACCTGAGTTTGCTGAATGTTGACAGGAGGAACCATACTTGTATATGTGCATAAACCAGTCAGTATCTAACTTATGGCAATGTGAAGTGTTAATGCAAGTGCATCTCAAAAATTTAGAATGTCATGGAAAAAAAATTTTTTGTTAATCATTTCAGACAGTAATTACTAGTTGGAAAGGTAATCTGTGAAAAGTGGTATTAATTATGTTTTTATGTATGAGTGTTGGGTTAGTTTGTGTGTGCATATGATTGTTTGAGATGAATAAATAAATAAGCTCATATTATATAAATTCATTGCACATAGTGTGAAATATTTCAAGCCTTTATTTCTTGTGATTTTGATGATTATGGCTTACAAATAATGAAAACAAAAATTTAAGTGACAAAAATAAATTGGATATTTTCACAATACTCAAATTTTAAAACAATACTTTTCAATACTTACAAATTTTCACATTACTCAAAACCTCACTGTCATCAGAACCACTCTGCCAGTAGGATCATGCTGTTGTAGATTTACTTCTTTTTCACTTTTGGTGCCTTAGTTTGTATTTTTATTGCATGCTTTTAATAAACCCCAGTTTATGTTAGTTTTGGGGTTGGCTTTGAGCCCGACTCCGCTCGCATTAAGCGTGTGAACTACAGACAAACCAAACTTATGAAAATCGGGCTGTTGTTGTTCGGTGTATTGTTTTGCATGTTAGTGACTAGCTCATACTTTAGATCTTTTAGTGTATCATTGGGCGTTCGTTTAGCATATATCTTGGTTTATAGCTTAGATCCTTATTTACTGTTTCTTTTTGCACTTTACATTTTTACTATTGTTGGATGTAACTGGCACCCTGAGTACACAATTTCATTCCACCTCATGTACCAGGTGATGCGAATGACACGAACCTTGGCTTGACTTTTTTTAAACGCACCTTTATTTTAGTTGGTGGGAAAACTTTATGATCTAGTCACCAGATAAACTATCAAAATATCACCCGCAGTCTTCTTAATGCTAATGCTAGGCCTGAAGGTTGTTTTTCCCTAGATTTAGCACTTCATATGTCTTTGTGTGTGAGTATGTATTATATTGTTTGTTTGTTTAACCCATCTGGATGCTTCATTATTTTGCTGTTCATCAGTTGTCTGTTCTTATAGCGGGTGCAGCTGCTTCCTCTACTTCTCCCTGCTGTTCTGGGTGATTGGGTGCTCCGTTAAGTTCTTTGACTCAGAGGCGTTTTAGAGGCAACATTTGGACAAAAGTTCTGAAAGTTAAAGACAACACCCTTCAGGGGGTGCCCAGCACAGTTAGGGCTGCTTTGATGGCGTTGCAGCTAAACGGCTGGGGTGGTAAACAATTGAGAATCATATTTTGTCTTCAAATACGGCCACACCGAACCAGAGGCTTCATTGTTTATCCACTTCTAAAAGTGTTCTGGGTTTTTCAGATCTCATTTGAACTGCTGCCTGTATCTATTCTTTCTAACAAGTATTTACAGGACCTTTTGAGTTTTCGCTTTTCTTTCTACTTGAACTTTTGCCCAGGATTGTGCTCATACATTCAACCAATCAATTTCATTTCATTCATTCATTCATTGCACAGCAACACCACAGATAGGTTCCCTCATTCCCCTCAATCTTTGAAGTTCTTTGCCTCAGTTACTGCACACACACACACACACACACACACACACACACACCAGTAGTTACAAGAACGCCAAAAAAGCTGCTGACATCTAAAAGCACCTGTACTTTGTTGGAAATTGATTCACGGAGGTTTTGAGTTAAATTATAGCTTTATAAGGCAAGATTTGGAAGGTGAGATCCACCATTTCTTCCGGTTCTTTTAAAAATCTTTTTTATCAAAAAAAATGAATAACATTTGTGTTTCATGCATTTTATTCAATTCATTTATGTCGTCAAACTCTTGTCTAGATGTTTATTCGTATTTGCTGTCAGCAGACTAGTGTATTTTGGAGACGCAAAGATGTAGCTCTCACTGGCTACAATGGTTTATGTAAGCTCCACTGTCATTTGTTCATGGTCTGTCTTCTCCTATAGAAGAAAAGTTGGGTGGATAATTCTGTTTGGGTGGTTTTGCAATACATTATATTTGTTATTTTCAGAGTAAAAATATCACTTTTATAAGATTGGTATTTCACCACATGCTCTTCTTAGCAACACAGTGCAGAAGTCCAATTGTTACAATTACTGGTGTGACAAAATGTGCAATAATCATCAAGAGCAATATCTGCCATGACATGTTAGAATTATTTGGGGTCCAAGCCAGCAGTGGCAAGGGAACGCATCAAAGCAGCAGTGTTTCCATGCATCCAGCAAAGTATAGAATCCTATTGAAACTGTTCCGTTTTTATAATTTTTATTTTTAATTCCGTAAATAAAAGTCATGCTGCAGCCCAAACCGCAAGTAGTAGTATTAAGATGATATTTACATGGTGGTAACTATGGCCTGCACATCTTTACTAAATAAGTCATGGAGTCTATATGGTCAGAGATTTTGCGGTTTTTCAAAAGAGATAAAAATTGTGTGAAAAATAAAGTGGATAAATAGTTAAAATGCTAATGGGTGTTCTTCAAACTGTCAGCGCATTTATTACTTTTCAGTTTTAGCAAGACAAGAAAAAGGTTTTACTGTAGATCTGCTGTCATCCAGATGATATGTCCACTACTTTTAATAAGCTTAATCATCAAGTGTAGTGCAGGAGATTGTGCAGGTAGGTTTGTTTGTATGCTTGTTAGAAAAACATCTCCTAAGGTCGAAGACATATTTTAATAAAAGTCTCAGAAAATAATTACTGGATGTAGCCTACATCCACAACGTATTGCCTTTTGGAATCATTCCAATTCCAGATGGCTTGTTTCAACTCAAAAATGGCTGTAACGCAAGCAATATAAGAGAATTTAAGCTAAAATCAGTTGTGAGAGTAGCATATCCTTACTCGACAGCCTGTGGGATCGACCTTGAGGAGGCTCATAACGCAGATCAGTGGAGTGGATTCCCATAAATTTGGCCATTTTGGACCAAGAAAGTTCCAGCTTGTAGAAAATCAACAGTTGTGGCTTATCTGAATCTGACTCCTCCGTTTGGCTTCGGATACGAGCCGACTATCAAATTTCTCCTGGGACATGGGTAACTAGGGACAAAAGCTTGGTCTATCACAAACCCTACAACTACAAAAAGATAATCTCCTTGACTGAGGTAATAATGAAAAATGCCAGATATTCCCAGAATAATACCAGAAAATAACAGTTTTATTTTGAAACATAAAAACTAATTATCTAATGTGCAAATAGACATGTTCATCATTGTTGACCAGCATGATTAATGCCATCATTTCCACTGGGGCACATCAAATATGTTTATGCTCTTAGATTAGAGTTGTTGTTGTTAACCTATCCTTATTAAGTATTAACATTTCCAATGTAGCTACAGTCCAAATGTACAGACACTGACAAACTTGTGCAAATTGAAAAAGAAGGGAAAAGTTAATTTAAAAAGTGTCAAACGCACTAAACTTGAAAAAGGATGAATAACTTTCAAAAGTTGAATCATGCTCAGTGCAGTATGACTGATCTTATCAGTCTGGTTCCACTGAAAACTGAACTCCATACACTATAAACATGTTTTATTACCATCTGTGTCTATGCGAGTAGAAAAGGACAATCTAAAAAGGATCGTTCATCAAAAAGACTTAAACAATCAGCTATCACTTTTCTGCAGCCTATCAGTTAGCCTTATCTGTGCCAGCCCACTACAGTGATGCTGATGATATCTTCCTGGATCCTGCCAATAGTTAGAGCCCATAAACCAGACTAGGCCCATGCTTTGTAAATCTCATTTGATTTTCCCTGCTGATAGTTGATGTGGCAATTTATGCCAGAGCTCATTCAAGTAGATGAAGATCAAAGAACCTTGTTTTACCCCTCCCCTCACTCTCATCTCTGGTTTCATCAGATCCACAACAAGATCTGTTACAGAGGTCTCCCGATTCGCCCATGAAGCAGCTAAGGTCATAAATTACTCCCGCAGAGAAAATGTGAACAGAAAATCAAAAGTTTAACAGCAGCACTTTAGACATTTGCATGCGTTTGCATTTTATCTACTAATTTTTTAATCAGACATGATTGAATTAACAATGGCTGATTAACTTTCATTTTTACATGTTCAAGAGATAAACAAATATATCCATCAGTTTATAGTGACTGGTTTGATCCTAGGAAAGTTTGGTTTGGTCAATATTGCAAATGTAACAAAACCCTAAAGAGAGAAAACAACACAGACACATTTAATGAGTTTCAGTGGCTGTCAAAAAACACTGTGTCCAAATTGATATGCCTTTAACCACCTATAGGACCTGGCATGTACATACAGTATGCAATCATTCAGGTCTTAGGAGGTTAAAACTAAAGAAGTTTGTTTTGAATCAGGTCTGACAGCATTTTCAATGCTTTTCCTATTTTTTCACCAGTCTATCCATCCATCCATTTATCCACTTTTCCATGAATGGTTGCAGGTAGCTGGTCACTATCTCCGTCAGTCAATGAGGGAAGGGTGTGTTGCACCCTGAACAGGTTGCCAGTCCATCACAGGGTCACATTGAGTCGAATGAGAGACAACGTTAGAATTGTTAGGTAACAAAACTCTTAGGGACACCATCTGTGCCCTGTTCAAGTCCTGGTCTAAACTGGCCAAAACTCTGCAGGTTCATGTGTTTAGGCAAACATTGCCATTAGATTTAGCTGGCTCGACTGATTCATGTGTTAGTGACCAGTGGTAGACGTATCACAAAGCCATAACGTAAAAGAAACACTGAAGAGTACAGAGCAAAACTCATGAACTTTCTACATGAACAATATGTTTTTTTAATGCTCTCAGTGAACACCACAAGCAGTTTTCTGAGCCACAATACATTAAGTTCGAGCTTATAATGAAGGTAAAATAAGCAGAAATTTATTAATCTTAGACTTGGGGGAAAACATGGCTGTCTGCAGGTTTGTTCACATTATTTATGTTAAATATGAGCAAACTTACAAATTGAAATAAGCTGCAATTTTGGGGAGAAAAACAAAATCTGAAATTCTTGGTGTAAAGAGCTAATAAACTAATAAGCCTATTTAAAAATGTATATTCCTATGAGGTTTTATTTTTCTTCTAAATACTTGGAAATTGTCAAATCCAAGTGGGAGCTGAAAGCAAATGCAAGGTAAAGTATCATGATTTTTTTTTCCCATTAATGCACTGACCCATACCTCTATAAACATACACACCTAAACACAGCTTTACTCCATTAGATAAGTTGCATCATCAGCGCTTTTTGACCTCTGGTAATGTTTTCATTTACGGCGCATCATAAAACAGAAATGTAAGCATTTACCTGCATATACAGAGAAAAAGTCGGAAAAGGGTGGATTGCTCTCTTCAGGCCGAGGGTGAGGTTCTGCCTCAAGTGGAGGAGTTCAAGTATCTTGGGGTTTTGTTCACGAGTGAGGGAAGAATGGAGCGTGAGATTGACAGACAGATTGGTGCAGCGTCTGCAGTATTGCGGACCCTATGCCGATCCGTTGAGGTGAAGAGGGAGCTGAGCTGTAAGGCAAAGCTCTGTTTACTGGTCGGTCTATGTTCCTACCTTCACCTATGGTCACGAGCTCTGGGTAGTGACCGAAAGAATTGAATCATGGATACAGGTGGTTGAAATGAGGTTCCTCCACAGGTTAGCTGGACTCTCCTTAGAGATAGGGTGAGAAATTCAGTTATCCAGGAGAGACTCGGAGTAGAACCGCTCCTCCTCCACATTGAAAGGAGCCAGTTGAGGTGGTTTGGGCATCTGGCTTCCTGGGCGCCTCCCTCGGGAGGTGCTTCAGGAATGTCCGACTGGGAGGAGATCCCAGGGAAGACCCAGGACACGTTGGAGAGACTATGTCTCTCATTTGGCCTGGGAACATCTTGGAATCCCCTCAGAAGAGCTGGAAGAGGTGGCTGTGGAGAGATGTCTGGGCCTCCCTGCTCAAGCTGCTGCTCTCAAGACCCGGCTTTGGAATAAGTGGAAAATGGTGGATGGATGAATACAGATCAAAATGCAGAGTGTAAGGATAAAAAAAAATTGTACATTCTATAAATTACCAAGGCACTAGGAGATAAACAATAGAATAGAAAACTAAACACAAAGACATTGTGCAGGAAAAGTAGCTTAATTGAAAAATGAGAGGCACTGAAGGGACAGGAACTAACACAGAGACTGAAAGAACCAACTCAGACAACCTGAAAAATGATGAGGAGAGCACACAGATTAAATACACAAAGACCAAATACCAATTTCCTCACATGTACACACAGACACTAAAGAGTGTCCTGTGTAAATGAAGATTCATGCCTGTCCCACTGTCATCAGGTGAACAGATCTCTGAAGCAAACTGTTTGACTCCGTTAATCAGCTTTTTCTTCAATTTAGAGACTTTTCTGTGGAATTTGCCCAATAGTTTATGGCAAACCTGGTGAGATTATTATATGGATGCCCTACTTTCTACAAATGTGCACAAAGCATGCAATGATGGCACATGAATGAAATCAACTTAGAAATATTGTTTTTAAATGAAGCCAACTAGACTTTGTCTTTATTCAAGCACTTATATCATGGCCTGGATGACTCAGACTCTACCAACTGAATTGGAAGTTTATCTGTGTGACAGCATCTCACTAATGGATGTTGAGAATATTCAGCAGTGTGTGTGTGTGTGTGTGTGTGTATCCAACCAAACAACTGTGAAGCTCTTATTAAGGTATAAATGACTTTTATATAACTTATCAAAATATATAACTGTTGTAAACAGACTGTAAAACAAATGCCAAACAAAAAGTCATCAGCAGCCACTTAAATACGCGATTGTGATGTGGCTTTCTTCATCTCTTTCTTAACGATGATGTGCTGTTGTTGCTAGGCAACAATGTCTGTCTTCACTGTGGGTCCAAATCCAACTTTTCAAAACATTTTGAGCCCTCATGAACTTTAACACTCAAGCGCTACATCTGTGTCATCTATTAGTGTGTGATGCTTTCCTAAGTAAGCCTGAAAGTATAGAAGAGAGCAGGTAATGAGGGAAAAAAGGGGCGTTCTTCGAAGAAAGATGAGTGGGTTAGCAAGAAAGAATGCATGTTCTGAGACCACAAAGACACATGATATTTTGATGACTTAGAAGTCTAGGTCATTGTAATATACTGAAAGTTTAGCCTGTTTAGAACAAGTTTTACAATTTGATCATTATAAATAGCAGTCTGGAAAAATGATTTATTGTACAAATCTGTCCCCACCCAAAAAAGATACGCGCAACATTTGAATGTCACTAGGCAGAAGTAATACATTTATGATGCCTGATCAACTGAAAGTGATTGTCTTCAATTTTGACTTTGATTTCATACTGGTTTTTTTTTTTAAGTCAATGTACAAAAATAAATTTTGATGAAATATTACAGACAGTCAATGTCTGTTGGCATCATGATGGCCACTGGGTTAGCACTGTTGCCTCACAGCAAGAAGGTCCTGGGTTCAATCCTTGGTTGGACCTGGTGTTTGTGTGGAGTTTGCATGTTCTTCTCGTGCTTGCGTGGGTTTTCTCTGGGTACTCGGGTTTCCTCCCACAGAACAAAAACACGCATGTTAGGCTGCCTTCAGGCCCAGGCCTCCCTTGCAAAAGAGGTCTGTGATCTCAATGGGATTTGACTGGTTAAAATAAGGTTAATAAATAATAATAATGTATTTTAAAAAAGAACAAATAATAATAATGTCATCACAATGTCAGCACTGTATGTTTCCATACAATGGCGAAATTAGTCTCTGCATTTAACCCATCCACCACAAGGTGGTGCAGTGGGCAGCTATTGAAAGCGCCCGGGGGGGCATTTTGGGGATGAGGCGTGCTGCCCAGAGACACCACGTGATGTGCAGTGACTGGGGATCGAACCTGGGACTTTCGGGTCCCAAGCCGGCTGCCCTGCCTCTACACCATCTCGGCCCCCATAAATGTGTGAAAGGCCAAATTTGAGTCTTTGATGTGACTTCCAAGTAAATAAAAAAAAAAATACTATCCCTCTATTTGAGGCCTTGTGGTTCCCTAAATTTCTTATTCCGTGAAACACTGGGTTTTGCAAGGGGTTGTTAAGTCACAAATTCAATTCACTTCAACTTTTATTTAAACAGATAAGTCAAAGAGAAGAAGAAGAGAAGAAGCATCCGATCTCAGCAAGAGCAAGTGGTGAAAGTTAAGTCACAAATCCTTCACAGACAGGAATTACCTAACCTTTACCTCCACCCAACTTCAATTTCACACAGTGAAACCTTCTGTGTGTCAGAAATGAGAAGTCAAAACTATTCTGCTACAGTGTTTGAACCACTTTGGCATGACTGTCTCAGAGGAGTTGATGAGGGAGAGGGCAGCCTTGGAGGACAGGGCGGCCAATTGATTTTTGGCACAACACCAGCACATATTTCCTGTTTGTCAGTGGTGACGCATAACAAATGTGACGCGTCAGCATTGACACATAATAGATGTGATGTATACGGTGAAGCAACGTTTTTATGGATTTTTCCACTTTTATTAGACATATTTGGACTGATGCGACTTATAGGGCGTTGTGACGTGTACGGCGGAAAATACGGTACTTACATTTCACCGCATCGATAAAAGGGGACAAGCTAATACTGAATAATATTGTCCTTTTTTTTATCCCAACATGGAAATCCTAAAGCTTAAAAAAAACTTTTTTTTTCTATGTAGGAGATAAAAGATTATTGCAAACACTGGTCAAACATTGCCCTCATAAGCAAGAAACCACCAGTGAAGCCCAGTCTTCAAGAGTAACAGAGAGAATGCAAAGATATTGATTATAGCTTAAATTTACTAACTGACCTTTTAATTTTTGTTTTGTTTTTGTTTTGCAGTATTTTCTCAATCTAATCTAGTTCAATGACTCACAACACAGTGGTAAAAAGAGGTATCAGTAGCAATTTTTCATGGGCTTTAGTTGTTTATTCAGGCTCCCACATCTAAAGAAAGCTGATTGTTTTAAACATTTTATATATCTATTTAATCTAACATGCAACGAAAGCCAAATATCATATTATCAATATTTCCTTGTAAAAATCTTTTATTTGACTTAAAGGTCTTTCTCAAAACTTGTTCAAAGGTGTTGTATACAGTTCAGCCTTTGCAAATGTCAGGTTTACCTCAGCATGAGAAGGAATCTGTGCAGTGCAATTTTTCCTCTCACACAGAGAGTCACTGTTCCTCCAGTTTATTTGGGATAAATTATGGATTATTTTAGGAGAAAGATGCTGACAAAGTAAGTCAAGAAGGAACAAGCTTAAAGCAAACTCCATCCTGATCACAAATAAAAATTCTAATTTAACTGTGGTATAAGAAATGATTTAAATGAAAAAGCATCACAGATGACTTTTTCTGTTGAAAGATTTTTTTTTTTTTTTAACATTTACAGGAAACATATTGTGGCCCTTTTTTGACTACCTGACACAATATCCTGAGGTCCTATTGAAATGACTGTGGCAGACATAGGGCGCTCAAAATACCATTTGGCTTATACAGAGAGGCTGCATGGCTTTTCAACTATTAAAAAGCATTCTGCAGAGCAGACTGTTTTATGGGGTGACGGGTGGCTGAGGTTATTCACTGCACTCCTTACTCTTCGTCAAGCTGATAGTCTCTAGCTTTACCTATTGGCAACTGCTGAGTGGGAGAAAGAGGTTTCGCAAAACAGAATCCAGTTGTATGACCCAGCAGTGCCTTCACGTCAATTTGTACAGCAGCTAGAAGGAGCTCTTAAAGAAGTTTGACCATTGCAGCTTCAACTGGCTGTTGCAAAAAGGTTAAATTGCTATAGTTACGAAAAAACTGTCTAACATACGCAGCTTTGGTGGACTGCATTGTTATTTCTGAGACCTGTGAGGACAAATGGTATAATCCTCTGTCCAAAAGCTGCAGGCTGGCACACTTTAGTTACGCCGCTGCAGTTCTTTTCCCCAATTAATTTATATGTCATGCTGTCGGCACAGTTTAGGGCGTCTCTAACGGTGCATTTAAACTTGGTGGTTGGGTCAGTAAAATAGTCTCAATCAAATGATGAACCACAATAAGAGCAGTGCATGCTGTTTAATACCCACCATATCCACACAGTTATAAGTTGCACAGATAAAAAGAGCAATTCATTTCACAAAGTGATGGCATGGTGCTAAGGTTGATTAATGTTAAAAGTAACAACATATTTCCTCAGAATGTTATGCATTTCAGCTTTAACTACCTCAGCTGCCAGTGTTGGCTGGTCCCAAATCATAAATGTCTAGGGATGGGTGCTAAAACTTAAATTTGTTGAATTCATTGATTATTCTTTGAACAGTTAAGCTCACCTTGAACCACCCTGTCCTCTTCCTCTAATCGTTCTCTTCTTCTAGTATTTTTTCTTCTTCTTTTAGCTGCTCCCTTCTCCAGGGGTTGCCACGACGTGTGAGTTTGCTTGCTCATTGCTCGTGTGGAGCACAGGCATCCATTTAAGGTGTTTGGAGATCAGCTGAGGGAGTGGGGGTTAAGGGCCTTGGGGCAAATGAGAGTGGAGGCAGGTGTAAATGCTTCACCTTTCCCACCCAAATTTTGATGTAATGTCTTGGGATTCAAACCTACAACCTCCTGATCACAAGCTCGTCTTCTCTAACCTCTGAGCCACTACTCATCTCTTCTCTGGTCAGCTCTTCTTATTGAGCCTAAACTTTATGAGTTTTAACAAGTACTAATCTTAGCTGCCACTTACTGATTTAGGACAGTTTCCTGTTTGTTTGTTTGTTTGTTTGTTTGTTTGAAGCTTATAAAATGACAATGTCCACAAAGTTGAAACTTACGGTGAATTACTCACCCTCAAATGAAACAAAGCCTTCATGTGTAAAGACATGTACTGCTGCTAATTCTATAGGAATCCTTATATTCCTCCAGTTTTTTTTACCAGTTCGGTGCATCGATGTGGTGGGAGATGCAAATTGTCTGACTGTAAAGCTGGGATCACCTGCAACCATACTTTACATTTTTAATCCTTTAGAAATAAACCATGATGGCAGAAACAGATGCTGGGGATGCTTCAAGTTGTTGGTTTTATTTGTTCATTTGTTTTGTTCTTACAGGAGGGGTGGTGGGCGGCCCGACTGGGAAAGCATTGTTAGAAACCAACTTGGTGTTCAGGAGTCTTTTTTTTTTATAACAATTGTGATGAGCAAATTGTTTCTTCAACTTTGCTCATTTTAACTTGACTGAATATCCATACATCTTTATCCATCTCTAAATAAGATAAACTCTAATATAGCTGAAACATATCTTAATAAACACCTTCTGTATATTTTCGTTTTCACGTCCTGTTTTTGAACTAGTTTCTCTTTAAACTGATTTTTTTTTTTTTTTTTTTTTTTTTTTTTTTTTAAGTTGGATTGGTCCATCATGTTGGTAAAACCCTTTAATAAAAGACGTTACAAGACACAAGCTCTTTTTGTCTACTGTTACTGAAACTACCCTCGAAAGAAAAAGGCTTGTGTCTTCTTGGGTTGGCTTTTATGTAACGTAGCATTTTCCATGCACAGTTGATTTAAAAAAAATCAGAACAGCTCTAAAGTCAAACAGCAAATGGGATAAAGTTGGCAAAGTCATATTTTTCCACTACAGAAATGTCTCACTGCATGGTAAACGTTCAAACCAACGCAGTAGGCTATGGTAGTGTTGTTCTCTTTTTTCTTTTATTTTGTATGTTTTGATAATCTCTTGTCAATTTTGTATCTTCATACTTTATTTACTCCTCAAAGAGCCACACACAGACACAGATAATTCAAACTTCAGCCTGAGGCATTTTGTGCAAGACAGTCATACACAGCCAGAAGTCATGTTTTCCACAAGCCAAAGTTTCTGAAAATCCTATTGCACTGTTCTGACATCACACCTGCTGGAGGGCATGTTGCAGCCACAGATCCCACTGTCTGTATGGCTTATTTTCAAGCTGCATTCAAAGCAGCTGACTGAAAGGAAAGGTCTGTGTGGCGACCTGTACAACATCTCATAACACCTTTTTAGTTATCTATGCCAGAGCTTATCCAGACCCAAATCTGGCACGGGTCTCTGAAACAGGGCTTTTGGTGATAATCGAGGGTCTTTATTCACTAACTCCAGCAAGACCGGGCTTATCAGGCACTGCAGATGCTGCTCTAACCAGCTATCGTTCTTCGTTTGGCATCTTCAGCAGGTTTTAGAGGGGGGATGATGTGGTAATGAGAAAGTTGACAGCAAACATTTCCTGTGCACTGCAGCTTTCATCACCAGGAAGCAAAAATCAGTTGTGCCTAGCTGGGATCAGTAACTGTGTGCAGAAATTTCAAGTCATGCATTATATGAAATCAATACAGTATTAAAATAATAAAATTTGTATTGTCCCAAGGAGAAAAAAATAATGAGTGTCTGTGTGGGTTTTTTTTTTTTTGTGTGTTTGTCTGTTACCAAAAAAGCTCATGAATCACTGAACGGGTTTTAAAGAAACTCACATAAGGTAATAATTGGATATAAATCTACAACTGATTAGTTTTTGTGAGAGTTCAGCTCTGCCAGCCTTCCTGTGGTCAGATGGCACCAACAAGCCACTCCTGTGGACCATCTCCTTGACGAGCTGCAGGAGTACAAAAGGTGGCAGAAGACCTCCAGTCGCTGTTGGAGCATTACATGCTTAATGGTAGTGTGTTTCTGGCCACCTTGTATTTATCTAATGATTGATAAAACTTCGATTGTGTCCCTTCATGTTTGCAGCATTGGCTCTGATGCCTGTTTTCTGGATTTCTACCGTATGACCTTGAGCTCCCTTGTGACTTCTTTAGCTGTCTCCTTACCTTCCAGCCACTTGCCTACCCCAACCTGCAACTCTTTGGACATCCTTTTGCTCACTGGAACCAATGAATCACCAGCCTCCTCAACAAACCACAGATCCTCCTGTAAGAAAGAGAAGCACTATCATTACCATTCCTCATGTTACCAGTAGTAATCCTTTGCCTTGCTCCCCGGGGTTCCAGTCCCTCCCCATGCGTGTTGGTGATTGTTTCTCTTGTAAATAAACACTGTTGAACTTTATTGAGTCTTGGAATCTGTTTGTTTCAGTCCTTATTCTCTGGGTATTCTGTTAATCTCTACACTTTTGGGCGTTAACTTCATTCACAATGGTTGAAACCACCAACAGAACATTTTAAAAAATGGCTATAACTCTATTGGTTTAACAGATATTAACTCAAGTTTACTATTATTTCATTATTACTGACTGATTTTTGGAGTGAATCCAATTCAAGATGGCAGCCACAGATAATCTATACTAGCCAAAATAAACTGTTTTAGCTCATTCACTTTTCCAAATATTGAGCTATTGTCACGATCGGTGTTTCAGTGTTGTTTTTAAGTTTACTTTTAGATTTATTCTCTTTGTGGTTTCCATGTTTTCTTTTTGGGTTCTGGATTCTTGTGTTTTGAATTAAGTTACTTGTGTTTTATTAGTTTCTCTCTGTGACAGTTTCCCAAATCAGTCCAATCAGTCTTTTCTTACTCCGCTGTGTTCCCTGTAATTTCTCATCCATTCTCAGTCAGAACTAAATGCTTTTTCCCAGTCAGCTTGCCACTCTCACCTGTTCCCAGTTAGTAATCAACCCAGGTGCCTCCATTTTCCATTTAGCTCTGCTCTATATCTCTGTCTCACCAGCGATACATTATTGGCCTCCATGCCACAAGCTCTAGTATCCTTTGTGTTCCCTGTGAATCCTTTGAGTTTTGTAGTTCATGTTGCCACATCAGCCATTTATTTTTGTTTAAGTTTTTTTTTTTTAGTTTAGCCTTGAAGTTTTCTTGTGTCTTCCTGCCGTCCTGTGTTCCAACAGCTTACCAACCACAGCAGCTATTAGTTTGTATTTGGTTGTAGTTGAGAGCCATTTACAACATAAGAGCTTGACATCTTGTGGTATTGCATGAGATTGTGTTTCATATTTTCAAGCTTTGACAAAAACAGCTAGAACTTTGTCATTTCTCAACAATAGGTGATCTTTGTTTAAAACTCTGGCATGACAGACAACAGCATATGCATTTCTAATACGCCTGTCTTGTATGAAAAGGTTTTCACTCTACTGAAATGGACCAAAATATAAAAAGAACATATGTGCACTTTATCATACCATAAAATACTAATGATTATATTGCTAATAAATACATAAAATGTAGTTAAAAGCAGAAGTAAAAGCATTTTATGGCAGTGTTGAAACTGCTCTTTTGCCTAGATTTTCACACAGAACATGGATTGTTTTGTGAATCTAAACATCTACAGTTAATAATGTAACAACAGAGGTAATGAAATATATTTACACTGAAATGAAACTGCTGTGTTGGCTTACATTTGATAAAAATCCAACATTTATCCAGGCAATTGGATAATGACTGGTTTTACACACTGTTAGGAGGAAAAAGCAAAGACATTCACAGTGATTAAGGACTGGGATAATTCCAATAATAAGCATGCAGTGTTACTTTTTTCAATACAAAAGCCAAAATCCATTCTTTTCAGTGAAATTACTTGAACGTGAACAACGCTTTGTTCTCTGGCAAAAACCGAGTCTAATTACTTTAAAATATGCTGTGACCGCATAGAAAAGGGAAAACATTGTATTAATACAATGAACCTGTTGGATAAATTGTGCAATAGGTGACACCCTGCTGGTTAGAAGAAACTGTAATCAAACCAAAAAAAAATCTCAGCAGAAAATTTTGTGTTTGTCTAGCAGGGCACTTGACACTGTGCAATTTCCAGCTTTTAAAACTGTGAGACATACATGTTTCAAGGAAATGGGGTCCAACACATATTCTTTGTTAATATTTGAGTGGTATTTCTACTCGTTTTGACGCTTTTTTTTATTCTGCATGGTTGTTTTTTTACAAGTGTGCATGTTTAAATAGTGAATGATGTGTGAATTTGCTACTTGCATGCTAAAAGAACACGTCAAAGAAAACCTTTTACCATGCAGTAACCAGTTCAAAATAATGCTGACAATCTACAGTTGTGACAAAAATTACTCTGATTAGGAAAAGGCACAGAAAATGAAAATGAGAAAATTATGAAAATCATATTAAAGTATTTCCAAATTTCTCAGAACGTTCTTCTAAGTTACTTGACTGGATCAAGATCAGAAAACAGCATTTTGATGTTGCAGCTGAGAACTATATGGGCATAAGCATTAACATAAGATGTGCAAAAGAAGAAGGAATAAAGGAGGTGGCAGACGAGCACCACGGAGCACTAATTGCAGCACTGTTTTACTGCTCAAGCACAAGTGAAGCCTGATAAAACAGTTTATTCTATTTCAAGATGGTGGCGTCCTCATAAAAAATAAAAAAAATAAAAAACAGCTCTTGCCCAAATTAGGGATTTATCTTCATCTCACAAAAGGTCAACATCGCCCAGTTAATTTCCTGAGGGCAGAGAGTTAAATTTGCTACAACAATGACATGGGTTTTAGAAAGCCTTCCGTGTGTAATCAGTGTAATGAAAATATTAAATGGGAATGACATGAGGTCTAAGACTGGAGGCTCCGATGCCTCTGACTCACAAATGGAGACCAGGGTTTCAGCTTCCTGCAGCTGTTTTGACTTTTTCCAAGTGTAAAGTTTTTTTGGGTTCTAATACAATTTTACTCTAAGGTCTTTACTTGCCATTTGAATACATTAAAACAATAGCTTGTACATATTTAGAAATCTCCCAGTATTTAAAACGCTGCCCTCTCTCTGAATGCCAGATGAAAAAGAAAACACTGAAAGATGAACACTTCATAGATAACAGAGTTCAAAGTAAGGTTGGCTGGTAATGGAATACCATACCCGGGTATCTTTTTAATGGCAAAATTATTGTTTTGATTATGATTAGCAAACATGTTTGCAAAGTTTGTGCCTGCCAGTGCTCACTTTATTAATCATGGAGTAGATAAGTTTAAACCGTGTGCATTTGTAAGTGAAGAAGGGCTTCTCCTAGTGACATCACTGCTGTGTAGTTGCACTATTCTTCATTAAAGAATCTTGCTGTGAATTTTAAGTGTCACTAGTGTGAGTGTAAATGTAGATGTCACAACCCATCCATGCTAAGATTAATGTGTGAATATGAGATTATTAATTTGAATAGGCAGCAACATATTTATTTAATTGGGCAGCATGATGGTTAACGCTGTTGCCTCACAGAAAGAAGGTCCTGGGTTCAAGCCCTGGTTTGGACTTGGGGTCTTTCTGGGTGGAGTTTGCATGTTCTCCTCGTGTTTGCGTGGGTTTTCCTCGAATACTATAGTTTTTTTTCATTCAAACTTTATTTATACAGGTTAGTCAAGTCAAACGTATTTATATAGCACATTTAAAACAGTAACTGTTACCAAAGTGCTTAAGTGGTTAATCCCATTGAGCCTCGGAGACTCATTTACAAGAGAGACCTGAATTTTAACAAAGAGTGATGACAACAGTGGACAACAACTACAACAATAGACAATCAAAGGATGCACACAATTTTTTTTTTTTTTTATTATCACGTGAAAATAAAATGGTGATGAAAAGGATAATTAAAATGAAAAAGTAGTGAAAAACCAGCTAGATTGTAAGGTAGTGTAGAATACTAAAAACAGGAACATGTCTGCGTTGGTTTTTGCCAGGAACTTAACAAATGTTTAAAGCTACTTATAGAGGTCAAGGTCAAGAGCTTCGGATGTTTTTGCAAGATATTCCAGGAAACAGGAGCGGAGTAGGAGAAGGCCCTTTTGCCTAGTTCAGTCCGCACTGAGGGAACACTGCATCTAATAATGTCCTGAGAGTGCACGCTGTAGCTGCACTCACGCAGTGACACGTAGGAGGAGATGTAAGAAGGCAACAGACCGAGAAGAGATTTAAAGATGAAAATGTATCATTGAGAGTCTGCGTGATTTCAGTACCCTTACTAGGTTTTCCACGTGAAGCTTAAAAGAGAGATGCGAATCGACCAAGATACAAACTTAATAGGGACACCATTTTAGAATAAAATCAGAGGAAGAACTGCTGGGACCAACTTCCTGTTTGAAAACAATATCCTTTTGGTTTTGCCAGCATTTAGGACAAGTTTAGCCGGAACAAATCTGACTGGATGATGTCAAAAGCAGATTTCAAAAGCTGGAAAACCTTAGCAACTGTTAGCTCGACAATAAACAACTGTGTCCTCAGCATAGAAATGTAAGGATGCATCAGGGATGCTCTGACCTGCATTACCTATGTAGATTGTAAAGAGGGTGGGTCCTAAGACTGAGCCTTGTGGAACACCATTGTTGACTGTTAAATAACTGGAGGAAATACCATTATGTTGAACACATTGCCTCCAGTCTGAAAGATAGTTAGAGAACCAACCAATGGTGTGATCTGAGAAACCAATTTCAGAGCTTATGACACAATTTTTTTTTTTTGAGTATTGTATTGGTTTACATATGTTTTTTTATATATATATATATATATTATTCGCAACTTTATGCCAAAGCAAGTTCCTAGTTTGTGAATCCTGTTCATTGACAATGGCAATAATAAGCTGAATCTGAATCGAAAGATGTCATGATCCACAGCGTCAAAAGTTTTAGACAGGTCTAAGAAAAGTGCAGCACAATAATCCTTAGCATCCAGTGTTTCAACAATGTCATTAAGAACATTCAGCGAGGCAGTCGCTGAAGGTTTTTAATCCAATTAAGGTTTCCTTCCACAGTCCAAAACATAGGCTGCATTCAGGCCCAGGAATCCCGTGCAAAAGAGACCTGTGATCTCAATGGCACTTGCTTGGTTAAATAAAGATTACTAGTAATACTTTTTTTAAAGCTAGAATTACATAGAATTAGCTACAAAATACAGAACTCTTGAAAACTGTGTACACCAAAATTGACCAAAACGAGAGAGACCATAACATTATCAGTCGTTCATGAATACAGAACAGAAGATGAAACAAAAAAAAAACAAAGCTCAAATTATTGTTAAGACTGTCCTTTACAATAAAAATCTGCTTTGGTGAAGACGGTGAGCCACACACTAGAAGAACAAGCAAAAGCTGAGCCATCTAGTTATTGTAAACAGTCTGCAATCCATGAAAATGGCTAAATCTAATACTATAATAATATAATAATAAACAACCACTTTCTCTTTGGGCACTACAAACACACCTTCAGATAAGATGGTATGTTGATTCTGTAAAATTATAAACAATATTCATAACTGGTTGTAACTACCATACACATAACTGCACACTCTGATCAGTTGGTCCTAATTATCTACATGTAGGCTCTCACACTGGTACATTTTCATCTATAAATCACTTCTTGGTCTGTTGCTTTCATATATCTCCTCCCACATGTCACGTCGTCGGTGCAGTTACAGCGTGCACTCTCAGGCCATCATTACCTGCAGCGTCCCCTCAGTGCGGACTGAACTCTGCAAAAATATATTTTCTTACTCTGCTCCTGGAAGCTGGAACAATTTGCAAAAAGCCCTGAAACTGTCCACTTTGACCTTTTTATGGGATTTTAAACAATTGACAAGTTCAATAGAAAAATCAAAGCAAACGTCCCTGTTTTTAGGGGGTTTTTTTTAAGTATTTTACCTTTGTTTTATGTGGCATCTTGATTTTGTTTTATAACACTACATTTTATTTTTACTTCATTTGCATTCTATTGTTGTTTATTGTTGTCTGTACCTCATCTGTGTTCTTTCTTAAAAACGGGTCTCTCTTGTAAATGAGTCTTTGTGATTCAGTGAGACTAACCTGTACAAATAAAGGTTGAATTAATGTGTTTATTTATTGTACAATCACCTAATTTGCCTTATGTTGTAGATTCAATGTTTCTCTTATCAAATAAATTGAAGTTAAACATTTTTAATATCAGAGTTGTAGGATTTATAGTGATAAAAAATGTACGTCCATAAATAGAAAAATAAACAGTCTTAGATCCCCACTTAAGATCAGATGGTAATTATTCTGGCTGTCATCAAGTGACGCATGAAGCAAGTTAACACTGAGCTAGTGTTTGGAACGTTATTTGACCACAGTGCCATGGTTAATTTAAATATTATAAATAGTGACTAGGTAATTCAAATCACTGATGATTCTGAGAAATCAGCTGCACACCATCATGAGTTTTCCTTTTACCAATTTCTGCAAGAAGATCAAAGTATATAAAAACAAGCATTAAATAAATAGCATAGGTATGAAAGATACAGAGGTAAGAAACATAATATCACACAAAAGATTACTGGGCAAATTAGAAAATCAACGGGATTCAATAACCAAAACTACAATTGAAATATGGAATACAGTTGTTGATATAAACTAGAAAAAGAAACAAAGATCTTGAGTTGGTTTGCTTGAGATCCAAGGTTAATATACCGGGTACCCATGATAAAGGACTTAAACAGTGGGTAAATAAAAGTATCACAATGATGTGTAGGATGGTTGAAAGGAGGAAGCTGCAGAGCATTGAGAACTTGAGAGGAAAATTTGGATTGGAAGACCAAGAACAGTATTACAAATTAGGCATTACTGTGAAAAGGAGTAAAAGCTGACACAAGTGAAATTATTGAGGTATTTCGGAAGGCCTATGAGGGGAAAAAAATGTCAAATAATCTCAACTTTATACAGAGGTCTGATGGCTGGAAAGAAAACGTCCTCTCTATATATTAAAGAAAAATGGGGAAAAGAACTGCAGGAACAAATAACTGAGGACAAATGGTTAAACATACTGTGTGTAAAATGCAGTGTACAGACCACCAGCTCCAGGATCTGGAGAGAATTTAATTTAATTGTGTACTTGTACACTGCAACTGTTTTAAGAAAATTTCAATAGAAAATAAGTTAAAAAAAGAGCATTAAGTTAGGCAGAACACCATCTTGTTTTGCTGGTTCTGAACAAGAATGTAGTTGAATACCAGAGATTTAATCATAAATTGCGGGGGAGAAAAATCATCCAGAAATCTACAAGTGAAGCTCCTTAAACCACAACATGTAATGACGTGGTTTTCAGATGAGAACTGCCTCTTCAGCAAATGGTAGCCACTCAGCCAGTAGCAATGTGATATCTAACATGCTGTACATAGCTAAAACCCTAACAGGGACTACAATCTAAAATACTCTCGATAGGATTCGCCACACACGGTGCCTTCACAGAATCAATATGCTAATTGAGATAAAAACTGACCTTGCACTTTGGGGAATAACTGGTGCAAAGTGTCCAAGAAGAGAGCCACGATGCGGGGCAATAAGTCTTACCAGCATTTTGCTGCTTTGTATGTATTGTGCTGTATGTTTTGGATGGGCAGTATGAAACCTAATCTTAGAGTTTCTGCAGCAGATGCTTTGAGATGCTGTGATTTCTTTTTTTTTTTCTCCTCCGCACAAAACTCAACAATGGAAAAACGCTGAGACAAGGATGAATGACCTAATCTGGTATTATTTTCAAAGGTTAGCCTTTTCTCCATCTCTTGGGCCCCTGGCCAGCTTCTGACCACCAGGTGTCCCAACTCCACTCTCAAAGACAGGCAAGGTGGTCTATTTTAAAAGACATTTAGAAATGTCATCATCATTAATGATACAAAATCACATCTGTCTTTTTCTCACTGGGGGTAAAGAAACGAAGGTCACCATGCATGTAGACATTCAGCATTGTAGGTTTCTTTGCGGGGGGGACATTCACCAACACAATCTTAATCCAGATTGTTCCCATTTATATGTAACAGCCATTATTAGACTGCTTTGCACAGCATGAGCCATTTTAAATCTAACTTGGAAAACACTAATTTGGCACAAGCAATATTTACTCAGTGTGTTGGCAGAAGGCCAGCTTAAACCCATGTTTTTTTTCCACAAGAATTCAATTAAGCAACCTGTGAACACCGCCAGTGATTTACAATTTCCCTTTCCCTGGTTCATGTATGAACACAATCATTTAAACCTTGAAAAGATTTGCTGTAATACTGATCATGGATTTTACCACTATCTAAAATACCTACTTTTGTTGGGTAAACAAAAACAGACATATTATCACAGCAGTTTACCCAAAGAAGCTTGGATATAATTTCATGCTTGAGGATACTGAGCTGATGTGGGGTCTGACCCTTCGTATATATTCTGGCAGTCGCCATGACAGAGAGATACAAGTAAAATATCTATTATGTCTGTCAGAGGTAATGAAGTGACCTTTGCAGCACCTCTTCCTGCACACAGATTGGATAAAGGATACCTGTTTTCTCCTCCTGCCGAACAAATGTTTATGAAGTCACATTTCACAAAAATAAATGGTGAGACCTGAGAAATTAGATAAGACTAATGCTTTTCAAAAGCAAATGCTAAGCAAATTCCGCTACTAACGCTCAAATAAGTCATCCCACAAGTAATTCATAGACACCCATGACTGAAGCTTTTCTATCTAGATACATTGGTAAAGGTGACACACACACTGAACGCGGAATAGCAAACAAAACCAATTAAACTGAAGCATGCAAGTGAGTGTGAGATGCAGTGCGACTACACGAGCACAACTGAACCCAGAATGTACCGTTTTCATTTGCAGCAGTCTTTCAAATTCAGCAGTTGCAAATAAATTAGATCCCTGGTGAGGCTGAATATAGTGCAAATTAAATGGAAATCCCAAGAATGATATTTTGAGTGTAAACTTGGCTTGAGGTTTCAACACCAATTAGGAGAGAATCAGCAAGCAGAGAAATTTGCTGCGTTTAATCAGCTGACTGGAAAGGCTAGTTGTTTTGAGTCACAGCAGCAAGGCCAAGAGGTAATTTGACTAGACACCCATAGGGCATACTAATGACTGTCTGTGCTTCATTACTCCAGCCTGAGACTACACAGTTAAAAAGGCTATTACTGAACAGATCTTTATATCAGTCTACCTTTTGTGTGGTTTAGGCTCCCTCCTGTATCAACTTTCTCTTGGCTTTGGTGCTTAATATTGTGTGTGCGCGCATCTGCAGGCATGCAAATTTGATTCCACAATTCAATTCTGAGAATGCCGCTGCAATCTCATAACCAGTAGCATTGCATTTACCAAGCCCTGGCTCGACAGCGATATGCTGGAATGAGAGTCCCTGCCACTGAGGAGATGGAGATAACAGGATGATTCATAGTCTTTCAAAAGAGGTCACAGCTTCCTGTGCTTTTTTTACGACAGGAATTTGGGATTCCCTCAGTGCGCACGGTGAGGGCAGCAAGCCAAGGATGCCAGTTTGCATACAGAATATGGTGTGGCATGAACGTAAAGCACACCACTTAATTGTTTTTTTCCTTAATTCTTCTTAATACTATTTGTAATATTTGGTTATTTTAATGAGTATATTTAGGTTTAATGTTTTAATTTTGCAAATGTAAAACATCTGCATGAACATATAGATCAAGGAAGACCTTGACCATAATGTGTGCAAGAAAAACATTATTTCCAATATATAAAAAAAACCAAGAGGATGTAAGGGTTAAATGAATACTCTTCTCTCCATCCTCTCTTTTTCTAATTACTGAGTAGGATCAAGAGAGAGCCATGCTTCTGATTACAGCTGCCTGGTGACTGCAGCAGAAACCAAATCTTCTCAGCTGTCCATTATAATGAAAGTGACCAGGCCCTGTGGCACTCTGTCAGTAGCTTTTAGAGGCGACTGGGATGCTGTGATGGTTTCTATGTTTAAACAACCGTTCAGAATGAATTAAACACTGATTTGAGTTTTAAATTACAGATTAGGAAAGGCATCTGGGTGTCTTGTTATGTTGACAATATGTAAATGTGCAGGGGTTGAACTTCCTTGTATCATGACACTTCAGATAAATAAACAAATTAAAGACGTGACATTTCTTGAGGGAATGCATGTCGCCTGCTGCGCTTCGTGGCTGACTTCACCAACATCATCTTATGTGGAGAAATGACGGAAGCCATTTTAGTCAAACCTTGAAAAATAGCAACCTCATGAGACATTGCAAAACGTCACAGTCTGGCACATGTTGTGTATGACTCTCAGCTACTACCACATCAAATATAGCCTAATATCTGTAAAACTGAGCTATACAATTTGTGTTGGTTAATGCCAATTAGCTGTGGCAGCCATCTTTAATTACAATGACTCTAAAATGTTATAATTTATAGATGTACATGAACACTTTGTGAGGATTTTACCAATACCCAGAATATTTGTGACTGAAAGAGCAATTCCAAGACACGTAGTAAATTTACAGGTGTGAATAAAAAGTAAACAGCAGAACTGAAACTCTGGTGGGAGGGACTGGAACCCTGAAGAGCAAGGAGGACAGTTAGTGCTTCCTAAGTTACTTCCTTGTAAACACAATAAGCATTTGTAAACCTATTTCTTTAGTAAATAATATTGTACTTTATCACTGTATTATAAGTATCTACAACTAATATTATGTACTAAAAAATAGGTTTACAAATGCTTATTGTACTTACAAGGAAGTACCTTAGTCTGAAATGTTTGATATAACAACTCTAGATGAAATATAGGTGAACAGATTTGGCTCACTATTTGGCAAGAGACTGGTCAGTTTTGCCTCTCTGTCACCCTTAATTAATGCATAATAAGCAATTATTAATGATTTATAAAGTGTTTATAGAGGAATTAACGTATCTATAAACTATTCATTAGCATCTTTAAGGGGAGCCTTATTGTAAAGTGGTACTGTTTCTTGTTTGTCAAGCTACAACTCTAAAGTTTTCTACAGCAATGTGTAAAAAAATCACATTTTGTGTTTTTTTTGTTTTTTTTTCATTTTACCACGCAAAACAGTAACCGTTATCTAGTGGGAAAAAAGTAATGCATTTTTGATGATAAATATTCATGTTTTAAGTGCCTTTACATGGAGCATTTCACACATAATGTATTTTCATGGCATCACAGCAAAGCGGCTTAACCCTGCAGCTTCACATAATTCTTTATGTGACGCAAAATTTTAATTAAGGGATGGATTTCAAAGGCAGTACATAATATAAAGCTCTTAGATTGGAAATGGGGTGGGGGGAGAAAAAAAAAATCACACTGCCTGCATTAAAATTTAATCTTATCAAATAAATTGATGTGCAAAGTTTTTCAATAGATGTAATCAGTTTTTAACTCTTCAGAAATGTCTGCTTATAAAGTTATGTGAGACCACACATAAAAATAATCATTTTAAATATAATATAGTGAACTCAAACGCTGTGGGTGTGCACACCATGGGATATCTCCACTTTTTCTGTTCTCGTGTTTCTCTCTTTAGCTGAAACAGAATGAGCGAACAGAGTAACAAAGGGAGGGATCCTTGGCATATTTCTTTCCCATGTTGTAAGAATTACTTCTCATTAGCTGTTCAAATCAATGCACAATTGTAGAGAAATGTTACATAAAGATGACATTAAATAGAAAAGTACCACAAAATGAGAGTAGGTCCAATTCGATTGTTCTTAATTCATTATTTTTCCACATCTGGTTTAATTATATTTTTTTTTATGAAGGCTTTTATGTTAAAAGGATTTTCTTTTCAATATTCATAAGAGTTGTAACATAACTGATGTGTCTATGCTGGGAAACAACTTCATGCACATTCCACGAGGTCAAATATAAGCACCAAACCTACCCCGAGGAGGCTCAATATCGAGTCACACTGCCACTATATCCCATTATATTTTACTTTTTTATATAAAAGCATCCTGCCTCAGAACTCAAAACAAAAACATCAAGCGTGACAAAAAAAAAAAAAAACTATCCCTTGACAAGCACAACTCCCTGTTGAAAAGATGCAAACGGAAGCTCATTCTTGTGTATTAAAAGTGGTGCCTGTTTATTGTGAATAATGACACTGGAGTTTTAAAGCACTGGGAAAACAAAGATATTACTTTCTGGAAGTCCTCCCTCAGAATGTATGACTATAAAAGCATTTTAATGGTGTGGTACAGTTTACTCAAAGCTGAAGCTAAACACACATTTTAATATCAAAAGCATCCAAAACACAAAGATACTAAATGTTTCCACTATATTACATTTAAAAAGAAAACTCTGCATTTGCAGCAAAGCTGGCAATAAAACTGCATTACTGTGCTTAAATTATACATCTCATTATTATCACTGTCATGGTAAACATTACTTTTTAGGTACTTTTGGAAGCAAAGCGCTTCTCCGTTTTGTGGACAAAATAGCTCTGTGATAGGGAACAAATAAGAAAACCAAGAAGGAAAATTATTCCTTGTGCAGTTTTTCCTCTTTCTGTTATGAGGTTTAGTTTTATTTCCACCATGTACAACTGATCTGGATCACAAGAGATAATTTGATCTTAAACACAACAACTGTTTCTAGGAACAACTTGAACAACAGAATGAGAAGTTTATTTAGTTTCTCAAACCAAGGAACAGATGCAATACAGTCTCTCGTTTACTGAGGGGGTTACGTTCTGGACGCATCCCACAAAACAGGAAAAAAGTGAATTAAAAATAAAATGTCAGAGAACACCTACCAAACTTCCCATCTAAACAAAAGGTTCCTTAAATTGAACTGTTCACAGAAGTTAACAGAAATCAACTCGAGTTGCTAAAATGTTTTGCACAGAGTTCAGAGTCAACCATGCTGCTCAGAACCAAGTAGAAATGCCCAAGGAGAAAGGGGCGTGGCGCTGGATCACTGAAGCTTTTATGCAGTTCACTGATGAGGAGGAAGTGATTCCAGGTGTGCAACACAGTGAGACAGCAGGCCTGTAAACAAGCAAAGGTTGTCCTCTAGTAAGAGAACCCCCTAGAAATCAGTGGACGTAACACTACGTAATTTTAACAATATACGTATATGTACTGCATAGTACTGCAAAGTTTTTTATGGGTACTCACCAGCCTTGGTCCGGTTCTTTTTCGGGTCTGATCGAATCTCTGCAGCCATTGAGCACCAAGATGATTTTAGAGAGAGCCGGACCTTCAGATACCCAGCACAAAACCACACAATGGTCCCGATCGAGTCCAAATCCGGATGAAAAAAGTCCCAGTGAGCTACGGAGAAAACACCGGACCTCCAAGCAATGCTCCCCACTGGAGAGGCCTCATGGGCCGGCAAGCAGCACACAGAATGACCGATGATCAGTGAGACTGGAAGTAGTTCTGGTCCAATTCCTGGTCGGTTCCGTACGGCTCTTTGCATCCACTGAGCGCCGAAGTCAACATGAATAAAGACCAAACTTTTTCGTATTGGATCAAAACTTTCCCTCCATTTCAGCAGAAATCAACGGCTGGAAGCACTGTTGACCTCTGGATAATGTAGTCCTTTTGACTGGCGGTACAGTATAGGCTTACTGAGGGAAAACTACAAAATGTCAGCACCTGTCCAAAGTATTTTTTGTCAACTTTTTACTGTATCCCGTACTGTCCCAATTACATGAGTAATACTAAAGTTAACAATCGTGTGTCATGTACAATCTTACGTTGAAAAACGGCGAAAGAGCAAGTCCGCAAAAGTCGAACCGCGAAGTAGCGAGGGGCTACTGTACAGCGTTATGTTTAAACACAAAGGTAAAATTGTACATTTTGTAATTTTCCTAAATAGCTGTGAAATTCTACCTATATATACAAAAAACAGTTTTTCACTCACGTTTAGCCATAGGCTGATGCAAACACACCTCTACTTGGTATTCAACAACATTGATTATACATCTTACTTGTTTACTTTAACAATTTGATAACCATAAACTTGTGAATTAAGAAAAAAATAAATATTACATTTTTGTGGTTTTCGTTCTGGAGGTACAAAAATTGATCACCTCCCTAAACTAAAATGACTTTCTAGGTTTTTTTTTTGTTTTTTTTAAAGCACGCTGTGTGCAACAAATGAGAGGCCAAAAGCTGCATCAGCTCACATGGAAACCAAAATAATTCAAGCGCCAACCATCATATCATGCCAAAAAATCTGAACAATCATTAGTAATTCAGCTCTGCCAGGGCAACCATAATTACACAGGAACATAATGAAGGGCTGCAATTATTCACAGCGCCAACAATTAAAGAGTAGATCACAAAAACATACTGATTTGAAACAAAATCTGGACAAAATTCCTATTGTGTGTTGTTAGCAAAAACGCATTGACTTATGTCGATCTTAATAGCTTTTGTCCTCATTTTCATAAATGTAAGGCTCAAATTGTTGTAAGTTTAGATATAATGATAGACATGTTCTAAATGTAGCCTTTCATTACAACTATGTTATATCAAATATCAACATAATCTATTACGGTATATTTACTCTACAGGCTGCTGTTTTTACGCCATATTGTTTTACATTATTAGTGTTTAGCGTATATCTTTATGGGGAGCCATTTGTAAAGTTGCACAGTAAAAAAATAACAAATATTTTGGTTTATTTAGCTTTTAATAATAAAAAAAATTCAAAGTCATATTTTCACCATGTTATTCATACATTTATAAATGTCATAGTTCCCAACTAAATATTTAAGTTACAAGATAAATATTTAGTATACAAACTAAATACTTAACTTGCAAGTTAAATATTTAGTTAGTAAACTAAATAATTTGGTATAAATTAAATATTTAATTTACACCTAAATATTTAGTTTATTAACTAAATATTTAATTTCTAAGCAAAACATTTAATTCCTAAACTAAATATTTAATTTGTTAACTAAATATTTAGCTCTGACCCAAATATATGCTTTACAAACTAAACTTTTAATTTCCAAAATAAATATTTAATCTGCTAGCTAAATATTTAACTCGGACCTAAATATTTAACTCGCTAGCTAAATATTTAATGTGCTAGTTAAATATTTAGGTCTGAGCTAAATATTTAGTTAGCAAATTAAATATTTGGTTTAAGAATTAAATGTTTAGCTTAGAAATTAAATATTAATTTATACCAAAATATTTAGTTTAACTAAATATTTAAGTATAAATTAAATATTTAATTTACACCTAAATATTTAGTTTACCAACTAAACATTTAATTTGCAAGTTAAGTATTTAGTTTGTCAACTAAATATTTATCTTGTAAATTAAATATTTAGTTGGGAACTATGACATATTTATAAATGTATGAATAACATGGTGAAAATATGACTTTGAAAAAAACTGTTTTTTTCTTATTAAAAGCTAAACAAACCAAAATATTTGTTAGTTTTTGACTGCAACTTTACAAACAGCACCCCATATATTTTAGGTCTTTTAGCATATCGTTTGGTGAATGTTTAGCATTTATCGTAGATCTTTATGTACTGCTTCTTTTTACACGTTATATTTTACTATTTTTGGCTGTAACTGGGACCCTGTGTACATAATTTCATTCCACCTCATGATGTGAATGACAATAAACTTGAACTTACTCTGCTGAATTAGAAATCATAACTTCCATTTTTAACAAAGAATATCAGCTTTTTTTCTTTTTTGTATGAAGAAGCAAAATCAAAGTCCGGTCAATGAGTCTAAAACAGACAACAGCCTCCAACAGGACATAAAGTAGAACTTTATGCCATCTGTTTCATGCAATACATCCATCCATCCATCCATTTTCTTTACCCGCTTATTCCATTTCGGGTCACGGGGGTCGCTGGTGCCCATGTCCAGCAATCACTGTGCGAGGGGCGGGGTACACCCTGGACGGGTCGCAAGTCCATCACAGGGACACATAGAGACAAACGAGACAAACAACCATTCACTCTCTCACTCACACCTAGGGACAATTTAGAGTTACCAATCAGCCTAACATGCATGTTTTTGGACTGTGGGAGGAAACCGGAGTACCCGGAGAAAACCCACGCATGCACGGAGAGAACATGCAAACTCCACCCAGAAAGGCCCCTGGACCGGGGTTTGAACCAGGGACCTGCTCGCTGAGAGGCAGCAGCTCTACCAGTTGCGCCACCGTGCTGCCCCATGCAATACATCATTGTGTCAAAAGAAATAAAGCTCAAAAGTCAGCATTTTTCACAGACGTACAAAATATTATGACAATAGTCTGAGACAACAAATACAAGGCAGAAAGCAAAATGCTCCCAAGTATTATTGCTTGAAAAAGACCAAGTCCTGCAGTGTCGATGGCAGACGTGAGTAAGCGAAGAATGAAAATCAAGTTTTAGTTGCTGTGAACATTCAGACCAACTCCCAGGCATGCGTCACAGCGGGATTAGAAGTAACAAATATGTAGTACTTCTCAGAAATACTTTGCTTTCTGTCCAAGTGAGATGAATCATTGAATAAGTCTGGCCATTTTTGCAACAAGAAAAAAAAAAATCATCACTCCTCGAGTTCAAAAAGTAAATTTAAGTCCCAATATCCAGAGAACTCTGCAAGTTCTTTGTTTGCCAGAAGCAGGTTTTTAGCTTTGGGAAGTCAGCCTGAACAAAACCTCCCTGACTTCAACTCTTCCAGTAAAGGTCAACACACTGCAAGTCTGAAAAAGGTGTCCTTTAACTGAATCACACTGCTAACTGGGCTGAAATCTACTTTTAAAATATTAATAAGATTCTCTCTGTTGTCACAATGAACTAAATAAATATCAGATGTTTCCCATGGAACCGTTTTGTGCGCGAAACAATGCTCACTGAAAAGTCATATATGTAGGAAACAAGCAAAAAATATTTCCTCTTATTTTTCCTTTTTCATTTTCGAGTTTTTTTTTTTATTTTTTTATAAAACACTAGAAAATTCAAACATATATTTTGCAAATGTACTGTAACAATTACATTAGGGTAATTATGGAGCAGGGCTGTGGTAACTTGGTGGTTACTACGTGGTCTTGCAATCCTAAGGTCGCAAGTTCGAGGCCGGGGTGACGTCAGGAAGGGCATCTGGTTTAAAATAATTTGGTAAATCTTTCATGTGAGTTTGATCACTGGTGACCCCTAAAGAAGCAACGGGAAGAAACTTACTTACTTTTCATTGGGCGGTTGTGACTGAGTGGTTAGAGCAGTTGTCCTCCAATGCAAGAGTTGGGGGTTTGATTCCACCAGCAGTCATATGCCGAAGTGTCCCTGGGCAAGACAATGAACCCCTCACTGCCTCCGATGCGTGTCCCATTGATATATGAATGTGATAAAGCACTGATTATTATTTGTATAGATATAGTAGAGTGCTGAATGGGTAAATAAGGGAACATATTGTACTGTAAAGAGCTTTGAGTATCTTGATAAGATAGAAAGGTGCTAAATAAATACAGTCCCATTTTATTGTAACAATTACATTTATTATCACCTGCCACCACAAAAGGCAGGCAATAGTGCAATATTGTAATCCCTTGTGTTGGGGGGTGGTGGGTGGGGGGAGGGGGTTAGGAAATTATCTCCTAAACCATTAAATGGATTTTAATGACACTCCAAGGAACCATTGAATGTACATTTGTATCTACTTTTAAAGTAAACCTGATTCAAGATGGCTGTCTGAGCTAATCCAGCATTTCAAACACAAAAATGACTATGACCTTGGTATGGTAGTGGCTGAAGGTCATCCCCAAAATGACGTGGAAATTCCAGCCAATCATGCTTTGCTAAATGTTACGTACGAGTGACGTGTATGCGATTGCCTCAGAACAACGGCCATGATTGGCTGAATAGTCCGCTGCACCCGCCCCATGAGTGAGGAAAAGAAAAGAAGAAGAAGCAGAGTCACTCTGGAAGCGGACTCATCACTACTATAGTGCATCAACAGATTTGTTATTTTGGTTATGACGGGTGTACGATAATTTCCCTCAAAATACAATCATTTTATGTCTCTAGTACGATAATCTTACATTTCTCACCTGGCAACACTGTTTGGCCAACTCAAAGCCGACACGGGAGAGCCAGATTCGGATAACAACAGTTATTTTGGGTCAGGCCGACTCTGCTCAGGCCGACACATTTCAAATTCTAACAGATTTTACAAAATCTTTGTTTAAAACTTTGACACTGACTGTTGATGTCAACCCTAGTAAAATATCTCATGGACTACTGGACTTCTAGAGTTTTTATCAAGATGTGCAGCACAGTTTGCCAATCATAGCAAACGCATAAATGAGAGTAACTTGTTAGATTTTACAGATATTGAGTAAAACCTGATTCCGTAGTAACCTGTTCATTCCAACAGCAATACCAAAAAATCAGTACTGTAATAAAGTGCTGTCAGACCATGGAAGATATTGTGAAATTGCATGTGACTACTTGTGTTAATTTAAAAATTTGATTCAAAACAGCTGTAACTTTATCATTTTCACCACAAGATAATTTTAGTTTAAAACTTTAGCATGAAAGGTGCTGGGTGATGTAACAACTCCTAGAAGAAATGTTAGGCTATTAATTATCATCTGTTATAGTTTGTCATAGTGCCTGTCTCTTGTTGAGAACAGAAATTGTGTCTTATGGTAAAACCTCATTAGAGCGATCTCCTGGTGAGAACCCAATCTGTCACTCACATGGATCTCAGAAATTATTCCAATGTTGAATTATTTCAGTATGAACCAACTGCTTTTCCACTTTTGCTTTACAGTGGCGAAGTAGAGCTTAAAATTTGAGCTCAAATATAATTGTCCTTTTTTTCATCCTGCATTCATCCCTTTTCTTTACCCCTTTTATCTATTAAGGGTCAGTGGGGAGCTGGTACCTATGTCCAGTGGGGTACACCCTGAACAGGACACAGGTCCATCAACCAAACGGGACAAACAACCATTCACAATCACTCACACCTAGAGACAGTTTAGCTACCTATTTGCCTAATTCATACTACAATAGTAAATAACATCTGACAATTACTCCTGTTTTTCCATTATATTCTACTAGAAAATTGTATTTTAGTTTACATGTTAAAAGACAAAATGTCTCATTAATAGAACATAAATTTAGTGTTAGTTTTAAACAAGTGAGATACAAAATAAGCTGAGTTTGCTTGATTTTAGCAGCAGGTAGGAACAACGCCCAACTTATTGCATGCAACAGTGTCCAGGTAAGTGCCTCAAATGAGGCCTTACAGTTAATGTAGAATGTACAAACAATTTCCTGTCATCTCAGTAGGTAAAATGTATCTGTGAATAGTTTGTGTTCAAAAGGTTTCGTTATGGAAAAGGACAGTTTTCCTCAACATGACACTTCGTAGGCAGTTCAGTCTCAACCCACGTTTTAGTCATTTTATTTACATTGTGTTGAGGTAAATACATTTTCATAATTATTCATAAAATATTTAGTACGCTTTTGGTTTAAAATATATGTTGCTTACACGCAGTCCAACACTTACATAGAGCGAGGTAGAACACTCTTTGAGATAAATGTATTGTTTTTGTTAGAAATGCAACTAAATATGTAGCCCCATCATCTTCTTTTTTCTTCTTTCGGCTGCTCCCTTCCATGGCAAACTAACTTGCACGAAGACTTGGCAAATGTTTTTACACCGGATGCCCTTCCTGACACAACCACAGACCACCGAGTCCTCCATGTGGAGCAGAAGGCTGCCATCTAGGGCACCCAGGGTAGCGGATGGTGGGGTTTAAGGTAGGGATGCACAATATTATCGGCATGGTATCGTTATCGGACGATATTAGCGTTAAAGTTAAATATTGGACATTAGCCATTCCATCAAAACAACATCAATATAGAAGACGCTGTTTAACCCAGTGACAAGGATGCCTGCAGCGCCAGCACAACGTGATGACATCATGCGCACCTACCTGATCTGATCGCGGTGGAGAGAAAGAAGTCAAAATGTCGGCAGTGCAGATTTTTTTTCCCATGGAGGATGTTGGATTCTGAAGATTTTTGGACTACGTTGAGCTTCACTACATCCTCCCCGGTCAGAGATATTTTTCCGTCGTAGCCTTACTCGAGTTACAAGCCGTCATTTTCGATGTCATTGAGAAGCTGATATCCGATAGCACTTGGGTGAGTTTTACCACAGACATTTGGACGTCGTGTTAGCCCCTTAGCATGATTAGTCTTACGGCACAATGGATAGACAAAAACTTTGAACTTAAAAATGCTGTCCTTCATGCACAAGAGTGCAGAGGATCCCACACTGCAGCTAGAACAAGCCTCCACAACTTAGTGAGAAAGTATCGCAGGTGACTAATGCTTATAAATAATATTTAACACTTTTCATTTAATATAAGTTTAAATGGCAGCACGGTGGCGCAACTGGTAGAGCTGCTGCCTCTCAGCGAGCAGGTCCTTGGTTCAAACCCCGGTCCAGGGGCCTTTCTGGGTGGAGTTTGCATGTTCTCTCCGTGCATGCGTGGGTTTTCTCCGGGTACTCCGGTTTCCTCCCACAGACCAAAAACATGCATGTTAGGCTGATTGGTAACTCTAAATTGTCCCTAGGTGTGAGTGAGAGAGTGAATGGTTGTCTCGTTTGTCTCTATGTGGCCCTGTGATGGACTTGCGACCCGTCCAGGGTGTACTCCGCCCCTCGCACAGTGATTGCTGGACATGGGCACCAGCGACCCCCGTGACCCAATATGGAATAAGCGGGTAAAGATAATGGATGGATGGATGGATGGATAAGTTTAAATGCTATGCATATGAATGTTACTGAGTATATGTCAACAACTCTTACAGCTGTTACACAATTTTTGTAGCAAATAAGCCTAAATAAGAGGACTATGTTCTGACAAAGGAAAGTATATAAAAATATTGGTATCAGCCAAATAAGTTTTAACATATCGGATATCGGTCAAAAATCCAATATCGTGCATCCCTAGTTTAAGGGCCTCGCTCAAGGGCACAGAATGGGGTGGATGGAAAGTGTGGAGGCATATGTGGGTGTTTCACCTTTCCCACCCACATTTCGATGTTGTCGGCCTAGGGAGTTGAACCGGCTACCTTCCAATCACCGGCTCACCTTCTCTAACCTCTGCACCACCACTCCTGCAAACCCCCATCATCTAGAAAACTACATATTCTGTTTGTTCCAAGCAATCTGCTGCAGTGAAAACCTTAAAACCCTCTACTTTGGTTTAACGTGAACCAACACATCCCTGTGTAAAGGGTACCGCCGGACTGTCACTGTTCTCTCATTGATAAAACTGGGTCCCGTCAGTCAGAGGATACCCTTTGGCTATAGGCTGTCAGGTCACTGCAAGCTGCTCCTGAAAGCTACTCCTAGTTAATAACTGTGCACATGGCAGGCTGACAGACAAATTTGTGGAGGCAGCTTGTCCAGCAATACTGTAATCTCTATCATACACAAACATGAATACCCCTGTGGTGGTCATACCACATTTCAGAAGTTGCACTATTATTTCACCTTATAGACTATATGTGTCAAACTCAAGGCCCGGAGGACAAATGTGGCCCTCGTTGACATCTCATCTGGCCCCCAAGATGATATATGAAACATAAAATACTTTTATCTCTTGAATTTTTTAAGTAATCTTTGATTATGATGTTGAAAGCACAACAGAGAACATCAAATGAGACCAATCAAACTCTTGATGAGGAACCTGTGACCAAGAAAAGATGCTGGGTATCTGATTTGAGTTAATGTAGATTTTGAAATTGGCCCTTAGTTTGAAAAAGGTTTTAATTTTGGCCCCGTTTTGTAAGTGAGTTTGACACCCCTGTTATAGACAATCAAAAATAAATGCTGTAGAAAAACAGTATAGACACTTGCTGAAAAAAGTCTGATCACTGACATTAAAAAGGTGTAATGAGGTTTCTAATTGCCTTTATGTGTAATAATAGTATGAAACGACCTATGAGCAACAGACTCAGTTTTAATAGAAAAGGCAGAGGGGATCTGTGTGTGTGCATCTCTAAAAAAACAACAATTTGTGATTCTTTGAGGTGGAAAACAATGCAGGTAAACATTGGTCACCAAAAGGCACAGAGCGAGCCAATGGGCCACTAATTAGATCAGCAGTGCCCATCCTCCCAAACAGATGCCACCGACAGTGTGCCATTTGACCAAGATAGCTCAAAAAGCAGATGGTCAAGTGCTTCATACTTGGCTCATGGGTCATTAATGGAAATGGAATTTCTGTGACAGCTCAGACAGCACAAAGGACACTTCATTACGTCAGCCTCACGTACAGCTTCCCCACCCCTCAAAAAAGATAAAAAGAATTGCGATAGATAATTAAAACAATAGAAAAACATCTGATAAATACTGCAGTATTTTTTTTTTTTTTTGGTCGAAAGAGACCAAGATGCATTTGGATTGCTCTGAAGCAGGGGTGGTCCTAGCCTGTTTGGTGCCCTGGGCGAACAACCCCTCCGCCCCCTTTGAACAGCAAAGAATGGAGGTGAGAGTGAGACTATTATGATACATCACTTAATGAAGTACATCAGGCATTTAAAGTTAATATTTACAGATGGCACTATCAATGTTTGAAGATTTTCCAAAAAATGTGTCACAAGATGGCAACCAGACTTCAGAGTTGGCAACAGGGGAAATATGTTAACAGAAGAATCCAATGCACAAATCAAGCAAGGTTTCCTTAAGCAGTAAAACTGCAACATGGAGCAGCATAGTAGTGCTGCGGTTAAACTGTTGTCTCATAACAAGAACGTCCCCTTTTTGTGTGTAGTTTGCATGTTCTCCACATGCATGCATGGATTTTCTCTGGATACTCCAATTTCTTGCCACAGACCAAAATTCATTTAACCTTTATTTATACAGGTTAGCATCATTGAGCCACAAGGACTCGTTTACAAGGGGACCTGTTCCAGACAGAACATAAAAAGTACAGACAACAATAAAATACAGTAAAAATGTAGTTAAAATAAGAGTAGTGTACAAAACAATAAATCAGGGTGCCATAAAACAGGGTGAAATATTAAAAACAAGAACATATTTGCTTTGATTTTTCAACTGACATTATCAAATGTCATCAAAAATATCATGGTAGGTTAAGTGGTAACTAAATTGTCACTAGGTGTGAGTGAGAACGGGATTTTTTTTTTTCTGTTTCATTTATTTCCAATGATTGACGATCTCTCACCTGACGACACCAAGAGATAAGGCGTTATAGTCACTTTGAGCGCAATGAGTTGTCACTGTGCTATACAAACAACCTATATAAAGTATTTATTTTGCAAAACATGACATACACTGTAAAAAAAAAAATAATAATCATATAATTTATAGTAAAATACCCGCAGCTGTGGTTGTCAGAATTTCACCGTAGAAAATACAGTCACAATGTATGGCACATTGCGGTATGATATTTTGACAAAAATAATTGCCAAGTCTTCATGCAATTTAATTCACTGTGGCAACCCCTAACGCAGGGAGCAGCCGAAAGAAGAAAAAAAAAACCTCTAAACATAATTACAGCAATTCAGTAGAAAACACAGCAAAACTGTATGATATATTACGGTATTTTATTGCCAAGTTCAACTTTACGGTAAATTACCGGCATCTGTGGTCGCCAGAATTTCACTGTTAAAAAAATACAATAAAACACATGAGGAATTACAATTTGTCTGTGTTTGCTTAAGTTAAATTACAAAGGAAATAATAAATTAAGCCCATTGTAAAACCAAAGTACATACTACGATTGACACGCTCTAAGAAACTCTTTTTTTTTTTTTTATACGTTCTCTGTGAAAAACAGAACTGACCCAATTTCTTGTCCATAGTTACAGCAGATATTTGGCATATTTTTGAACAAACAAAAATGAAAGAGAGACTTGTGACAGCTGTTACATCACAACCACAGTAGTAAAATAATAAATAGCTTGCAACTTTACCCAATTCTTATTTTCCTCCTTTATGCATCTAATAGGTAGAACACAATAGCTGTATTTTTGCCAGAAACATTTGTTCCCTGATTATACCAGGCCACAGGAGCAACAAATTGGCAGCTGGATTGGATAGTCTGTGTGCCAGCGATGTGCCATCTTGCCAAGCAAAAATGTAATCAGATTTTCCTTACACTGCTTTACCACACCTACTCTTCAACAACCCTTTGCATTCATAAATTTTGACATTTAACTTGAAATTGTTCTCATTTTATGGCAAGAAATCACATGATGTTCCATGAAAGCTTTGACTCCCACAAACAAATATTCAGCAACTTCTAACTCTGTTAAACGTGGTGCACAATTTAATATGAGAACCACTGGAATGCAGTTAAAACAAATATGAGCATGTCTTTTTTTTCCTCCTGTTTCACAGAGGGGAGAAGAAACACACTTAAAGAGCAACTTAGTTTAAAAACATCCAGGGAATCTCGACGAGCAAACTGTATGGTGTACTATCATGTGCAATTATCCTCAACAGTTTAAAAAATAAGACGATTCAACAGATTTGCTTGTAAATTCGACAGTGGGCAGACATGGATCCAATTTTCTTCTATAAAAAATAAATCTAGGAGAAACCGCCAGGAAAACTTGAAAATGACTGTTGGTATTTTATTCAACCTGATTTTAGCTTTGAAAAATTTTTTCCTCATAACTAGCAGGGACTCCATAACTGAACAGTATTAGCATACATGGGTAGTTTTGCATGCGCTTTCCTCGAATTAACTCTGTGAATGCAGACACAGCTCTCACTTTAGTTATATATACTATACAGTAGTCTCGTTTATTGCAGGGGTTACATTCCAGGGTGCACTCCACCCACAATTTTCACAACATACTTCTATTTAAATATAAATGGTGGGGAGTGGTGGCGCAGAGGTTAGAACATGGGCTTGTGATCGGAAAGTCACAGGTTCACCTCCCGGTACCGTCAACATCAAAATGTGGGTGGAAAAGGTGAAACACCCACACCTCCCTCGCCCCACTCTGGGTCCCTGAGCAAGGCCCTTAACCCCCACCATCTGCTCCATAAACAGGTCTCTCTTGAAAATGAGTTCTCGTGGCTCAATGAGACTTCCTGTATAAATAAAGGGTAAAAAAAAAAAATAATAATATTTAGCTAATGAATTTTACTTACCAGCACGTCCCCGCTCGGAGGTCTGTGTGGGCCGTTTGAAAGAGATTAAATAAAGTCACTGGAAAAGTCAGATGGAGCACCGGACCTTCAGTGGCACACGTCTTTGATCGGAAGTCCTCGTGGGCCACCTAGGAGCTCTCTGGTTGACTGCTGTCTGGGGGGCCGGTTCAGTGCAGCTCTTGAGCACCAAAGCACATTTTGGGAGTGGAGGAAAACCTTCGGTTGGCCAAAGCCGGACCGTAGGTGGTCAAATGAGTCTAAGTCTCGATGACAAAGTCCCGATGGGCTCCAGATGGAGCGCCAGACCTTCGACGGCGCGTGTCCTTGCTCAGAAGTCCTCGCAGGCTGGTTACCAGCTCTCAAGATTCACCGATGTGTCTAGAGGTCTGGTTCTTCTCCAGTTCTGGCCCGGTTTGGTGGGTTCTGTGCAGCTTTGCTGCATCCTCTGGGCGCCTATCAGATCAAAACTTTACATCTAGGTTTTCAACAGAAGGAAACAGGGCTTTTGGGCAGGGCCCCGTTTCCTTCTGGGAAATGTGGTCATTATAAGCGGGAAAACAGTGGAGGATTACTGAGAGAAAACTACAAAATGGCCATGCCTGTCTGAAGTATTTATGTTAACGTTTTACTGTACAGTACTGGGCCCTGCGATGGACTTGCGACCCATCCAGGGTGTACCCCGCCCCTCGCACAGTGATTGCTGGACATGGGCACCAGCGACCCCCGTGACCCAAAATGGAACAAACGGGTAAAGATAATGGATGGATGGATGGATGTACAGTACTGTATCCAGTACTGTCCCGATCGAATGAGTAATATTAAAGTTGACAATCGTGTGTCTTGTACACATGTTTTTTTGTACAATATTATGGACTGTACATCCACAAACCACGATGGAGTGAGTCCTCAGAAGTCGAACTGCGAAGTAGCGATGGACTACTGTATGTTTAAAATGCCTTGAGGAACACACCCATCGAGTGTCTGATGGTCAAGCTTTAGTTTCTGAAGCTCTGCTGGGCCAATAAAACAAAAGCCACTTCCTCATGAGCTCACCGTCCCTTGATTTATCAAAAATAAAAATAAAATTTCACCTTATCTTAGAATTTTGTTTGTTGGTATGAAATCATATTTTCAGTTCACATAAATGAAAAGAAAAGAAAAAACCTTTACAACAGACACCAAAGGTGCTAAATTTATATTGGGCCATCTAATGTAGATTCTTGTGTGCACTACAATGTAAAAAGCAGAGATTGATCTTCCCTATGTGCCTGTCAGTGTTACTCGCAAAAAGAAAAGTTGATCTCAGGAGCTCGAGCTCCTCTGTAGGCCACTTTATCATTATTGATATTATTATTAAATCAACTTCAATGAGACCAAAAGTACTAAATGCTAATCTATTGTAAACAAATAACTGCCTGACATGGCAATTTCTGTATTTGAGGTGGATCAGTGAGGTTAAAGTGCTCATATAATGCCACTGGTGAATCTTTTGTAATGGTGCATGGCTAAAATGGGTCCATTTAATGGGATGATGTCATTGAGGTGTCTGTCAAGGTTCTTCCTTGCAATGGGGCTAAATGCTACAGGTCAATAAATCTACAGACAGCTCGTGTTCTTGATGTAGGTTTTTATGGAGGATTTGAAATACTGAGCTGGTTTGAGTGAGTGGCCCTTTTTTTTCCAACACATTCAAAATTAGAAATGAAATGCAACTGAAAAATAAGTTTTGGGCGAACTAACTATTCTGATTTTGTTCTGTAGCACATCATTAATTAAACAAAGTAAATTTTAAACAATAACACAGTATTTCAAAGTATCGCATGCCTTTACAGAGATGTGGCTTCATGTAATTAAAAAAGTACAAGTGTTAAATAAGCACATCAGGTTATTTCCTGTCGGTTTTCACATCTAATAAGGAAACCAGTTTGTAACCTTTAAACTGAGACTAAAATGACAAATTGACATTGAACACTTACATGTCTGTTAACTAAATAATATAATCCAAATAATCTTTGTGTAAAGTTTAAGATTTTTTTTTTCCATTTGAAATTAAAGTATTTAATAAAACAAGTATTTGCACCACATTGATAAGATTTCCACCCTTAGAGGTGTATGGACACTTAAATCAACATGAAATCAGGAATGAAGCATTATATCAATATCTGAAAGTTTACTACCCACATTTTTCTGATTTCTCGATGTAGTAAAATGTAAAGTATGCAGCTCAGACACCAAATTACTGATTAAATGAAGGATTTCTGTCACAAAACAAGATCCATGCTAGCTTGCATTGTTGACGAGAAGATTTTCTCACATGCTAAGCTCTAATAAAATGATAGTTACCTCAAATGAACTCAGATCTGCCTCGGACTGTTGTCCAAAAAGTCAATAAAATTCTGAGTTGGTATTGGAATGGAAAAAATGAAATCCAGTGACATTTTGTGATAGGGCCATACACTTTGTGCATCTGCAGTATATTTTTTATTGTTTAGTGAAAGTACTTCATTTAGCACATTTGCTTGTTAAATCACTACTCAGCAGGCTAAGATGCTCAATCACTTTTATTTAGGTTTGATTAGGAAAGCCTACGAGATGTATTGACTGGGACAAAAAGGTTATTAACAACAAATTGTTCATACTGTGAGGATGTCAGATCTGCAATCATCTCCAAAAATATGCCAGAACCTTCTTTCCATAACTCGCACTAACGTTTGACAGCTTGCAATCTTCTCAGTTTATTGGTTATTCGCCTCACATTTAAATATGCTGCTCAGCCTAAAGTTGCGAGCGCTTAAGATTGGTTTCATAAATGTTCTACATAGAACCTGCAGGGTGTTTGACCTCACCTTTCTTAGACTGCTTTGCTTCAAACTCGAAGCAGAGATTCATAATGAAAATGACTCGTAATAAGGTCTTACGCACAACTCTTATAAGGGCATTTAAACAAAATTTAAAGTGTAATTAATAGCACATAGTGTGCTGTTTTAAAGGATAAATGTGCAAGGACTTGTTAATAACTCCCTTCTAGTTAGTTTAACTTGTGCCCAAACATGTGTGACTCATTTAATCAAAAATAGATGTTTCTCTGAGAAAACAATTTGCTGAAACCTCTAAAAGCACTAACGAACCAAACCTTTTATACAGGTCTAATTTAAAAAATGGTGCAGTTTGTGCAGAGCATCACAACAGCTGCACGTAACAATAACTGCTTTGAAGCATTTAAACTTATGCAAGCATTATGTTTTGCATGGCAGAATAGCAGTGTGGCTTTAAATATGTTATAATCTTGATTTTACACATTTTGACAGGCTGATAGTGAGCAAAATCTAATTCCATAAATATTGCATGCTAAAACGGCAATCTGATAACACAGCTCAGCGCGGATAAGCAATGATCAAACCTTCAGTGGTTACCAACCACACATATGCAGTGATGGTAATCAAATCTAACCCAACAGCACAATTGGCTATACCAGAAATATAATATATAATTGGAGAAAAAAAAGAAGAAGTTGTACTTACTTTCTCTTGAGAATGTTTTTGACAGACAGTGCCTCAGAGGGTCATGGTGATCTGAGTGGGCTTGTGCTCATCTCATCATGAAACACACCTCCCATCACCATTTAAATGGACCATTTTGAGCCGAGCAGCCTTGTGAGCATCTGTCTGTGCTGAATGTTTCTTTTTAGAGGCATTAGTGGTGTCTCTCCTCTTATCTCTAAAAGGCTGAGGTTTATCTGAAATTCCAGTCTTTTATTACATGTATATCAAGGATGAACAAACTTGCAATGGGGAAATATATATATTTTTTTATTAATCCTGCTACACAGCAAAGGATTTTTTATTTTTTTTGCCTTCAAACTTAAACAATATGTGCATAATTTCCTTACATAGCTTTTGGCCAGCAGTAGGTGATGAGCTTGTTATTTTTGCTTTCTTGTGGCACTTAAAAATCATCACTTTTGTTTGTACCTTATGTCTATGTTTGTCCACCTGTATCATGAAGGACCCTACTCACCCAGCACACACACTTTTTGCCCTACTCCCCTCAGGAAGGAAGTTAAGGAGCATTAAGTGTAGAACCACTAGACTGAAGAACAGCTTCTACACTGAGGCTGTTAGACTCATGAATCTCTAACCAAGATATCTAAAAAAGTTAAATCTGGTCCTCTGGACATTAAAAAAAAAAACAACAAAGCAAAACAACAAAAATTTGAATGTCCAGAGGACCAGATTTAACTTTTTTAGACTTTTCTACCTGGATTATTGAGCATGCATCAGGATATCTAACCAAGATAATCCCTGTGAAGAATCACATCATGTTGCTGCTGATCTATTTCATGTTGCTGTGTTCATTCGTACTCATCTGTTCATACAGACTCATGTTCATGCTGCTGGTCTATTGTTTTTATGCTATTAGTGTTTAACATATTTGTAGTTTTTGTTGTTCTTAGTTCATATCTTAGATCTTATTACTGTTTTTCTTTTGCATTTTAATCCTTTTGTTGGATGTAACTGGAACCCTGCGTACACAATTTCGTTCCACCACATGTACCACATGTGGTGCGAATGTCAAAGAACCTTGAATCCTTGAGTTTGGCATATCTGGCACTTTAATAACGTACAACTGAGCAAACGGTTTTTGCACACAAAATATTAATTAGAAAGTTCCTGGAGAAACTTTGACAGGGACTGAAAGGCTGCTGCCGTAGCTGTGGTAGCCATCTTGAATCAAAATTCATTCATTCATTCAACCTTTATTTAGACAGATAAATCACATTGAGCCTCAAAGAATCATTTACAAGTGAGATCTGCTTAGACAGATAAAAAGTAGTGAAACTGGAACACGTAGGAATTGGAGGCAAAAAAATTCTTATTAACCTTTTTCTTCTTGACTGAGAAGAAAAAATCTAATATTAAAAAACACCTCACACATAAAGCACATAGTGACGTAGACATTCTGCAGGGGGGGATGACGAGAGCGGTGAGCAATGTTCAAGGATGCACTCGAGGACACTGTAGGGGTTCTGATAAGGATGTAATAATCAACCAATTTCCTCCAGTGTGATCCATAAACATTCTCGAGTGATGTAGGGCAATGGCCAAGGGCAACACATATGGGAATCCAAGAGTCCTAAAATGATGACACAATGTTTATTCAGCTGGTTTCCTCTGGTTATCAGTTGGAAATTCCTCAATGGTAGGGGAAGGGGGTGGGACAGAGTCAGATCACATGTTCTCAAGGCGAATTCAGATAAGATGGCCTTCAAGGCCAGCTGGAGGAGCCAAATTCAGATAAACACACAGTTGTTTTGGGGACAGGCAGAACTTAATGACATCTACTTTGAGTCTGTGTTGGTCCAAACGATTCCAAAATGTCCAAATTACATGGCCACTCCGATGGAACGTGCCTGAGTAAAATCCCCGAGATCTGATCCATTCTGCCCAAAGCATTTAAGTCTGGGAACTCGAGGCACAAACCAAGCCATCATAAAGGCAAGCAGCGTGATCAAGTCCAAATTTGCTGCCGACGACTTCCTTGAATGTAGATAAAACCAGCAACCAGCTGAATCCAAAAAGCAGGAACCAGTTATCGGAAATCCAATTAAATATGCGTCCTTAAAAACCACAAATGGCAGCAGAGATAGACACATCATCAAGTCTTCAAGTTGATGAGATATCCAGCTGCATGCGTGCCAACAGAGAAAATCGGCTCACACAGGACCCCACGTCGCCTGCTGCAGCTCCCCAGGCCCCTGCTGCCGATATGGCCCCATTGCAAGGTATTGGAGGGTTACCCGGCCTTTCGCCATGGACATTACAAGTTGCCAGGCAACCTCATGACCGCCCACCGGAGCCCTGGAACAGCTCTGGACTGCCCTTCTGGTTTGCTGAGTAGTCCAGAGCTGTTCCAGGCCTGGCGGTCATGAGGTTGTCAGGCAACTTGTAATGTCCATGGCAAAAGGCCGAGCGACCCTCCAATACCTTGCAATGGGGCCATATCGGCAGCAGGGGTCTGGAGAGCTACAGCGGGTGACAAGGCAAACTATGGAGCTGTAGCAGGTGACGTGGGGTATTGTGGAGCTGCAGCAGGCGACGTGGGGTCCTGTGGAGCTGCAGCGGGCAACGTGGGGTCCTGTGGAGCTGCAG
>NC_056503.1:36890583-36912523 GCF_014905685.2 Nematolebias whitei
GTCCTGTGGAGCTGCAGCGGGCAACGTGGGGTCCTGTGGAGCTGCAGTGGGCAACGGGGGGTCCTGTGGAGCTTCAACGGGTGACGTGGGGTCCTGTGGAACTGCAGCGGATGACGTAGGGTCCTGTGGAGCTGCAGAGGACGACATGGAGGCCTTGGGCTCTGCAGAGGATGACGTGGAGGCCTTGAGCTCTGCAGAGGATGACGTGGAGGCCTTGAGCTCTGTAGCGAATGACGTGGAGGCCTTGAGCTCTGCAGCGGATGACGTGGAGGCCTTGGGCTCTGCAGCGGATGACGTGGAGGCCTTGGGCTCTGCAGCGGACGACGTGGAGGCCTTGGGCTCTGCAGCGAACGACGTGGAGGCCATGGGCTCTGCAGCAGATGACGTGGAGGCCTGTGGAGCTGCTGCAGACATGGAGGCCTGTGGAGCTGCTGCAGACGTGGAGGTCTGTGGAGCTGGAGCAGTCATGGAGGCCTGTGGAGCTGGAGCCGTCATGGAGGCCTGTGGAGCTGGAGCAGTCATGGAGGCCTGTGGAGCTGCAGAAGTCATGGAGGCTGTGGGTTCTGCAGCAGGCAATGGGGTCAGAGCTGCAAAAAGCGATGTGGTCAGAGCTGCAGCAGGTTTAAAAGTCATGGGTTTTGCAGCTGAGACTAGACCTGATACAGGCAAGGAGCTATGAAAAGTCACTGGGGTGGGTAGGCAAAACCTGGCAGAGAGCATAGTTTTCAATAGTTGCATCTGATCGTCCAGATTAGTCAAGGAGCCCTCAAGCCCAGAGAGCCACTCCTGTTTTGGCTTTGAATCCATTTTGATGAGCTTATTCTATTCTATTATTATTATTATTCTCTTCAAAGAAATGTTATCAATTGTGTTGAGGGACCAGCTGATCAAAACAAGTCCATAATTATGGTTCGGAACATATGTAGAGAGAGGCTCAAAAGCAGTTTCACAGACAGACAGAGCAGCAAAGCGGAGAGGGAGAGGAAGGGAAAATGTTCAACCTCGGCAAGAGCAAGTGGTGAATGAAAAAAATGGCTCCAAACATTATTCATTTCTAGACATTTAACTGATGATTACTTTCTGTGAGTTTCAAACAAATCCAACAGTGACTTTCTGTTTTCTTCAGGTGACTTGACAACAGCAGTTAGTGTGAAGACTGTTCTCTTATTCGCTTCCTATGGTGAAATATGGTGTTTTTGTTAGCAAAATATGTGTATCTTTGATCTGATCAGGCTAATTAGCTACCTTACCTTGATCAGCATCTGATGCTTATCAATATATCCGAGTTTCATCCAGATAGCTCAAACTTTGATAGCATGCTAACTACCATGCTAGGCTAGCACCTTATTTTCCTGCCAGATCTCTCCAGGTGTCCCACCTGACCTCAGGTCACAAGGTACTGATGCTATCTCATATGCTAACAGGTGATGCTAATGCTAAGCAAACATGCTAATGCTATCAACTCTTATCTTTGATCTGATCGGGCTAATTAGCTACCTTAGGACTATCAGGCTAATTAGCTACGTTACCTGCATTGCCCGCATGTTGAATCAAAAAGGCTCCAAACAATCAGTTGCTGTGAGGAGTTGTCTCCCATTCATTTCCTATGGGGAAATATGAGTCAACGAGAGTCAGAGTTCCTTTATTTGTCATTCGCATCACATGTGGCACATGTAATGGAACAAAATTGTGTACACAGGGTCCCAGTTGCATAAAACAATTGCAAAAATATAAAGTGTAAAAAGAAACAGTAAATAAGGATTTGAGGTATGCACTTCTCTCCTATGCATTGCAATGACAGTCCCCAATAATGATAGACTAGCTAGCTAAATCTAACCCTTTATGGCACCATGTTGCCTCCAGACAACATAACCTGTTTTATTATTATTATTATTATTATTATGAGACATATTTTATTGGTCAGTGCTAACCTAGAGGAGTGGAACTCAAATACTAACCAATGAAAATGTAAATAAGTACGTAGTCACATGATCTACACCAGTCCATTTTGCCTCGTCTTTCAGTATATGAACATCTCACAGTCCCACATTTCTCTTCAGAAAAGTGGCTTTTTCCCTTATTTTAACCCAGATATTCATATGCAAAAAAAAATTTAATCACCTTCAGTGATGAGTACAAACGTTTTCAAAATGTTTACATGACTTGTCATCACAGAAAATTACAAAAAAAACTGTGTTGCCTCACCGTAATAGTATATCATAAGGCAATAACAGGAATACAAAGTTGAAATTCAAGCAGGGTAATAAAAACTAGCAACAAAAAAAATGCAATGCATCTATAAGAATACTTATTTCATGAGCTATATATGCACTTGTTCTTTTGAAATGCAGGAAATGAATCCAGGTTTTTTATGGCACTTCAAAAAAAACATAAAGAACAGCTGGCACTGCCAGATGATGAGAGTGAGGATGAGGATTCATGTAGTGATGAGGAAGATGAGGTCATAGTGACAACCCAGCAGGGAGAGAATCAAAGTGAAGATGGAGATTAGGATGAAGAGAGAAGTATGGTAGAAAATCAACAGCAAGCAGATTGGAGAGAATGAAGAACTTGGTGATGAAGAAAATGAAGGTAATGTAGCAGGCTTGATTAGAGTTTAATGAATGCTAAATTCATTGCATTACATGCAATTTGTAATGTTTGCTTTGTCATCAAAATGGTTGTTTATTAAAGGTCTGCCAGCAGAAATATATTCAAGCTAAGAATTTGGAGCAGATAAACTGCAGGACAATCCTTCCAAAATGCTGGGGATACATATACAAAATCTTTGTTCTCGCTGACTGCTGTAGCATCGTACAACACTGAGGATGTGAAAAAGAGAGTCCAGGCGGGATGGAGAGGATGGAGAAAAGTTTCAGGAGTGATTTGAGACAAAAGGGATGGCAGCAAAAAAAAAGTTTACAAGACAGTGGTGAAACCAGCTATGTCGTATGGTCTGGAGACAGTGGACAAAAAGACATGAGTAAGAACTTGAAGTGGCAGAAATGAAGATGTTGAGGTTCTCCTTACGAGTGACAAGGATGGATAAGATTAGGAATGAGATCATCAGAGGTACAGCACAGGTTGAACAACTGGGAGATAAAGTTAGAGAGGCCAGACTGAGATGTTTGGACATGTCCAGAGGAGGGACAGTGGGTATATTGGTAGAAGGATGTTAGAAATGCAGCTGCCAGGAAAAATACAAAGAGGAGATATATGGATGCAGTTAGAGAGGACATGGAGGTAGTTTGAGTGAGGACAGAGAGTGATGGAGGAGAATGACTCGCTGTGGCGACCCCTGAAGAGGGAAAAGTCGAAAGAAGGATAGAGAGTAACACTGACAGAGCAACAAACTGCTGCCACTGTTGTGAAGACATTTCTCCACCCTCCAAAGGGACTCCCGTCGAGATAATTATCCCTCCACGGTTGAAGTAGGTCTTTTTTAACCACGTAAATGGTGGCAGTTAAATTAAGAGATGGAGATCAAGCTAGGTCATAGATTAAATCAGTTGAGGAGGTTTTACTCATCTGTGACTGTTCCGTTGCCATGCAACAGATGATGCTCAGCAAATTGAAAAATATGTGTGGAAGACAACTAAAACGCACTTAAAACTGTTTAAATAGCATTTCAAATGCTAAACATGTTCATTATCAGTTTTTAGGTAAATTCCCAAAGGTTAATTATGTTTAATTTAAAGCAAATACTTTAAAAATCCCACAAGTAAGGCAGATTTGTTTTGGAGGTTGAAAAGTTACTTTTGAAACATTATCAAAAAGATAGCATACCTCTGGGTTTTTTTTTTTTTTGTTTGTTTTTTTAGCTATATTTATATTTAGCTGTGAAAATAAAGCAATATGAAAATACTGTTTTAATGCATTCGTCATCACCAAGTCGTCGTGAGCCTCTTAAGAGTGATGTGATTAAAACCACCTAATTCAAACTGCCAAGTCAGGCACAACAAATCCTTTTTGGTTCTTATCATCACCATTTTTTCACAGTGTTAATAACGCAGTCCAGGCTAGAGCGGAACCAGTGCATGTAGTTACCACGCATGAGTAAGCCTACCATAATAGAAAAATGGTTGGTGTCAATTTAATTTTTTATTTTTCGGGTGTGTACATTTTTGCAACGTTATAAACACCTAAATCTTCCCTTTATGTTTTATCATAAGACTCAAATTCTAAACAGGAAATTAATAAAATGATTGCCTGTCCCATGATGTGCATTCTATCTTAACTTAATGAAAGCCTTGTTGTTTATGACAATCTAAAACCTGTCAGTGTTATCTGCAGCCAGGGGGCCCACATACTGTAGCTCAGGTAAATTCTGTTTTGTACTCGTTTTTTTTATTTTTTTTTTAATCAGAAAAGACTAAGTCCTGTCACTGGATGTTATCTGGGTTTACTATATTGAAAATGCCACAGACATATTGTTTGTGTTCCCCACCGAGGAGATGTTAACCTGCGTAAAATAGAATCTGAAAACAAAGGCAGAGCAGTCATGTTCTATTACAGCAGTCAGACTCCCCCCAAAAACACATTCTCATACTGTGAGAAACAGGAAATATGTATTTTTAATTTAAACATGCATGTTTTATTGCTTCATATTTAGGCATTATACCCTGCTTTTGCAAAAGTATTGATAGTAATGTATTACGCATCTTAGGAATAGTGTGAATGCTTATGAAGTGTGATCCATTTTTCTTCCGTATGTTTTCGGCACATTTTTCTTCCGGCAGTTTTCAAACTATTTCAACAAAACATAAATCAAAACGTTCAGCTCGTTCAGAATAATCCTGCTATTTTGGTATTGGTGCAACTTTAGCTTTTTGAAATATTTAGCCTTTTCTGTCATTTTTTTCTCATAGAAAATAAATTGAGCTCATTTTTCATCCTTCAAATGTTTAGATCTGTTTACAACCTTTGACTGCTCCTTCCACATTTTGTTCTGGCTCAGCTTCTTTTAGCTTACTTGTGCAAATTTAAACGCTTTTCCAGCTACTTTCAGCTACTTTCAGCTGGTTTTTTTCCCCAGATCTTTGTGCTCCTTTCAGAATCTTTATGCTAACTACAACATTTTTGTGCTTCTTCTTACTTATTTCTACTAATTTCAGCTTGTTATGCTCCTTTCAGCTTAATTTCTGCAAGTTTCAGCTTTTTCTGCTATTTCAGCTATTTAGCTGTTTTTATGCTAGTGTTAGCTTTTTCAGCTAATTTCACATTTGTTGCACTCATTTCAACCTTTTTTTTTAGCCAAATTCAGCAAAAATGCGCTCTCTTCACTTCCTTCTGGTACTTCAAGCTTATTTCTGCCTTTTTAGCTACTGTTCAGCTGGTTTTATTTTTGTTTTGTTTTATTTGCTAATTATTTTTTCAGGTAATTTCCACATTTTGTGCTCATTCCTGCTTCTTTCAGCAAACATGTTCTTTCTGCTTTCTTCTGATCATTTAAGCTTGTTCTACCTTTTCAGCTGGCTTTTTAGCATATTTTAGCTCATTTCAGCCGTTTCCAGATAAATGCAAGTTTTTCATATTAATTTCTGCTACTTTCAGCCTAATTAAATTATTTCTGCTAATTTCAACTTGTTACGCTCCTTTCAGCTTATTCTAGTTAGTTTCTACTAGCTAGTTTCAGCTACTATTTAGCTGTTTTTATGCTATTGTTTTTTTCAGCTAATTCCACTTTTTTTTTTTGCACTATTTTTTGTGTTCTTTCTTCTTCTTTCCCCTGTTGATATATGCTTGTTATACATTTTCAGCTGTGTTTCAGCATGTTTTTTTATAGCTAATTTCAGCTGTTTTTCAGCAAGTTCTTCAGTTATAAGCATTCACACACTACGTTTCGCAGGAAATGCAATTTTTCTAGTTGTAATTGTCTCGAGTCCACATAAATGTTTGAAGCTATTTAAACTCATCCGCAGTATGTTAAAGGAGCAAAAAGTAATATCTAGGAGTTCTTGTTGGATCTGAAAGGTGCTCAGTGAGAAAAATGGCTTCCTGGTCAGTGCTGCAATAGTCTAATTAGCCGCATAGCAGGTGTTACGTAAGGTAATGTATCATTTATGCAATTTAATTTTTTTTCCCAAAACCTTTCAACAGTGATGCATGGAACTGTGAAGCCTCATTATGATTAACAATTCTTCTCAAAACAAACAATGCTTATCTATAATTATATCTGTGCTATGTGCCTATCCATTATGTTTTGTTTGAACAAACACATTATGATACGCATTACAACTTCATTTCATTGTCAAATTATATAATTTGTTTACCTCCAGATTGCTTTATAAACAATCACACAATACTGAATTGATGCCCCCTCAGATTTTTTTATAGCTTGATGGGTACAAATAGGCTGTGGTATGACACTAACACATCTAAACCATTGTGTTGTGTATAGCTGAGTTGGAGGATACCCCCTTTCTCTTTTAGCCTACCAGTGTGGAGGAGAGTGAAAACAGTCAGCAGGAGATTGAGCAGTAGGATCACAAACAGCTTCAAATTAGAATACTGATGTTGCAGGGGCTGCGCGAGAGCTCCAGCACGCCTGAGAGAAACTGGAGTGGATTTAAAATAGGTGGGGAAAGAAATGGCGTGCTGTCAAAAGCTTGCTTCTAGGGAAACAAACATCAGTTGTTACAGTGCCACTGTGTGATTGTGTACCTCCTGAGGGGGCTTGTGAGACGCTCACAAACTGATATCCTTGGAAATTACACTCCTTGGTTCTAACAGGAAGCAATTCATCTGAAAAAGTGGTTGAAAGTAAGCAACAAAAAAAAAATGCTTTGCCATGTACGAAGCTGTAATTCAGCTGGATTCATTTGCAGACAAATATAACTGCCCTGCCACCCCATCTCCTGTGTTTCCTCTTTCACAGAAATAGGTTCCTCCTGTCTGACTGGATGAGAAGAAACATTTCTGGTTATGTGCACGCTGAATGAATTTGCGATGCACCCTCCACAGAATTAATGGCCCAGATTCGCAACATCTCATTGGGTTCACTATTTATATGGGTCCATACAACGCCCTAAAAGCTCAGACCTACAAAAGAGATGAAGAGGCTGTGGATGTTTTCAGCCACAAATAAGCCAGATCCAGGCAACGTCAAGCCTTTTTTTAAAGGCATTTCATAGATCATGACTGGCAAATTGCAGTATTAGGCAAAGTAATTGTCCTCAGGTGTTATGAACAGTCAAAGCTTATTCTCCATCCCGTGATTCCCAACTGTGGGGATTAGGCTCAGAGGCTTTTCCCCTGATGGAAGGAAAGGGGAAAAGCACTAAGTATGTGTAGCCAATCAGCTTTCTGCATTGCTTGAGCATCTTGTCCCTTTTGGGCCACTAGATCCAAGAAAAGAGACGCACCCCCCCCCCCCCCCCAGCCCCTCAGGACCTGTAATACCTGCATGATGAGTGCCACAAAGCTGCTGGCTGCAGCAGCCAAACTCAATCCCACCATGCCTCACACACAAGAATCCGCAGGCCTGGGAGCAGCCTCCACCTCCTCACTGAAGCTCTTTAGAGCCCCCTGCTGTGCTGATGCAATACAGCGTCGTTCAAAAACTGCTAATTTACCAAAAACACTTTTGTCTGTGCTGCATTGCTTAAAGTAGCAAGTTGTTTTCTGAGCTCTGTTACTGCTGAATAAATATATTTCACAGATGTGTAATTTTAAACCGCTGCCTTAGGTTTCTGTGAAGATAATGTACAAAGAGAACAACTTATCGGACTGCTATAGATAAATGCAATTAATTTAGACTATAAATAGGTTTAACTGGCAAATGTCATATATCTTTTGGGTCCTGGGACTCTGGAAGTAAAATGTTAATGGTGAGTGGAAATTAAACTTTTTATGCATCCTTTTTTTCCAAATCGTCATATAAATTTGCTGTTGCAGGTCAAAAGAAAAATCGGTCTGCGAATGTGTAGTAGTACAAACAGCCTTGAGCTGTCCAGCTTGCTCAAAAGGTTCAGAGTACTTGTGTATGCATGACAGGTCAAACGCCTTCCATCACTGTAAATCTGATTTTATAGTAGAGCTTTTATGGCAATTTAATTAAGAATACAAAGGCCACAGGTCCTGACTTTGCATTTTGAATGCAGGCTTTAACGGTGTCTCGAAACCGCTGCTTAAATTATAGCTGCCTCTTTATTGGATGGGTGCCTGTCACGGATGATTTACATTCTGCGTATCAAATCGGCCATCTCAAGGAGAAAACAGCATCGCGGAAGATGACCGAGGACCCATTCTCCATGCATACTTATTAAACAAACAGTGGAACTGTTATCTTTGGTGACCCTGCAGACTGAAGCTAGCAGCAGCCAACAAAATGTTCTCCAGCGACAGCAACACGACTCAACTACCGTTTGTAATAAATCTTTGGAACAGTTGACAGAGAGCAGAAACGCATTCGTTTATATAGAAGCTTGTGACACATTCAGACTGCTGTAGTTATAAATATGCACATCTTTCATCACTCTAATGTTATTTAGGACATATATATTTCAATTTGGGGGCAGAAATTATTTTTCAGGGACCCAGTCATAACGGTGCCGGGGAACCGTTTGAGAACCGTTTTAGTGTGTGTGGTTTTTTTTAAACGTCTATTGGCGTTGAATAATGCTGAACATAAAAAGTTGACTTGGTGTTTTAGTTTTTTATACCAGGACTCTTTTTGTCTTCCGAGAGCTTTTCAACGGACTTTTGTCTCCATGACAACTTGTCAGTCAGTATTCAAAGCATCAGAACGTGTTCATCTTCATTTCCAGAGATTTACCGGAGCCAGTTCATTACGATAATTTTTTGTCATTAAATGGGAACAGATTAGAGACACCCTACCTCTTTCAAACATTATAGGGAGTTTTGCTAGAACCCTTTTTCCCTACAAGGATTTGGGTGTTCACATAATAATTAGATGCAGGAAAGTAAAAGACCAAATCTTGAAACTAATGAAAGTAGGCAGCTCAGCAGTCAGACTTTGCATTCTGATAATACAGCTGCATCACTGGTGACAAGTTCGTAAAGGCCACGTTTGATCCTCTACTTTAAAATTGATGAAGACAGTTGGCACAGGCTGCATGCAATTTAACCTCATAGGGGAACCCTCAGATGGTTCTGTGACGTGGGCTGACAGCAAAGCAGCTGAGTGATGTAGAACTAGAGCCATCTATAATTTTCTGTACACTATCACATTTTTGAAGACCAGTACAGCTCCACACTGATGAGGAGTGTCGTATTGTTCCCTGGCTGTTTTACCTCTGCTTACATCTGCTGTCACTAGCGGCATAAATGTGGTCGGAAGTGACGGCAATATTAAAAGTATAATCAAGAACAATGCAGATCACCCACCGCCTAGCTCTAAACAAAGATCTCGCACAATCCGTTAGCGCTTGGAACACCTATTTGGGATGAGTCTCAGCTACGGCCACGCCAAATCTTAACTCAGCATCAGGATAACAGAGTTGTTGCTATTTTTGTTGTTTGCTAAGTCGAATAGCTGTAGCAGCCTTCTTGAATCGAGTTAAAACCAAAACTTAATCAGTTGATGTACCTTTACTTTCTAAGTTTCAGTAAAAACCATCTGGAGGCCAAATAGTACACACCGGTCTAAATATCAAACCTGAAAATCAGCCAGGCTCAATGTAGCAAACAAGAAATAATCCCGCAGTCGTGCTACACTTCAACACCTCAGTAAGTCTTTGCAAGGATGCATTTCAACAGCTCAGCGTGTGACCGAGGAACAGTTCCATTATAATCATCTTGATTCATAACCCCCTCATTAGATAATTAAGCTCATTTATTCTCACTTGAAAGCACAAATGAGACATAGCCTTGAGAGCGCCACAGATCTAAAACACTTTTTTGTTTATTTTGAGCTTAAGGAACTTCGATTGTGATAGAACGCTGTGATTAAACATTGCCTCATCAGTGTGGTGAATACAGTTAGTATAACATACAGTAAGAATAAAATAAATAAGTACAGTAGTGTGGTAGTGTAAGTTCATATAGCTTCAAAGTTCACACGTAAAGTCTAAAAATGCATTCTGTTGTTTTTTTTTTTATTCCCACCACGTATCCATCCGTCGTACACGCACTCTCTGTTTATAGTGGTATTCTTTCAAGTGTTTTTTCAAAGCATTTGGAATGGGGAGCATGTTGATGCCATCGTAGGTGGTGCAGCTGCTTATGACGGCTCTGCAGATGTGCTGCAAGCTAAAAGGGTGTGTGCGATGGATGGGATTGGACAAAAGAGGCTCGAAAAACATACAGGAGTTGGGGTCCTTGTAGTGCTCCAACAGACCCGTCACTGTGGGAGCATGGAAGACACTGGGGTCGTGAACATCGAAGCTGAAATTGTGGTTCCACTGTTCAATACGCGCATGTAGCGAGCGGCCGTAGCGGCGGAAGCTAACAGAGAAGAGGTAGTCTTCCTGGGCGGAGTCACGCAGCAGGAAGGTGCCCTCAGGCTTCCCCTCCAGCAGTGTCTCTGCTTCGTAGCGGTCCATGACTCCCCAGTAACACGGGAGGTTAGTGATCTGCAGCAGATCTGGTACTAAACAGTGAATGTAATCGATCTGCGTGTGAATACGGTAGCCTTCGTGAGATTTTTGATGCTCAGTCTCCGGGCGTGGGGCTCTTGAGGTCACGTTGGCGATTTTTACTTCTGGGTCAACCAAAGAGTCGGAGGCCATTTCAGACGTGCGAGCAGAGGCTGATGCTGAAGCTACAACCTCGTCAAGAGTGTCCAAACAGCTCTGTAGTAAAAGTTGGTGTTGCTCTTGTCTTTGGAGAAGAAGCTGTTGCTGCTGATGGACAGACGCTCTGTCGGTCTCAGCTAATTCATTCATCCCGTGAGCCAGCTTCGGGCCATGCTTGTAGAGAGGATTAATTTGGGCTGTCACCTCAAACGTGTGAATCTCCGCATTAGGTGGTGGCTCAACACCTTGTTCGATGCTGATGCGCCTGCGCTCTCGTAACTTGTCATCCACATCTTCCACAGAAGCCGTCATTGCTGAAGTTGGGGCACTGCAGACTACTGCAGAATCTAACAGGGGAGGCTGGGTAATGGGGGCCGTGTGTTGCTTAATGAGATACCATTTCTGAGCCAGCTCCGATCCAACAGGGAAAGGGCAGTCATCCAACATCAGCTCACTGAGATGGATCTTCCGCCTGGAGGAGGCACAGGCAGCTGACGATGAAAAAGCCTGTGGGGGTGGAGCCGGTGCTGCTGCACTGTGAGTCTTTATTGGGAAACACTGACCCATTGCATCCTGGATTTTTTGCCTTAAAGTGCGGCTGGCGCTTGACCCTCTGCCCTCTGTTTCACTGAGAGCGGGTAAGTCTGTAGCAGAGCTAACCGTTACCAAACCTGCCTTGGCTGTAACCCCTTGCTCTAATAATGATGCAGCAACATCCAAGCCCTGCCATCTCCAACTCTCCTTCAGGGGGGATGAGGCGTTTTGCCTCCTGGCCTCCAGTTCATTTAGCAGCTCACCATACTCAAAGCCATCACTGGCAGGCCGCTCAGCTGCAGTTTCGTGTAAGCAGGCACCTTTTTTCTTTAACTTTGCACTTTTTCGACCACCACCCGCATCTCTTCTCTCCTCGGACCGGCTTTGTCTCACCTTCGGACGGGCACCCCTCTCTCGATCTTTCCCCCTGTTTCCTGACTCATTTGGCAAGGACATCATAAATTATGTGGAGAAACTGCGACAGTCGAACCACTTCAGAAAGTTGAGTGGAGATGCCTTATTGTCAGATGTTATTAAAAAGATTTCCATCCACATACAACGCGCTTGTTTGAAATATTTACATTGTCCAAGGCAATATTCATCAACCTGCAAAATAAAATAAAAAAAAACCATTTAAGGTCTGGATTTACTTGTACATTCTTAGTTTACTACATTTTGTTACTTGGATATGATGCAATTGAAGCAGTTAAGTTCACATCTATATAGTGAATTTAAGGTATAATAACAAGCACATTAAAATCTAAAGGAGGCACATTGTAACAGCAATATTTGCTTTCATCAGACCTGTCTCTGTCTGGAGTCTATTCTTTAAGACATGTCATATCTTGTCATGTTCCAGTGACCAACAATCAGAAAAGCATGAAAAATTAGGTGGCAAGAAATGACATGTAATCAGGATATATTCCTATTTAGTTCAAAAGTATATTTAATGCAAAATTTAAAGTGTTACATTGATTGACAACAAATTTGATATGTGACAAGCAAAGCTAAAAAAAAACTTGTTAGTATGGTTTTAGAGAGGGGTTTCCCCCAAATCTAACTATAAATTATAATTTAAAAAGTATGATGGTTTTGTTGTTTTTTATGTCCCCAGATTACTTCCTGACACTAAATATGTGTTTATAATATCAAATGTATAATGGGCTCACATCAATAATGCGATGTTTTCCAAACACAAGTTGTACTTCACTTAACTCTGTCAAACTAGAACAACTTTTAATGAATCCAAAAAAGAAGATTGGTCATTTTCTATATTCTTTACATCGTTTAGAGATGGTTTGATTGTTGCTGTATATATTTTTATTTCTGGTTAAAACCGAGACAAACGTATGAATAATGGGTGTGAGTTTGTTTTTTTTATAACTACATCTAAACATCTAGTCGTGTTAAATTATCTTGTTCTGGTTAGTGGCTATATATCAAGATTGTGAATGATCAGAGTAAGAAATGTACAAACTTTTCTTTTGCAACAAAAACAAACGTTAGCTTGAGATGAATGCTTGAAATAAATAAAATACTTCTGGGTAATTGCTGACTCAGCTCTAATTAAAACAAAACACAGCAGTTAGTTTTATTGTAAGTTAACAAGTCAGCATCCATGTAAACAAATTTTGGGTAAAAAGTAAGCTAGCAAAACGGTTAGCTTTCTGCTAACTTAAATACGCTTTGTTTTGAAATGGAAAGACTTGGAAAAAATACCCGTATTTAACTTTCAAGGCAATAACATATATCCGGAACATACCTTAAGCACCTTTTCAAAAGTTTTCGCATTTAATAGTTTTTTTTGGGGGGGGGGGGGGAAATCTATTAACGTTAACACCCAGGCGGCTAACAGCTATTAGCTTGTTGAACCGCAACAGGAAAAAAAAAAACCGTGACCCGGAAGTAAATGTTTTGTTTAAGGCCTTTCAGCGTAAAAGCAATAAGTAAATTGACTTAAAGCTGAACTAAACGAGAGCTCTTTTGCAACAATTATTACTTTTATTATACTATTATTGTTATGCATAAGTTAATGGACACAAAGAAGCCACAAGTGAAAATTTGCAAAAGAACTGAACCTCTTTATTTGGACTGTCAATGATCCGAGACAGGTGTTGCATTTCAGACCATTCACACATATGAGTGACAGTAAAAAAGTAGAGCATAAGCATGTGATGCAAAAGTTTAATAAAATATTAGAAAATGTCTGGGGAAGTTATTAGAATTAAATAGAAATCTTACAAGACAAGTATGTGCAGTGTAACCCAGAATTGGCTGCAACAAGTCAACAATTACAAGCCCGTTACAGACTGTAAAATGACTTCTGGAACACTTGGTAGATGTCTCCATATGACACAGGCTCTGTATCTCCTAGTAGATGCTTGGTATGCTCATATACACCAGGCTAAACTTTTGAAGTGCATTTCCCATCCTTGCATCACTGGAATGTAAACAGGGAGTAAACATATTCCTTGGCCTGTTATTAGTGTTCAGTTTACTCATCACATAATTTGTGGCTCAGATAAGCATCGTCATCCCCTGCTGCATCATCACTTGCAGAAATCTGTATTGTACCTCTATGTCTATTTAAAGAAACATAAGTTGTCCAGGGCAACAGAGGCTGTGAAAAGGAGAATCTGAGCCATTTGGAACAACACAGATGATGAACAGTATTGTGGGAAGAAGAAAAAAAAAATTAAAGCCAGCAGCACTAACGCACCGGAGATCGTTTCTAGATGTGAATGTGATGCTTTTTCTAAGTCAGATCTATCCAAGAGCCTGCTCTGAAGAAATCTATGACTAGAATGCAATCACTGTTAAAATAAACACATCAAGAAGGTTGGAATTTAGCACTTCAGGCACCACATGAACAGTTTATCAGGACATGACAGCCAACAGTTTAATCACAAGGCCAGAGAAGCTTTTCCTTCTGATCACATCAATCATTCTGATGTAATCTGTAAAATCTACTGAGACTCATATGGAGTCCACAGATTAGGGAAGCGGAGGGCTTTTGTTTGTTTACCCAGCCACCCCTCATGTGAGAAGGCTTCAGTTCTTTTATGTTACATAGTGAGACAATGGATTACTCATGACATCACATAATATGAGTTGGGCATTATCCCGGAGAGATGTAAACAGTGACATTTAGGCGTTATAAACATACAACATTTGTTGCAAGATGACTGCTCTCTAGCTGTTGGTGACACCAGGCACCATCAGCCGTCATGTCCTCTACCTACAACAGTGCTGTATTAGTGTGGCAAAACATGCGATTATAGAAAATAAGCATAAGTTATCAATATCAAGGGAGAGTAAAAAATACAATTGGAAAAGATATCTGTAAATAACCATCTTTACTAGACAGACCTCCTATGGCTCTGTTGAAAGAATATGCGAATGGTTATCCCTGCCTTGTTGAGCAACCAAAAGTGATCCAAAAGTTAAGACTATATCACACAAACATGCACCTCCGGCTCTGCCACATTCAAAGACAGAGGCTGTATAGGACAGTTTTGGATTCAACACTGATACCACGTGATAATGTTAGAGCTGAGACTGAAACACACAGACACGAACAGAAATATAAGGACATCGTCAAGCACCTTGAAAAGTATGATTCATCAAATCGTCACGTCTGCCAGTTGAGGATGAGGGGCTCTGTGAGGGTGAGGCGCTGTGCGCCGAGCATTTCTTACAGGGCCACGCTTCAGTTTACCGAACCAATCACGGGGGAGCTCGAGATGGCTTTCATTGAGCTTCCTCACCCAGCATTGGGTTGGAAATTGAAAACTCTGGCCTCTTTGCTGTTATCAATTCAGTATCGGCTCTCACACAGTACAAACCTCACCAGCCCTTACTAACCCACCCCCCCTCTAGGCACAAAATGAGATTCATCATCATTTATGCTGCTGGGTATAAAATTAAGAAAAACAAATTGCAGCTGGCATACTTTTTTTTTTCACACTGCTTTTTTTTTTTTATTATACCATTCTGCTGCAACTCACTACAAATAACTTTCTCAAATTAATAATCACACAACCCTTGTCTTTGGCTTTGTAGACGTTCAGAGGACAGTCACTTTTTTTACTTTGACCATGTGTTCAAGAAAAACAAAACAAAAGATATAGCTAGAGCTGAATAACAAACTGTTCCTCAAGGTTTGTTTTTAATTGAGGAACAGTTTGTGTCATAAAAAAAAACATCTTTTTGCATATTAGACAAAAAGAACTGAGAAAAAGCATCTAAAGTTTGAAGCAACACAAGCCCCGACTAGCCTTGCCTCTAGGATGAGCAGTCAGAGAAGTGTGAAACTTTAGAACGTGTACCACGGGGGGCCTATTACAGTTTGGTGCCTAATAATAGAAAAGATAAAGAAAAGTGCCTTTCTTCTGGCTGGAAATTTTGTTTTTAGAAATTGTGTGGTGTGGGGGCTGCGACAGTCAGTTTTCTTGTGGATAGAATAGAAAGCCTTGCTCCACAGCAGTGAGGGAAGAAGAGCAACTCAGGGCAGAACCCTTAAACACAGCACCAATCCCCTGGTTTTCTCTCATCGTGGTAAACTGAGCCGCTGCACGTCGTGCCACAGTCCTGCAGGTGGCACGGCACAGTCGATACAGTTTACCTTTTTCTCTGTTCTACAATATAATAATCATCTGTAATTCATTTTTAATAAACTTAGTTGTATATAATAAAGTACAAAAATATTAGAGAACATATACAGTTTTTTTTTGTCATATTGTAGTGACTGCCTAGCCTGTGTTTTATTTTTTGTTGTTGTTTTTTGTCGTTTTTGAAGCATACATATATCTTTGTGCTGAACAAGCCTCAATCCAACATTTGTCCTCTCTACTTTTCAAATTGTTGATGTCCGGTCTGTTCCATCTGGAAAAAACAAGAATAAAAAAGAGCAATAAGACAATAACCAAGACACGCGTTTTCCTTTTTTGTTCTTAATGCCATGTTATTTTGTTGCTCTAATCTGAAATGAAAAATATAAATGCACAGAATGCAAAATGTCAATTAATCAATATAAAATAAATCATTATGTGCTGGCTACATATTTGATATTAAAAGTAGATATAATATAATAGACATTAACATACATAGGAAATAAGCAAAAGAAAATAAAAGCTTATTGTTTTCATTTGTTCTTCCCTTGAAAATGACTTTTAACAGTTTCATATTAAGGTGTAGGTATTCAGAACCGCTACTAAACTGGTACCCCATCAGAACTGAACTACCAATAAATTATATAATAATAATAATAATAATAATAATAATAATAATTAGGGATGCACCGATTCACTTTTTTTAACTTCCGATCCAATCCCAATACCTAAATCTGGATATCAACCGATATGATACCTTTCCAATATCATAATCATTGACTTTATACGAGGTTGTAATAATCTCCTCTCAAGTACAATTTGTACAAATCTATGCATGCATGTCCAAAAAGGCAACTTGAGGTAAGTTTTATTAATGTTGGATAAGTTTCAAAGTTAGAATTAAATCCTGCTAACACAAAACATGTTTTTTTGAATTCCTAGCTTTAAAGTGGATTTAAAGTGATTAATTTAAGTGATTGTTTGTTTAAAATTGTTTTATTTTGTTTCTTTTAAATGAATAAAATTTTAAAAAGAACAATTAAATGTCTTTAAACATCTGCTAAGTTCGTGGCATAAACCAACACGGACATGTTCCTGTTTTTAGTATTTTACATCACTTTATAATGTAGCTGTTTTTGTTTTGTGTTTTTATATAATTTTCTTGTACTTTTCAATTCATATGCTTTTTATGATTGTCTACTGTTGTACTGATAAATATCTCCTGGAGAGTAAACTATATCTTGGCTGCAAGTATCAAACTGTGAAATCCTTCGTTTTCTACAAATGACAGCAGTTGATCATTAATTACGATGAAGTTTAACAACTTCTCTGTAAACATTCGAGCTCCATGGCTTCAGCGGTGTGTTCTTCTTGTCAGTCCGAAGCAGGCAGTCTGATTTCGGTCAGCTGTGCTCAGTCTGCCCCTCCTCAGAGACGGGCAGACTGAGCGGGCAGATTGAATGCGGCTAGTCGAGCTCGGGCTGCCTGCTTCGGGTTGAGCGAGAGGAGCGCCCCGCTGAAGCCACGGAGCTCGACTGTCCAACGTAAAACTAACTTTGCCGCGGTTTAATGTGGCGCTATGGCTCTGCAGACATTGCACGTTGCTGTCTTGCTTTGTGGTGTTTCTAGTGTAAAATACTTCCACACAGCGGACATGTTTAGATGAAAAACTGGTTGGCCCTTAGCCACAATGCTACTGCACATTGTAGCTGGCTGCAAACTATGAACTGGATTTCTTGAATGTGAGGCGGGTCTTAATACTCTGGGCTCATGAAACACACCTCCTTTCAGGAAATCCATTCCATAGTTTGAAGCAAACGTGCGTGATGGATCGGAAATCTCTGCAGGTTGGATCGGAAAAATCTGATATGTAAATTACGCTGGTATCGGAGCCTGATACAGATACCAGATCTGCCCCATCCCTAATATTATTATTATTATTATTATTATTATTATTATTATTATTAATAATAATAATAATAATTATTATAATATAGTAGTCCCTCATTTATCACAGGGGATCCGTACCCTGAAGCTCTGCAATAAGTGAAAAACTGTGAAGTAGGAATATTAGTACAAGTAGTAAGTATATAAAGGTGTTTTAAACCATTCCCACACTCTTGCAACATTCTAAATAATGTTTCTAAACTCTAAACGCTCTACAAGAGAACAGAAAGTCATGATTTCAGCTCTCTGCCTCCTCTCAGCCACCGCTACACTCTGCACTCTCGGCCACGCCCACTTCTCTGCAGCAGAATGGAGATCACAGAGGAGGATGGAGGAGGAGCTGCAGGAGGACATTTTTCCTGCAGTGTGGGCTGCACACAGGTGCTAAATAATTTTAAACAATTCATTTTAAATAAAAAGTCCATGCTGATCGTGCGGCCCATCCATCAATCAGCCAGTTGTGTGTCATGTCCAATCTTATGTTGAAAAACCGCGATAGAGCGAGTCCGCGAAAAACAAACCGCGAAGTACTGTTGTAATAAAAATAATATTATTATGACAAATTCAATAAGCAGTCACGCTCAAGCAATGATCATAGTTCCAAAGTTTTAGTGCAACTCCACCAAATGAGGTGAAATGCAGAATATTGAGAGTAAAAACAAATATAATTTTCTGAGGACCCAACAGATTCCATTGATAATATTTAACAATATTAAAAAGCAAACGTCTCAACCTCATTAGATTAGGCAAAGATGTGGAAGCATATGAACAGTCCCAAGTGTTTCAGTACTATGCAAAACTGTTTTTATCAAATTATTTTTATCTTTTTATCTGTTGCTGCTGTTACACTTGAATTTCCCATCCGTGGGACAATAAATGCTGTTTCTATTCTATTCTGTTCTATTCTAAAGATAAATGCAGAACAAATGACAAAAGTCAATTCATGTCAATATTTCACCATTTTGCTCAAAACTTTAGAGCTGCAAAAATGAATATCCTTATTATTGACCTGGAAATCAATAATGGTCTGAAGACTACAGTGTTGAATGATCAATTAAAAGAAAAATTAATTCATAAACATAGTTGATAGAGTGAAATAATAACAGTGACTGTTTGTAGATTATTTGTTATTTATCTCGTATAGTTTTTATAATATAGAGAATGGTTGTGCTCTGGGTGGGCACAGAGGTGTGAGGCGATCATGAGAGTCGTTGAGGTTTCTTACCTCCTAAGGCATGCTCCGTCATACTGAGGCACAGCGACTCCAGCGTGGGGTTGATCTCCAGGTCAGCCCCTGGAACTTGGCATTCTGAAAAAAAACGAGCAGACTTGGTTCTCTGGAAAATTGGAGAATATACTACAATCTGTATTATCCATTTTTATATACTACTTCAGGACAAAATCAATATATTGTTTACAGTAAATAAAACTGAATGTGCCATCGAGAGTATTTTTATTAATTACAGTTCATGCTCTGAACTTTAAGTTCTGTTATCTTGAGAAAACTTTGGGAATCCATTACTAATACAGATCACCCAAAACTCTACGTAGACTGTGCAATTAGTTCAACATTCAGTTTAACGGCATTTTCTAATCCAGTCAAATGGAAGTAATTTGCTAAATTTGACTTTTTCTTCTTTTCATTCTATTTTTTTGTTGTGGTCGTTTATCTAGTTGGCAAGTCTAATAAAAGCTTATTTCACTTGCTCACAAATCTCTGGTTTTAACTGGAACATCACGTTTTTAACCAATCCCATGTAAATGCACACGTGGTGCATTCTACTTTTTTGTTTTTGTACGCAATAAATCATTTTAAGTAAGAAGTTTTGGCCAAGTTTCTACCTCTGGAACAATTTTACACCCAAAACAAAAACGTATGAGCAAATTTAGGCTTTTTTTTCTGATGTTTGCACCGTTAGCTACTTCCATTTGGCTCATCTCAACACTGCAGTAAAGTGGAAAGTTGAACGCTACATTAACATTTCATGCAAAAATATTTCAGGCAGGCGTTAAATCCACTATTTCCACATGATCAATCTCTGGAACACCTTACACTTCAGTTTTAAAAACAATATACATCAAAACGAAGGTTCACAACAAACAGCATGTAGATGTCACTAAACAAGGAGTGTGTGTAAAGATGATGGCGTAGTCACATTTAAACAAGAACGAAGATAGCCCGTGGGTGAGTACAGTAGTCCCCCGCTACTTCGCGGTCTGTTTTTCGCGGACTCGCTCTATCGCGGTTTTTCAAAGTAAGATTGGACATGACACACAATGGCTGACTGATGGACAAGTCACACAATCGGCGTGGATTTTTTATTTAAAATAAATTATTTTTAATGATTTAGCACCTGCTGCACAGGTTCATGTGCAGCCCAAAGCTATGGGAGAAGCTTCCTCCTGCAGCTGATCAGCTGCTCTACACCATGGAGATCAGCTGATCAGCTGAAGAAGTGGGCATGGCCGAGAGTGCAGGCAGAGCTGAAATCATGACATTCTGTGATCTTTTAGAGCGTTTAGTCTAGAAACATTGTTTAGAATATTGCAAGAGTGTGGAAAGGGTTTAAAACACCTTTATGTCTATGTGTGCGAATATATATATATATATATATATATATATATATATATATATATATATATATACACACACACACACATTAAAATTAACTACTACTTATTACTTGTATTATTATTCCTACTTGGCGGTTTTTCACTTATCGCGGGGCTTCAGGGTATGGATCTCCCCCCCACCACCCCCACCCCGAGATAAACGAGGGACTACTGTACATGACTAGATGTTGATAAACAAATATGTTAGAGCTCGTAGAATACCTTGTTGCTGGAACAAGAGCATGGTTTGTGGGGACGTGTGGACAGGGAGTGAGTGGGTCCGCTGCACTGAGCTGCGACTCTGACTTGGCATGCTGTTACTGCCCCCAGGGTTGGCAAACCACAGGTTCTACAGAAGAAACACAAGATCTCTTTATAGACATTTATTTTTCCTGAGCGGCTACTAAACTTTCATCTTAAATAAATCCTCTGATGTATCAAAAAATGACTGTTTGGCCCCGACGCCTTGATTGAAGGAAACCAGGAAAGCTAAATCTGCGCTATATAAGCATGGGATTTCCCAACGCTATGGCAGCATGCAGAGAAAATTGTCAAAAAAAATTTTTTTCTTTCTTAAAGAATAGAATTATAGCGATTATTTCTGAAGACATATCTGTTAGAAAACATCAATTTCAAGTTAGATTAGGAAGAAAGGACTCATTTTTTACAGAAATCTCAATAATAGCGAAAATCTATATTTTCACTTTCTGCACTGCAGACTGTGCAACAAGAAAAAAAAAGGCTTGGGTCACAAATATGCACTTCAATTTATTCTAAATACCAATTTCATTAATATATAAAATTATTAATTGAAAGTAATTAAAAACCAACAAAATCAAGTAACCCTACGATTGGTTTAATTTGACAACGTAGACATGCTCAGAAGCTAAAAGTCCTGTTATAAGAGTAAAAATGTCTCCACTGATACGGATACTCACTTGTCTACCCTGGCCTGCCAGTGCAGGATTAGCGAGCGTGTGGCGTGGAGATGCTCCCCCAATCCCGCCAGTAAGACACATGCGCCCAGTTGGGGGTCCACGAGGGGTCATCTGGAACTGCCTTTGGCCCCGCCGGCTTACACCTCCACTCACAGAGCCTGCTGTGGGGAGGGAGTTCGACCCGTAGTTCCAGCTGAAACAGCAAAAACCGCAAACACAAAAAAAATAAATACAAACTTGAATTCGAAGAGCAGAGCGGCTCCGTCGGCTGCTGAAGCTAAATTTCATTTGAATGACGGTGATGATTTAATGAGAAGCAGCAAATGAAAGAGGCAGCAGTAGGGATGAGCCAGGAAAGGTTACATGAAGTTAATTTGACATCTGTGCTGCTTAAGTTGGAGATCAAAGGGAAGAGAAAGCAGGCAGTCTCACCCTTTCTGTCGGTATGCTGACAGGTCCGGCATAGCTTTCCGAGGAAACAGGCGCAGCAGGTTGAAGACCTGCTGCTTCCAAGAGACCAGCCTTTTCTTATGAGTTTCTGTGAAAGCCTGACAGACAGAAAAATACATACATACATATATATACATACATATATACATAT
>NC_056503.1:36912923-36961050 GCF_014905685.2 Nematolebias whitei
GTTTGTAAAGAAGCCTCTAAAAGAACATTTTAATTTCTGCTTTAAAAAGCTATTTTTTTCCATTTTTAAAATATCTCATTTAAAGTATTACTAATTTCTAATATGTTCATTAATTAGGGATGCACAATATTATCGGCATGGTATCAGCTGATAATAGTGATAAAGTTAAATATCAGACATCAGCAATTCCATCAAAATAACTCACCGATATAAAAGGCTTCTGTTTTAAGTTATTGTAATTTTTCATTTAAGAAGCAGTCAAGTATATCTATTAATGCACTACTACTTATGCACTTTTCACTTGTTGCTTGTGAACAAGTTTAATTTGTGAAAATTTACAAATCTGCACTGTTCGAGTGTTGTCATTGTGTTAGAGAGATTAAATGTCATGAATAAATTTGACATTAAACATAATCCAAGTTGAAGTGTTACATCATTTTCAGTCCCCATTTTGGCATCTGCATTTGGTAGCAGGTCAATTTGACAAAGACCATACAGAATAATGTAGTATTTTAATTCCACAGCAAAGCTCTATAAGTAGGTCTAGGGGAAAAAATGATCGGTAATGATATTGGTTATCGGCCAAATAAGTTTTAACATAGTGGCATATCGGATATCGGCCAAAAATCCAATATCATGCATCCCTCCCATTACTATAATGAGCAAAATTCAAGCTGCTTTGACTCATGATTAGTTATAAAAGTACAACATACAGGTCAATTCATCCTGAATCATTCACATAAAGGCTGTGTAAATATTAAAAATCAAGAGAATTAAAAAATATATATTTCAAATGAGGATAACGGTAAGTTAAGGTCAAATTTAAATACAAAACACAAAAATATTTACCATACATGTTTGAATTTAGCCAGTGAGCAACAGCAAATTAAAACTCACTTCATGTGTCAGACACTTCTCTATTAGCTGAAGGTAACAGTTGATATTTTCCTCATCTGGCCTTGACACCAGCAGCTGGGTGCACACTAAAACAGAAAAAATCAAGGCTTCATAAAGCAAATAACAACTTGGTACATTTATAATATGGACATAGAGTAAGATGATGTATCAGAATAAGAGAAGACCATACTCATTTACAACAAGAAATCAGAACAAGCAGCTGATATTAAAATGAAGGAATAAACTTAGATAAAGAAAATGAGACCTATGTGACTAAATGAGAAACATCTGAGTATTGTGCAATAAAAATAAAAAAAGTGACGTAAATGGAATCTCGGGTCTTTCTTTAAAATGTATTATATCAGTCAGTGTTGAAGACATGCTCTCTTTAGTTCTACACGTTTTACAGTCACATATCTATAAGACTATCACTAATTCAATATGCAGTTTGTCTTCACAGAGAATGCTTATTATCTTGGTAACATTCTTACCTTTACCCATAACACGGGTAAACTGTCCAGCAATGTCGCCATCTGAGACTGGTGTGACTGAGGAGTCTCCATCACCGGGGGCTTGGTTGTTGGTTTGGAAGTCTTCTGGTGCTGCCTCTTTATCTGCTCCTGTTTTTGTGACTTCTGATGATGAAGATGAGACGTCCGAGGCAGGCTGTGCTGCACTTGGTGGACTATAGGGCTTAATGGGTGTGCTAATGATCTGCTGAAGCTCCTGGAGGGCATTGCGCAGGTTTCCACCTTCCAAAATGTCCTAAAAACAGAAGGCAACATTACCGTCATGTGCCGTTTAAATCATCAGAACTACACTTAGGATTGGACCGTTTCACCGTTGGAAGATTTACAGTATTTTTCTGACTATAAGGCGCATTAAGTGAAACAAAACAGTCATGTAAGTCAAACTTTATTCAACTCATTCACAATAACTCAAGACTGTTCAGTTGTAGCACATAAAATCAGTTTGAGGTCAGTAAGCACAACCAGAATTAATATATAAGGTGCACCGTCTATTTTTGAGAAAAATTAAAGGATTTTAAGTGCGCCTTATAGTCCGAACAATACGGTAATTTAGTAAAGCAAACATGCTGCAATGAAGCACCTAAAATGAGTTCTATGAACCTCTATCAACTTTGCTGGGTTTTTTTTTTAAACTAGCAAAAAAGGAATTTCCCAACAGTGCTAAATCAAGCATCACATGATCTGAGGGAATTAAAAAAAAAAAACTCAAGCGTGTATTTGATAGTGAAAGCGTGAAAGTGACTAATAAATAAATAAGTGTTGCTTCTTTTTTTGACATGACATCAACATCTGAATTACCTTTTCTAAAGACTTGAGAACAGTTTGCCTCTCTCGCAGTTTCTGGATACTCAAGGCAATCTTGTGCCGTGCTCCTTTAGTGACATTCTAAAAGGGAGGGATGGAAAACAACAGGATGGTTTGAAGAGTCATTCCTTGAGGGGACACTAAAATCTATCCAGTCACTAAATAACTAACCTAATCACCATTTGTTTTATTAAAGACAAGAAGAAAAGGATAGTAAAAATGAACAACTTGTGTTATGCGTGACAAGCTCGCTGTAACTGTAGGGTGTGTTGTTTAATTTCAAGCCTCATTGAGAGTTGATGTATCATCAAATCTGAGGGCTGTAGGAGACGAACTGGGGAGAAATCAAAACCTGAGTCCAGTGACGGGAAAGAGGCTTTCACACCTGAGATTCTAGATGCTGCTCTGTGAGAATCATCATCTCCTCATAGCTCATCTGCGAGAATAGTGATGCATATTTATGAAGCCGAAGACTCTTCAACCAGGCAGGAACATCTAAAACAAAAGGGACAAAAAACAAAGTAATAAAAGAGGCACAGACTCCAGAGATTAAAGTTCTTAACTGCTTATACACAGTTAACTCTTTACTTTTTGTTTTCATATTTTTAAAACAAAGGGGGGTAAAAAACCATTGCTAACCGTTTGTGATTCTCTCAGTTGTTTGTTTTTCAGAAGAGAAATTGAGGCTAATGTTTTATCGCTTGCTTCACTTTGTTAGATCACTGGAACACTACAGTTAATTTGCTGGAAACTGAAAGGTTTCTGACCATGTTGCAATGACTAATGTATCGTTGTCTTCATTGCGTAAACTCACTTCATTATTATAAAAAGTAAAGAGAAGTTTACTTTTGTTTATCAGTGCTGTTGCAAAAAAAAAAAACAGTCAAGAATTCAGCAATGGCTGAAATAAAAGATTTTAATGACTGCGTTTTTCTACTTTCACTTGTATTATTGTTGATCATCTTTTACTAAAATGAAGTGAAACTTAAGAAGTTAAATCAATGAAATTCCCCAAGTTTATACCAGAGGTTAATGCTGTTAGTGCTTTGGCTGTGGCTAAGTAATGAACTCTGACCTTTCATGCCACTTCCATCCTCCAGGAAGGTGTTGCGAAAGCAGCCCTGCTCTTCTGTCTGTTCACTGCCTGAAGAAGCTATGCTGCTTTGGGGTGAAAGAGGTGCGTGGTCGGTTGGGATGAAGTTCTGTCGCCCCCCTGTGTCATCCTGGTTTATCCACTCAGAACCACAAGTCTGAGGACTTGAAGGAATAATGGACATGGGCTTCTTCAGCGGACTAGGCTGCATCTGCCCAACCAAACCTGGCACCAGAACAATTCATGAATGAGTAACAAGAATGACAATCTTTAGATGAGAAAAATATAAGAATTATAATATTTAACGTGCTACACCTCCAGGTTATCTGTCCATACCTGTATTATTGCTGTTAATAGGTGAGGGCATCCCGCCTGGGAAAGCCATGTGTCCGTTCTGGCCAGCAGAAGATGTGCTAGATGGAGGCTTATCGAGCCAAACATTACCAGGATCAAGAGCCTCAGCTGTGCTCGGCCATTCATCTGAGCCCTGGCATGGATGGTATGGGCTTGACGGTGCCCGTGATGCATAGCCACTTGAAAGGTGCTCTTCTAAGTGGTTTAGCCACATGGCCAGTGAGGTCCGGTCATCCAGAGTAGTGGCAGGATGGATGAGTGCATAGGAGAGCAACTGTCTGCTTTCTTCCACAAAGAGGCTGCTCTCAATTGTGTGACTCAACACCTTCTGCAGCAGCTTCATGTACTCACATTTGGCCTCAGAATTACGTGGTTGCAGTAGAGGCAAATGGGATAACAGCAAGGACACCACTTTCTCTTTAGGCTCTTGATGCCACTGGCTGACAGTTGCTAATGATCAATGAAAAACAGCACATAACCAGACATTAATATTTCACTACCAAATATAAGTTTTACATGTAGTTTAATTTTTTTTTTTAATAAACAAATAAAATGATCTATAGCCATAAAAAAAAAAATCTATTTAATTAGTGAGACTTACCTGCATTGTTGGCCTCAGCTTCAAGGATGTGGATCTCTGTGCAGTCTGCCAGCCAGTGTTCAAGGTATATGTGGAGAAAGCGGGCCTGGGTGCGGGACACCCTCTTCAGGAGGGACAAGAGTGCCACCGTCTGTTCGCACTCATTCCAGCCTTTGAACCAATCTGTGAGGATACCTACCTGGTCTCGGAACATCATGGCGTGTCTCCTTGGTAAGGAGAACAGGAATGTGTGGATGGGGAAGGTTAGGCTGCTCTTTCAGACAGAGACAGGAAAAGTCTTGCCCCGCACAGCGGGGTTATTTTTTCCAACAGTCCTGGGATCCCCTCAGACTTGACCGAGGGGCCCTCACATGATTCAGGTGCTGCGGTGACAGGAATTCAGTATGGATTTTGAGATGATGTCTTGAGGCTCCAAATAAGTCAACTGCTGAAGGTAATGGCACAAACCGGGAAAGGCTCTTTTCACTCTGGCATGATCGTTATCACATCATCTTTGCCCTAATAAACCAACAAACAAACAAACAAAAATAAAATGAATCACTACATGCATGCCTTGGTCTTTAAATCTCAGCTAATATTTATACAAATAAATGGTATTCATGATATTATCCCATGTGTGCGTTAAAGTGTTACCAATTTACCAAGTAATGGATGGAACATAAAAATATCTGAGTGAAAAACAAACAGGGAGTATAGTGAGTGCACATAAAGAATATCTCAGATGGAAATAATAGCTCAAACACATTTCATCATGATGGATGCTAGCTTCAAACATTTACAACAAAATGTTCGTGTGTGTGGAATTCAGTGGGTTCAACACAAGAAATATGCATGTGTAAATAAAACGAAGAATCTCAATCCTGCGTTTATGACGAAATCAAAAAGCAAAATGTGCCTGCCATCTAATAAAGAAGATTCAGCCTCTGTGTTTTTGACAAACAAGAATGTTATTCATCAGCTGCTCAAGAAGACGAGCATTTGATTTGGAAAGCAAAATGAATCCATATTTTAAAATAATGCTGAATAGAAGTCAGAGCTGGCAACTCCCATTACGGAGCTAAACGCTGACTGAAACAGAGAGCTGAGTGAATTATAAGCGTTTGACACTAAGGTGTTGTTGGACGAGGTGAACATTTCAGCCGGTAGCTAAGCATTAGGTGTCTGTAAACTAGAGTTAGCCCCCGGTCGGCCTAGTCTGAAGAGGGATTCAGGATTTGTATTGTTTTGCGTTGACGCGGTTGCTACTCTTTCTCCGTTCTGGCACTCCAGTTTTAGCGAGACAAAGCTGAGCATTCAAAATGTAATTACAATCAAGAGCAAGTTACAGATAAAACACAAACTGAAGATTCGTAAATGACGATGTAACACACGGAATCGGGAGATTTGTTTACCTTTTCTCAGTTGTATCAGGTCAGAGAGCTAGGCTAAAATGCTAATGCATAGCTAGCTCGACAGTATGAGTAGGGATAGCAAAGAGCTAACAGCTGCAGTTACGTTGGCTTAGCTGAAAGAAGCGTAGATTTTCAATCCACACATAGGAATCCTTAAGAATATCCCAGTGCAGTAATATCCTTCCGTTGTTTCAAAGATAAAAACTCTAAAGAATGTATATACAAAAACGCTAAGTGGAATACAAAAAATAAGGAGTGTACGCCTGGAGAAATCCACTTCGATTTTTGAGTTGACGTAAGACGTAGACACAACGTCATACGTCAGCGCGTACGTAAAGTTTCTACCGCCCACAGTTACAGATAAAAACGTTCCATTCAATGAAGTCTGGCAAGCAAATGTTTCATATAATAATTAACTGAAAAAATATATTGATTATTTCTAATATAGTTTTTGAGAATAGCAATAAATAAATAAAAATACCTACAAGTGTCATTCGTGAATCCTTTTTCACATTATTTGGACATCAGAAATGCTAATAACCATCAACAAGATTATATTTCAAATATTCCCAGTTTAGATAATATTAAGAACCTGATCAGAAGTCATTCTCACATAAAACAGATCAAATTATGACTTGTAATGATGACTACATTAAAGATAATTTAATGCAATACATGTATTTCCTAGTAAAATTTCTGACGTTCATTCCAACTAACAAGAAAGCACTTGGATATTTGATACTATTATAATGCATATAAAGGAAATCAGTTACATCATCAAGAATTCTGAAATATTAATTATGGATAAATTAAATACATTTCCAGTTTTAATCAACAGTCTATGTTAGAATGGCCATCTAACCATTTTTTTTAATATTGTTTTTTTTTTCTAATATAGCCAAAGGCATGTAAGTCGTCCGTCCGTCCGTCCGTCCGTCCGTCCGTCCGTCCGTCCGTCCGTCCGTCCATCCATCCATCCATCCATCCATCCATCCATCCATCCTCCTCAGTCGGGTCACTGGAGCAGCTGCTTAAGCAGGGAGGCCCAGACTCTTCCCCAGCCACCTGGTGTGTAAGCCGTAATATTTTCACTTGTATGAATGTTTTTATAGTGCTAGTTTTGACTATAACAAAAATCCATTTTGACTAGAGAGAATGCAGTGCCTACATCTACTTTAATATAGAGATAGGGAACACGATTTAGTTATATGTTACAACAGCTTGCCAATTTATTGACAGTAAAAGTGAGGCAATGGTTCTAACGCCTCAGAGTAAAAGCTGAGATGAGCTTCTAAAACATTTCATTTAACACAACCCTCATTTCTAATTGTGTCCAAAGGCAGCAGACTTTTGTAATGTTTTAATATGATTTCAAAGGAAGCTCTGCAGACTTTGCTGATTGTGTTTTTTAAACCGATGCTTTGTTTTAGTCCAGTTGGACTCACATATGGACAGAGAAATATGTTGAATTCATTTTATCATTTGATGTTGATGCATGTTTTAATATATCACTCCTACTTCTCATCGAGAAGTTTCTTTACAACACAATGCTTAGTCTGTAAAGAGACAAAGGTAAAACACCTGTTATTTAGATATAGTGTGTTGTCTCTTGTCTATCGCATGAGATCAATCCACAGCTTTGTGAAAAAATAGCAAGCAGCATAACAAACCCAATACTGTATATGAGAGGTCTGTCACTTTCCAGCTGCAAACTCGTCTGTCACCTTTTTATCTGCAGTCATACTGGAGATGTGATGTTATCAGTTTGCAGCATGCCGGGAAGTGAGCATGACGGATGGCTTTTTCTTTTGATGGTATGTGTGTATTTTTACTGCCAAGATTACAACTCTTATGGTGTCATAATTGTACAAGCTTTAAAGGCATTTTTTTGCACAGCTGGAAGTTTCTTTTCATTGTTTATTTCTTTATGGGCAATCTGAAGTTAAATTAATCCAAAATAACACAGTGAGTGTGACAGAAAAAGTTTCTTAAAGGTGTATTTGTATCCAACACAGTTAAGTCAGGTCATGTGGACGGTTTCTTTGTATTGAGACGTTTCGTCATTCATCTAAAGGACTTCATCAGTCCGAGAAGCCACAACAAACTGAGTCCAACAAGCAGCACACTCCCATAGTGGACAACCCAGTTTGACCTGGCTGAACTTTGTTGGATTTTTTTTTACCTGGACCATTGAGCATGAACTTTGATGTTTTTGTATCCGTTTAGTGTGTGTGTTTTTATCTTAATGCATTCAATAAATAGTACACTAACATTTTTTAACACACATTGCTGAGCTTACACAATATTGTTTTCAGAGAAAAGAGGAAGCAGCTCCGCGACACCCTGTCACATGTGTCAGTCCTCCCCCTAGCATCTAAAGGAGGATCTCCTGACACTGTTGCAACAAGGTGTCACACTAAAAAGCTGAAAGAGTCCTGTCAAAATGGTGAGTGAAGCTGATGCTGTGATTCTAAACGTTCTCTTTGGTACCAAGATCTGCAACATTTCATTTATCATTTCTGTAGATAAGCTTATTGGGTTTGCTTAAACGTTGGGACGCAAGACAATCAGCTTCTGCAGTTTCAAACAGGAAATCAGATTCTTGCATATTGCTGCAAAACATTTCCTGCTTTTAACGTGTTGGGATGGTTTAGTTTGTGTGGTTTAAATTTATTTTAATTTATACTCTGTAGGCCAGTTTGCTTCATTTTAAAACAGACACACCTGCATTACTTTGTACTTACAATGACAAACTTTCACTGATCATGTATTCTATATGTTGACAGTCAAGCTCGCTGGTTGTGTGTGAAGTGGATGAAAGTCTAAAAGAGAAACTGAGAAAGTTTAGATTTCGAAAAGAAACCAACAATGCTGCTATTCTCAGTAAGTGTAATGATTATCATTTTGTTTGCACTTGAAATTAAATGCAACACAGTAGTAAATTTGAAAAGTGCCAAAAATTCTGTTTTTCCCCCCCAGTGAAAATAGACATGGAGAAACAACTTGTTATCCTTGAGGAGGAATATGAGGCAAGCTCATCTTTTTTTTTAATGTGGGGTTGAGTGATTTTAGCTGCTTTGAAAGTAACGTGCTAATTTGCTCTGCAGGATGTTTCAATGGATGACTTGAGGAATGAGCTTCCAGAGCGCCAGCCCAGATATCCTATCGATGTCCAAATAATGGCACAATTGAACTTGTTTGCTTTACCTGCTTCCCAGAGAGCGTCTGGAGCAGGGGCCTGCCCAGGCATAGAAGGAAAGAGTAGTTCATTACAGAACAAATAAAACGGCAGAAACAAAATTTAAGTTACAGTGAAACCAAAGCACCCAAAGAAAACCTATGCAAATGTCACAAATAAGTCTTAGCAGAGGTCTGAAACACAACTGTTGCATTGTTCGGCATTGTACGACCTCTAAAGTAAAGTTCAAATGTTTAACGCTGTTTGTCGGATGAAAACACGATTTGACTCTGACTAAAAGATGAACTTCCTTGACAGCAGCGTACATTCATTGTCTACAGCTACAAATACATCCATGATGATGGGCGAGTGTCTTACCCCCTCTGTTTCATCTTCTCCAGTCCTATGGGTAAGTAGTTACAGCCTTCAAGACCCAAAACGTTCACCAAACGCAAAGTTCAGCTTGGCACGCCTAAATTGTGAGCAGCATTGTGTATGTTTGGTATTATCAGTTTATGCAAACTCTGGATACTGAACAATAGCAACAAAAGGCTTTGATACTTTGTCAAATGCTGCATCGAGGAAGCAATTTTTGATAGGAATCAAAGTTCATGCTTGATAATCCAGGTAAAAATCCAACAAAGTTCAGTTCAGTCATCTGGATGGTTTCCTTTTGTTGTTGTTGAAGCGTTTCGTCCTTCATCCAAAGGACTTCATCAGTCCGAGGAGCCACAAAAACTCAGTCCCAGAAGCAGCACACTCACATAGTGGGTCAACTGGTTTGAAGGTGATATAGTTTCTGGGGCCCGCCCTCTCCCCTGTCGACACCTCTGAAGCAGCCATAGCCAAAGTGGTTCAAAACATCAAAGTGCATGCTCAATAATCCAGTTAAAAAATCCAACAAAGTTGAGTCAAGTCATTTGGATGGTTTCTTTTTTTTTTGTTGTTGAAACGTTTCGTCCTTCATCCAAAGGACTTCATCAGTCATTTGCCCATCAGTCCAATGCTCAACAGTAGGCATTCTTTAGTTGTTTGAAGAACTGTAGCATCAATAAAAGCCTTTAAATGTTGTTTTTTTTTGTTTCACTCACCTCTGATGTTATTTCCTCTAGTTAATCTTTGTTCAACAACTGTTTCTAGGTTTCCTGATCCGTGCTCAATATCAATAATCCAGGTAGATAAGTCTAACAAGGTCCTCTGAACAGATTGTTGTTGAAATGTTTCAAGTTTATAAGACTGAGTTTAATGCAGCTCTTCAGTCTGATGGTCCTTTGCATAAAAGATGAAACGCTTCAACAAGAATCTGTCCAGAGGACCCGACTTCACCTTGTTAGATGCGTCTGTTATTTCAGCTTTGAATAAAGTGCTTTAAATTCAACAAGTTTGCTGTTAGTCAGTCAGCGTGGCGTATCTGATCACAATCTGTTCTTAATGGCAATGACGGAATTCAGAAGATTGTTTCAGGTGTTCGATAATGTGTCCGTCTCTTTTCACCAGGATGTAAACCAGAGCAGCAGATGATGTACGCAGGCAGCAAGAATCGACTGGTCCAGACCGCAGAGCTCACAAAAGTAGTTACTGGAAAATTAGGACACCCAGTTCATCTGGATTTTGAAGCATGATCTCAATCAAATGCCATTTCATAAGTTTGATTTAAAAAAGTGGTGAAATGCTAAGATCTAAAATTGGATGATTACTTCTACCTTTGACACACTATGAAAAAAAACACCCATTTTAAGTTACTTGTTTGAAAATTTAAAACGTTTTTCAATAAGAATTAAAGATTTATGATCATTTGAGTTATTGATCACAATGTGTGACATTATGAGACGGCATCATCCAATCTAAACTTCAAAATATATGCAACTTGAGGAAATTTATCTTAATCATCATCATTTGTATTTTAATTTGTGGCATTGTCTCTTTATCTCAAAAAGGTCTTTGAAACAAGAAACGTTGACGACTTGACCGAAGACTGGCTGAAGAACCAGCTGGCATTTTTTCGCTGAATCTGTGCGTCTCCTACATCGTCCACATCAACTTTTACGACTCTGTTAACGATCTCTTACTCTGAGCTGTCATTCATTATAGAAGTGAATAAACTTTTTACAGCTAAAAAAAAAAAAAACAACAAAAAAAAACATTTTAGAAGTGTGATCATTTCCTGAGCAGCTGATGTTTCCTACTGTAAATGTATAAGTTAGAAAATAAAAAAATGATTTGATCAAAACAAGACCTGTAATTTATTTATGTTTGAAAAACAAAAAGAACACAGACAGCTTCACATGTTCTTGTACTGATAAAGACAACACAGAGGAACGGTGTAAAAACAGCTACTTCTGTGTGACTGAAATCTACAAATAAAGCTGGGTTGAAAAGAGGAGTCTATATGAGCATGTGTGCAGTCACTCAGAAGACGCAGCCCCAGACTAAACTACAGCTTGAGGACCGTGTACAACGGCCATGTTTGGAGCTGAACGCGCAGGCGCTGAACTGGACGCACGTCTTATTCACTGTCGCTGGCGTCGCTGGACTCTGACCCTCGCTCACTTCCACTTTGAGCCCGAGTCTCCGAGTGGTCGCTGCTGCGGTCGCTGCGTGCCGGAGAGGCGCTGCGACTCCTGCTGCCCCTCCTGTTCTCCCCTTCGTCTTCGCTGCCGCTGCCCTCCTCCCCGCTGCTCCTGGCCGAATTCTTGGGTTCGTCGTCGTCGTCGCTGCCGAAGATCTCTTCCTCGTCCCGCAATTCTCTGGTCCTGTCCTCGCCGCTTTCGCTACCGCTGCCGCTTGCCTTCCGTCGCCGTTTCGCTGGGTTCTCTTCTTCTTCGTCCTCTTCGCCACTTTGTTCCTGGTCCTCGTCTTCCCTCTCAGACTCGCTGCCGGAGTTCTCTGCCTCGCTGCCGCTGCCCTTTTCCTTCTCGTCACCTGGAGAAGAAGCAACATTTCGAATCAATAAATGTGAGTTCTTAACATTTCAGTCACTTGTAAATCAAAACATACTTTCCAAAGAACACAAAATTACAGACGCCGTTGCTCATGCTTTAAGTTTTTTAAATAAATAATTGACCTGCCTGGAAACAAACCAGGAATAAAACACCGTGGCTGACGTTTACAGGAAGAAAAGGCGACTGTTCTTATTCAGGAATTACACTGATCGTTGTGGAGCTCTGGGCCGCTGCCGCTCATTCCTGTAAATTGGCTGTGATCTGAATCAGATTGTGATTCATATCACTAAACCGTTTAAGCTTTGCCAGGTCAGATCTGTAAAAACTTGTTTCCATTTTCTAATGCAAATTAAATCACCTTTGAAACAAAAACTACCTCAAGCAAAAACACAAAGTGAAAGATGTTGCTTTTTTAATTTCCATTTTTCACAAATCAAGTCACCTTTATTCACTTCTTCTAAATGCAAACTGGGAATGGAAACCCAGCTATTACTGGAAATAGCTGAATAAAAGCGTCACGCACGGTAATGATAAAAGACTAACCAGAATCCTGCATGTCTTTCTCCAGGTCTTCCTCCTCGTCTTCTGGCTCGTGGTTCTCCAGCTGAGCCTTACGTGCCTCCTGAAAACCACAACAAACAGAATCATCAGCGATCAGAACAAAACTACAGACTAAGACTTTTTAATACAATCAGCTAAGTTTCTTAATTATATAAAACATACACAGTGAAATTCCAAACAGGTACGTAATGACCAAACAGGATTTTTTAAAAAAGATTTACCCCCCCCCCCCCCCAATCTAAGACTTCTGTTGTATATTGTTATTTGTGAAGCAACTGGAATGTGGGGTAAAACTACGACTTTATTTTAAAATCAGTATTACATTATTACTATTTTATAAATCTTTAAGATGTTCTTAACTGTGTCTTTGATAAATATGAAAAAAATAATCATTGTGTAATTATAACTTGTGTTATGCTTTCACAAACACTGTTGACCAGAAAATGGTTCACAAGCTGAGTTCATTTCCACCACAAACTTATAAAAACTAAATATTTGCACTCACCTGGGCCTCCAGCTCCTTCTCATTCATGTCTCTGTGCTTACACACCAGCACAGCGTTTGTAGTGGACTGCGCTCCTGCCTTGGCTCTCCTCTTGCTCAAGCGCACTCTACAGATCAGAATAAAAGTTGTAAAAACGTTACCACTTATCATAAACAATTACCGTCTTTTCCAGACTATAAGCCACTTCTTTTTTCCCCACGCGCTTTGAACACCACAGTTTATACAATGCTGCGGCTAACTTATGATTTTATTTTTGTTTTTTGACAGGCTAACGAGCTACATGCAGTCAAAACATTTAGCCTCGTCACACCCAGGCGCTCACATCGCTGCCCAGTACACATCTCTCGTGGGTCCTTCGTGACTCAATGAGACTACTTGTATAAATAAAAGGTAAAAAAAAAAAAATCTAACCAATGAATTACAGGCAGCAATGTAGCGCTAAGCTAGCAGGCAGGCAACATACACATGACTATGTTTTACTGATCAAAGCAGATTTTGTGTTTCCTTTAAAGTGAGCTTGATTGCTTTATCAAAATAAGTAAAATATAAATGGTCCTGACCTCGTCTCCAGCTCATTGTAGTAAACACCGTCTCCATCTCGGAAGATAAAGAAGTAGTTCTCCTCATAGCCCTTGCTGGCTTTGTTTTTGACATTCCAGTTGTACTCTCTTGCAATCTTATAATCATATCTGAAACACAAAAGTTGAATAAATTACTTCTTATTTTATTTAGCATCGAGATTGATGCTGTTCTTTTGTTGAAGTGTAAAAAAAAAAAACATCACGCGTTTTTCTTTCTGCAACACTTTTCACTCACAGATCCTCTGCCATATAATCCACCCCCTCCTCAAAGTCTCTCTTTCGCTTACGAAGGGTTTCTTCATTGGGCAGGAAGTAGGCCACAAACTGATTCCCCTCCTCATCCATCATTCCCCTGTGGTAAACAAACAATGAATGAATGTTTGTGGAAGAACATTACTGTTTTGAGTTTACGAATGTGGAGCTCTTCTTTAGTGGAGACCTGATCATGGCCTGAGACATCATCTCCACCCCTGCAGGAGCAGAAATATCTTTAGGTGCAGGATCAGAGTCGAAGATGACCTGAGCGCACGGGTTGATCCACATCTGGGGGAATAGAGTGCATGAAGGATCACTATTCAAATCTGCAAATCAGATTTTTGCCTAATAGCATCTTTAAATGACAGTCACGTTAAGATTATAATTCTTCAACTTTTTACAACAGGTTTCTGTATTTCAATAAGAACTTGCTATTTGTTGCCCAATTATTTTGCGTATGGCATTTTATTTCTAGTTTTCTACATGGATTACAAAAGAATATTATGGTATGTGTCAAATCCTTCTTTAGACCCACCTTAAAGTCAGGGAACACGGGCAGGACCTCCACAGGAGTAACTCGGGGTTTACTGTAGTGCTGTGAGATCTATCAATGATAAAACAGCAAACTTATGATTACAAAGCAGTACCAAACCAACAATAGATTACTTTTTTATTTTATTATTTTGCGCCAACGAGCTGATTTGCAACAGACTATTTCAAAAAGACCACAACTTAAAACAACTTAATGCAAAACATATGTAAGATTTCCTGGAATTCCCAGAAAGTCCCTTTGAACAGGGTCAAACTGTTTCCACTTATTTGCTTGTGCGTTTTAAACACGCTAAACGTTAAACCACATTACGAGCAGCCTGAAAATATGTTCACTTACCGATTTCTGTGCGTCTTCAAACGTCTTCTCGATAGCAGAAATCTGACTGTCCCTATCCTTGTAGATCTCTTCTTCTGTAAACTGCTGTTTGACAGACACTCCAATCCTAGAAAGAAACCAAATCAGGATTACATAGAATATAAAACACACACAAAATGTATACAAGTACACATGTGCAATAGTGTTTTTAATGTTAGAAATTCAAACTTACTTGACCTCCACTTTTTCATTAGAGACACCATATCTGTTGAACTCTGTGGAAATGTATTCTGTTTTTCTCATCCACGGCACCACTTTGGCATGTTGTTGGGATCTTAATAAAAAAAAAAACCAATGTTTCTTAAAAAAAAAGTATGAATAAATATAAAAAACATAAAGCCATATTTTTGCTGGCCTTACCTTTTGGAGCTGGATGGAGCCTGGATGTCCTCCTCCAACAATTTCTCATCAGCAGGGTCCAAAAAGACTGAAATCGTTAATATGTCAGTTAAGTTCACACAAGTGCTGGCGACAAATGTTTCTATTTCTATATCCAAAGCTAAATTAGAAAAACAGCAAGTGGGCTTTAACTAGAAACTTACCATTGGGATCTATGCGGTAGGTGTCTGGGTTGATGAGGTCAATGGTCACTCCAAGATCTGGTTCAGTCAGGAGTTCATGTTTGTGTTGCTTCTCCAGGGAAGTGGCTTTATATTGTACAAACCTGCCAGAACAGAAAAACAAATGTTACGCATCTTTGTGTTTACGTCATAGAGAAATACAAGAGAAACAGAGGAGTGAGTAAAATGACCTGTGCTGGTCAAATGGATATGTGATGAATTTGGGATCAAAGGGGATGTCGGGCAAGCTGTTGCAGTACTTCACTCGACAAACAATTCCCGATCTGTCAGAAAAGGCAGAAAATTAGGGAAACGGGTGAAATTAGCAGCCATTTTCACACACGCAAAACAAGACTCAAATCACAGGACATGATTGCAAATACATATAAATACACTTACCTCTCTGGTACGGTTCTGTGAGAAGACGTTCGACTAGAAGAGAAGAGTTATTTTTTAGATGGATTACCTTCTCTAAAATAACAAATACTGCCAAAAAGTAACAAATGTTTCAAGACATAAAAAAGCTCTTAATGTCCCATTTATCAACTTCTTAAGCTTGTCATATTATGATGGTAAGAAAGGTGTTAAATATCACTTTAACAGTCAGAAAATGTAATTAGAAGCTACAACACATTTTGCTAATATCCATTATCACCTTCCTCAACATTTACTTTATTCAAATGCTCCAACATTAATGCTCATATATTAAGCTTATTAAGGCAGGAGGTGAGATGGCAGCTCTGACCACTGGTCCACTGTGCCACCCATTAGTGGTACAACTACAACCATCCGACTTTTAAGGTCATCCCAATTCAAGACAGTCTCTACAGCTGATCAAACTTAAACACAAACATGGGAATAACAGAAATTGATATTGTTATGTACTTAACAGATAATGAACTGAAATTTGGTGTGGTAGTAGCTGAGGGTCATCCTAAACTCATATCACTACTGCATTATTTTTCAAACATAAGATGATCTGAATTTAAAACTTTGGCATGGTGGCACAGTTGGTAGAGCTGTTGCCTCTCAGTGAGAAGGTCGCCGGTACAAATCCCAGCCCAGGTCCTTTCCAAGTGGAGTTTGCATGTTCTCTCCGTGCATGCGCGGGCACTCCCACAGACCAGGAACATGCATGTTAGGCTGATTGTCTCTAGGTGTGATTGAGAGAGTGAACGGTTGTTTGTCTCGTTTGTCTCCATGTGTCTTTGTGATGGACTTGCGACCTGTCTAGGGTGTCCCCCACCTCTCGCACAGTGATAGCTGAACATGGGCATCAATGACCCCCACAACCCGAAAACGAAGAAGTGGGTTAAGAGGATGGATGGAGAGAAAGTTGTCAGGCAATATGCATTTTTCCAAAGAATGTTATGTCTTTAGTTTATTTTGTGGTTCCCTAAATCTCCATCTTCCAGGCTAAAAATAGAGGCAAAGACCTGCAGCCTCTGACTATAAAGCACATACAAACACAGATATATATACTGAGAATACAAATATTTTATATCTATCCATGACTACTGGTTTTATATCTTCTTACAATTAAAAACACTTACGTTTAATTTCAATTTCTGGAATTAGAAATCTGCTCACAACTTTATGAATATCTGCTTCATAACATTTTAAAACACTAATAATTCAGTTTACAATTCTTGTCTTTTCATCTGAACACTAATACATTAAAAACACGATCAAACAAACAGATACTGTGTTTACTGTGTTTTTTGTTCTAAATTAAACACAGTAATAAAATCCGTACTATATAGGGAATCATAAAACGTCATTAAAAAACTGACAACTAAACGTTTTTAACGAATAAAAATAGCTAATTTGATTTAGGATCGTGTTTAAAAATTAACAGCAAATAAACGAAATGAGCACTTGTATGATGTGCTCTCTATCATGCACTGTTACAAATATTTACAGAAATTGTTTTTTAAAAGTGAGCTTGGCTTATTTACATTTTAAATCGCTTTACAGGTCTCTGTTGAAGACGAGTCCTCGTGACTCAGTGAGACTAACCTGTAAAAATAAAGGTTGAATGAATAAACAAAGTGTATTAGCATTAGCCTAAGCTAAAGTTGCGCGCTCGAGTTAGCTAACAGGCTATTATTGATAAACACGCAACAGATGACTTAAAAGAACCGCTAATGAATCGTAGCCGCGTTTATAATAAATTGCAGACATACAAACAAGAAGAGAGAGCTAAGACACGGTTACCTGTGGCCGTCCTCCCGTTGAGCTTGTTGTGTCTGAATAGTCGGAGCCATGTTTACACGAGATGGTGCTCACGGCTAAAAGACGGGTTGTTTGCAAACACGAATGATCGACACAAATTCGTCCAGTGAGACTTCACAGGCCCTAATATTTACAAAAAATACATCAGTTACACCTAACTACAGAATAACGCATTATTTCCTCGCAGTAAAACTGGACATACAACCGAAGAATAGACAACCGAGTATAAGGGTTTTAGTGAGAGCGCCCCCTGCTGCTCCGGAGAGGAGGTGGCGCAGCATGTTGCGTGTGATAACTTCAGTGATTAAATGCTTAAAAACTCACTTTAATTTATTCCATTAAGTCATACAACACAGATGTTCATTGGTTAAGTTACAAAAAGAGAGCAAACTTTTCTGTTCTTAAGTATTTCCTAAAAGAAAAAATACATGTTAAAAAATTTCAGGTTTGCAAAAGCATAATTTTTGGACCTTAAAAATACTTTTAAAGAAGTTTTTTTTTTTAAAAACTCAGATTTATTGTAAATTAAAAAAAAAAAATAAAATAATAATAATAATAATTTTCTGTATTTCTGCTGTACAATACATCCCCAGATGATCAAACCGCTTTCAGTTCAGAAAAAAAAAAAAAAAGCCATAACAGCTAAAAGCTCTAAACAATCAATGATTAAAACAAAAAGAAATATTTCCTTGGACATTTACAAAATCTTTTAAGCTCAAATACTGTTTAAATTTCAACTGCTTTCATGAGAATAAGTGAAATGGTAAATGGACTGCACCTAGCACTTTTCTATTTTATCAAGATACTCAGAGCTTTACTACAATCTGTGCCCTCATTTACCCATTCATACAACAATCTACTATATCTATACAAAGAACAATCAGTGCTTTATCATGTTCATACACCGATGGGACACACATTAGAGGCAATGAGGGGTTCAGTGTCTTGCCCAGGGACACTTCAGCATGTGACTACTGGTGGAATCAAACCTCCATCCCTTGCATGGGAGGACGACTGTTCTAACCACTCAACCACAGCTGTCCCAAAAAAGAAACACTGAAAGAAGTCGGTGTGAAAATTATACAACCTTGAAACAGTATGTTAAATCTTAGCATCCTCCCTATCAAGTTCAATACTCACAAATAAAAAGAACATTATTAAAAAGTGTGAGATCAAGCATACAAGCTAAAACATTTGATTATTGTAAAAAAAAAAAAACTGTTGCATTGCCAACTGTGAACAGATGTGCCTTAAACTGATATCTGAGACCACAAATATGGTCTGCTAAAAGCAGAGGCCAGAAGTGATTGAACAGAATGAACGTATGACAAAAAACAATTTAAGTGCAAGTGTAAAATGAAGTTGAACGTTAAGAAATTAAATTAAAAAACGGATGCACTAAGCTCATTAGAACGAAGTCAGGATTTTCATTTATATTCATTTTGCTCCTCCAAATTCAGACAGAAAAAAATCTGAAGCAGTGGAAGTGCTGGGTGCATAAAGCACAGAGAAAAGTCCTTCTAGTCATAATTGCACTTTCACAAAAACTGCACCTCTTCACTTCCTAGTAAAGAAAGGGCTGCGCACATCACAAAAGAAGAACAGGCGTTCTTCATCTGTTCATCTTCATCTGTTCGACTGCGCATGTTTTAATCATATTAGGTCTGAACCTCAGTCTCTGTAGGGCCGTCCAATCTGGGGAAAGAAAGAATTAAAGAGTTGTATGAAACATTAAAAAACAAAACAAATAGTTCTGAACTCAAAAGATCAAAATCAAAACGTCATACCTGCGTAACCTGAATATTACTTGACCAGGATCATCTGCAAACACACTGTAACAAACGTTTAAGATCATTAAGATCTCTCACTTCACACAATAACAGATTATTTTATGTTTTCAGCCACTCCTTTAGATCTGGGCTTAAGGACGTCATGGTCTGAAAAATGAAATCAACTCCACCCCCCTTAATCAATCAATCAATCAATTAATAGTCTGCAACAAAAGCAAACAAGTCTTACCCATCTCCCCATTGATAAAATTCCCGATCCTGGTAAAACATGGACAGAAAGAGCCAAACACTTATTGTTTCCACCCAGAAGATAACAAACAGGAACCATAGTGAGGAAAGAAAGATTTCACACAACATCCTGAAGTTCTGTGTGGACAAAAGGCATTTAATGATCAATGACACCTTCAGGAAAACATGGCCACATTAAAAACAAACAACTGCACAAACCTAATAAATAAAGTGCAAAACGATCCATATAATCTGATATTTTTCAAAACATTGTCTGGAGTGGGTGTTTTAGTGGTTTAAACCACAGACGTGTATATTTTAAAACTATGTGACTGCTGAAATTAAAGCTGTGGTTTTATTGCAAAGCAGTACAGAACCAAAACAACACGATAACGACATATTCAGCAGTTTTTTATACTTATTTGTTCAACATTCATGACGTAGGAGACACTGTTTTCCCCAACAGAAAAGTTATGTTAGCTAAATTAGCATTTAAGTTAAGCTGTGTAGCACATACAGCTAAGCTAGCTACACCAGAAAGCGAGTAGATAAGAACGTGTGGCTACTTTATTCAGCCATTTGACAAATTAAGGAGTAGTTAATGGAAATGCCTTGTCTCTTGGATAATTAAAAGACGTTTGCTACATCAAATATAATTACTTTTCGTAGTGTTTAGACAGCAAGCCTTGCACCCAATGCTAAGATGGCTGAGTAAATCAAATTCAGATTTTAAATTTGTACTTACTTAGGTTACGGACAACTGAAACTGCATAACCGTTTTACAGGTTAGTGCGTTTGCCTTTATTTACCATGCTCGTTGAATTTACTTCCGTTTGAGTGACGTCAGCGTATGAGACGGGTCCGCTCCATTTCTGACTACCGCTGCATCACCCGGTTAAACGTGATGAGGGAGCGGAGAGGGAGTACAGAATATTTTAATCAAATTTGCAAGTTTCCCATTTGCTTACATCAACAATGTGGTTGAGTTAAGTACAGGCTGCTGAATGACAACGGGGAATCCTTATTCGACCATCCGTGGATGTCGTGTGGTCTTCACGGTGAGGCCTCAGCCTGCTCCCTTACATGTACCGGCGTTTCAAAATGGTGCACACCTCCAAGTACAAAACAAAACAAAACAAACAAGTTATACTAAAATTACTTTATTACAGCTGATTTCTGTTCAATATCCCTCTGCCAACACAACGGTAAATACAATACAAACATTATAGTAATTGTATCCACTTTTTAATTGTTTTATCTCTTTGTACACAATTTAAAATCCACTTTTAGTTACCATCTTCATAATCTCTGACATTCAATAACTCCACCATCTATACATTTTAATACAAGTTATAAGGTTGTAGTGGTAATGTGCCAAAAAAAAAAAAAAAAAAAAATACTGACATCTTGAAAGAAATGCAATCTTTTCATCATCTGCCTGTCACTCCCAACTCGTTTTTTAAACTTCAGCCAATAATCCAGAACCAACTTGTCTTTTCGTTTCATACATTTTGTCATTAGCCTGAGAACAGGTTCAACAATGATGAAATGGATTCACTGACGTCTGGGCTTGGCAACTGCGGTATGGCACAGTGTTTGACCATAAACAGAATTTATGTTTTCAGTTGCCAATTCACATCCAGTACTTCAATCAGTAGGATCAAAACAAGTTTTCTGAAAATTTGAAAGCATGAAACAAAATACAGGCTGAACATTAGGGACATACAATGAGTCAAGATGTCCATATAAACCTAAAAGTTGGCTTTTGTTTGTTTGTTTTATTGGCCTAATATTCAAACCCATGATATTGGCTTTTGAGCTATGCTGAAACTCCAATAAGTACATTCTCATTTGTATCAAACACAAATAAACCAGAAAAGAATCAGCCTATTTTGATGTCGTAAATGAAAACAACTAAAAATCAGTTGGCATACAAATTGGGTTTTGAACCAAATAATGTGTAACTTGGTATAAAGACACTTTCTCTGATGGAATATATATGACATGAAATAAAATCCAACCCTATACAAAAGAATTACCAGCGCTTTGTGTCCTCAAACGCAACAAGAATATGTTAAAAAACATCGTTCAGGATGAGCCGCGAAAAAAACAGTAAAAAAAAAACAAAGAACAAACGCACTGGAGAGTAACATCTGAGGAGGTAATTCTCAGTGAACTACACAAAGAGGCGTTTAAACGAGATGGCAGCAAATGCAAGAAAGATTTGAATCTGTAACTAGAAATATTATAAAATAAACTGTGCAGACAACTCATCCTTTACAAAGTAGTAGTTTTGAGAACGACAGTTGAATAAAATCAAGTTCAGAAGAAAATTTTGTGAAAAAAAAAAAAAATCTCACTTCTTAAACTTGTTCTTTAATTAAACATACAAATATAAACATTATCTACAACTTTGTGATTTAGGGGAGCAAACAGCTTCATTATGTCTGAAGGTCTTTGAAGTTGATTTAAAAAAATCTCATGTAAATTGAGTTGTTACAACAGCTTAAAGGGCACATGCTTGTCCTGGGATACTTCATGAACTAAAACTTGGAAAAGATGAAGCTTTTAAATTTATTGTGTATCTAATTGTGTTCCTTTGCAAACAAAATGCACATTTAGTTTCATTTTTAAATCCCTCAGCTAGTGCCATTTAAGGACGTGTTTGACTCGAATATATTTTTGGTTTTATTGAGACCGCAACGATTTCAACTTTCCACCTTTTTGATTTTTAGTGGTAATTTATTTGGGCTGCAGCATTTTAATTAGCAGGGTTTTTTGTTCATTATTGTAATTAGGGATGCACAATATTATATTATTGGCATGGTGTCGGCTGATATTAACGATAAAGTTATATATCGGCCATTCCATCACAATAACTCAACTATATAAAAGGCGCTGTTAATATATAAATATATATATATATATTTATATTGGGCATTGTTTTTGTACGACAACCCAGTGACAAGGATGCCTGCAGTGCCAGCATAACATTATGTCACACACCATCTCAAGAACCACCATTCTAACCAGTACGATGAGTTGGCCAGAAAGGTACAGAGCGGTCAACCACGGAGAAACAAAACCTCACCAGCAGTCCATCCATCCAAAGACCATGCAGAATAATGTAGTATTTTAATACCACAGCAGAGAAAGCTATGTAGTCTCTGTAAGTAGGTCCAGGGAAAAAATCAGCCAAAAATCCAATATTGTGCATCCCTAATCGTAATGCCTTCTGTCATGGTTGTAACTACCTGTCTGAATATAAAGCACTCCTCATTTAACTTTGTTCAGTGGGTTTTATAGAAACTGTAGCAACAACATATGTAGGAACATGGTAGCATCCTCAAACACTCAGTTCAGAGTTCGTCTTAAACACACAAAAGCAGCTATCGCTAACGACAGCCAGACTGTAACGAAAAGAAAAAGGGAAAATCCTTTGCTCACTTAATGAATGGTAACAAGCACAAAGCTCATCTACTTGGGCAATTGCTCCTTAAAAAAAATAAAAATCACAGCACAGATAAGTTTGACTTTTCAACATGCGTACCGATGAAACATTCATCTACCAGGAACTTTGCAAAAAAAGGTTAAAGGAAAAAAGGCAAATATTACTTTCACAAGCATTAGGCTGTATAAAGTGCTTTGAAAAAAGGCAGCAGTTTTAAAAAGGCACTAATAAAAATGAATCGACGAGCTGTGAGTGGGATTGTTTTAAGGCTAACAAACTTCCAATTTTCTCAAACTCCTCATGTGTGCAGTGAAATCCTCTGGAGAAGTTGCAAAGATTCTCCCCAGAGTACCACTTGGAGACATAAAAATGGAGTTAGTGATGTGCAGAAATTAATTAGTCAACTTTTATTTGACTACCTTCACTGTACATTTTGGGAATAAAGAATTCTTCCAACAAAAAAAACTTTAACTATTGCTGTTAAAACATCCTGAATTAAAACCTACTCTATAAACGAACAGAAACCAAGGATGAAACTCAAAATGTTAAGATATAAAATCTGTATTATCTGTTTTCAAACCTTAAAAAGGCACCGTGTTAGTAGAAGCGTATGTCTCAAAGAGTTAAAGATGAATTTGTTTGGTTTGGCATTAATGAAATCACATTTTGGTTGATGTGGAAAAATAAAATAACAATAATAATGCTTGCTAAACTAAAGCCTCCATCTGATCACAATGACCGTTACAGCAGGCTGGTAGACAACAGCAAAGCCTCCTCAGTTAGTTTAGAGTTTTTTCCCCACTGTACCACAGAGAAATGGCCAGTGCATTATTATATATGACTGGGAGTAAAACCAAACCCAAACTGTTTAATGATTGTTTGATACTACATTATTAAAGACATTGTTACACGCCAAAAGCTTTCTAACAGTGTTTTATGTGCAAAAGGAGAGCAATGGCTGTGAATAGAACAAATTTACAATATTAAAAAAAAAATCTCTGTACGAGTGTAAAAAGGGGATGCTAATACTCAAACTGCTTTTGTAACATACATCTAAGAACCTGTGTGTGCCAATAAACTGCCGTGAGGACGGGCTGTGCCTTTTCCAACCCTTTTGACCTGAGCAACATTTATTTTATCACACATCCATATCTGTACAGGGGTATTGTCACAGACCGAGCATCAGAGGTATGGCCTACTCTGTCCTGCTGTTATTCTTCACTCAAAGTGACTCTGGGGCAGAGACGGGGCAGTTTAGGTGTAGGAGAGGTGTGACCCGTTAGATATCTGAGAGGTGACACTGGAACTCCTGCTCATACCCTGCTCACCGTGTCCTCCCATCACTTGAGGGCTGTTCTGTATGCTCCCACTGCTGCGAGAGGCCAGCGATCCAGCTGAGTGATGGCCCCACGGAGGCGGACCCGCTCCTCCATGCATGACCTGCCCCCAGTTCTCTTGCATAGGCATTCCTCCTAGACTGGCGTGATGGTGGTGGTGGGTGCCTCGGTGACTTGACCCTAAACTCGAACCACGGCTGCTCCAGTTTGGCCCCTGAGCGCTCACAGACGAGTGCAGTTGCTGACTATAACGTCCTGGAGCACCCGGAAAGCTGTTGTTGAGACCCTCAGGGGGGATGTTTGATAGCACAATGTTGCTGAAGCCCAGACGCAGGCTTTCAGAGTCAAACGCCTCAACTTCTCGCGCTTGGCGTTCAAGCAGGCTCCGGATTCGCTCTTGCTGTTCTTTTTGTAAAGACTGCATCTCTGTCTCAATCTACAAATGAAAAAAAGAACAGAAACAATGTTTGTAAATGACTGAGTAATTGATATAATCTGTGTTTAAAAAAAAAGTAGTTATTAAAAGGAAACCATAAGAAAAGCACAAGATTTATTCTGAAATGTTTTTTTAGTCAGTGATGCTTATCAAATCAGTTAAAATTGATCATTACTAGAACATTTGAACCCAAAGGCCAATGTGCTTGATTAAAAAAAAATTAATTTTACTGCTGAAACCCAAACACAATCCCATCACCTTCACTTTAAACTGAGGCATTATAATAAGACAAAAATCAATGAGGTCCACTAAACATGTGTCCAATTCAAGAAACTTAAATCTCACAGGAGAAGATTAGATAGAATATATAGACCTTTTGTTCCAGTAGTCCTAATCTGAGCAACACCCTTTCTTCCAGGTCCTTCTTTTCTCGTTCATGTTGAGCGTCTGTCTGCATTTTGATTTTGCTCTGATAGGCGTTGAGAAGTTCCAGCTCCTGCTGTAGCTGTATTCGTAAGGCTTGGCACTGAGTTTCCTGAGTTTCGTCCAGGCGTAGCTAAACACAAAAACAGGAATCCAAAGTGTGAAACGTATCCACAACCAGAATTCTCTCGAGGTGACATTTTGGAATATGAGCTGGTTCTTTAACTGTCCTAATCTGATACTTCTGGCATTAACAGACTCACCGCCTGCGTGGAAAGCATTTCATTAATGGAGTGCTCATATTGCTCTGCCAAAATGGCCAGCTTGCGGTGCTGCTCCTGCTTCAGCCGTTTAAGGATGGCTTTGTGCTCGGACTTTGGTGAGGTCTCCAACAGATGGTTTCTCAGTGCTTTATACTGCCTGGTCTGGATCTTACATGTGTCTTGAAACTGCTTCTTGATCTGTAGCTCTTTGGACTGCACAGCAGAGAAAAAGACATTACACTGAGAATGCATGCAAAACTTAATTGTTAGGTAGAACTAGTAGATCAGGTGTTGCATAATAAACACAAGTCAAATTCAATTTTTGAATGATTTAGTCAATCTTAAACCACAAAGCATTATTTTAAAACTAGAAAGTTCCTGGAGAAACTTTGATGGGGACTGCCATGTTGCAGCCATTTTCAATTTTGATTTGCCAGTATTATGTGTTGTTGGGCTTGCTCTCGGCTACCACAACCAATTTCATCGTAATATCTACAAAAATGGCTGATTTATAGTATTCTTCCTTTTTTTTTTTTAGCTCAGGTGTCCATCTTGGATTTTTTTTATTTGCAATCAGTCTTGTAGGGATTGTTCTCAGCTACCAATACACCAAATTTCAGCCAAGTAGCTCTAAAAACCTCTGACTTACGTCCATTTTAAATTAGCTTTGGTGGCCATCTTGCATTTTGATTTGAATACAGAATGTGTTGTGCATCCCTGTCAGGTACCACCACATCAAACTTCAGCTCAATATCTTTTAAAATAGCTGAGTTATCGTATTTTTTCCCCATTCAGTTAAGGTGGCCATCTTGGATTTTAAATTTGCATCAGGAATGTATAACAACTCACGTTCATCTACGACCACACCAGATTTCAGCTCAATATCTCAATGAATGACAGAGTTCTAGTCAATTTTGTGTTTTAAGAGGTAGCTGTGGCAGCCATCTTGAACCAACATGGCTCCAAAAGTTGTTGTTTTTTATTAAGTTTTTATCAACATTACAAACATGTGTCTGCCAGGGCTATATTAGCAGGTACAAAGGTAATAGTATTCAAGTATAAAAAATAACAAGATAATTATAAAAGGGTACAAAAGGTAAAAAAACTCTAAAAAGATACAAAATCTATTTACAGGTTATATAGATAAATTCACATTAAGTTTTTCTAGCACTGATGTTGAGCAGAGACCTCTTGACTCTAGGTCATGTGACCTCACTATGGCAGTCAGAAGCTGCTAAGAGTTCCGTCAGTGTTTTTCAATGAGAAAAATGGTGTCCTTGTTTGCAAACTGCATCACCATGGTAACTGGTAATGCCAATAAAAGTAATAGCACACATCACGGTGCCGGGCCGGTCAGACCGATATCAAATTTGTGGGGGTACATTGTTGCGGTTTGGGCCACATTAAAGTTGATAGAAGAGCAAGACCCTTTTCAGGAGGATAATAGCTGCCAGATAGACGGGGCGCTCGGTTCTGTTGACGGGGCGGGGCGCCCCGCTTTTATAATGGTAGGGGAAACACTGGCTGCGTTTCTATGCAGTCCGCAACAAGTAAAAAAATGAGTTTTGTGAACTGTATATTAAAAAAAAAAAAACCTTTCTTAGGCCATTATTTTTATAATGAAAAGACTTTTATACAAATCTAATATCACACTAACCTTGAGGCTCTTGGGTTGCTGACGAACCTCCATGACATGTTTGCGTCTGAGTTCCCTCTCCCTTCTCTTGTTGTACTCTTGCTGATTGGTGAGCTCTGTCTGGTGCTGCAGGCGGATCAGCTCGGTTCTTGTCTTTTGGATGGTGTTAAGATGGCGACGCTCCAGCTCTTGCATAGACTCATGATGCCGGAGAAGCATGGCGTGTTCCAGGTCCTTCTGGGTCTGACGCTTGTTTAACTCCTTATGACAAGCACATGAAGAGATTTACAATTAGTAAAAAAGAAAGTCTTTTCCAGAGGACAAATTAAGATAACAAATCTAGTTTGTTAGAAAAATTTAAATAAAAAAGACAAATTTTATAACATTCAAATTTGGAAGTCCTGACCTCTCGAACCAGATCCTGTTCAGTAGTGTGGCGAATATTCATGATCCTCCTTTTGAACCTGCGGCATTCTATCTCCAGGTACTGCTGCTGTCTGTGCTGCAAGTTGGCCTCCTCCTCGGCTTGGAAGTGATGGAAGTTCTCTTTTTGTTTGGACAACCACTCTTGCTTTTCTTTCTTGGGTGTTGACTGGTTTTCATTCAGCTCCTGAGGAGGAGGACGACTTGAGGTCTTTCAGCAGAACTTTGGCTCTAGTTCTAGTTCTAATGATGTACATTTGCTAGCTGCAGCTAGCGTGAAAGAGAAACCGTGAAAACAAAAATGTGAAGCATCAAACCTCTTTCAGTTGTTCCTTGCGGCGTTTATATTCACGTTTCTGGGATTCTAGGAAGCCGTTAAGCTCTTTCTTCATCTGACTCTGGATATGTTGTTGGAACTTCTTTTCATCATTGGCATAGGTTTTTGCCTGATAAAAAAAATGACATTAATCAATGCTAAATAAAGACTAATGTTGGAGGAACCTGCTAGACTGTATTTGACAAGCATCCTGAACTTTTAGTGCAGAAAGACAAAGCAAAACAGGTTTTGTTTTTGTACTTTGTCAGCTTTTTCACAGCAACTTTAAAAACAGTAAAGATGAAAGAAATTTAAGACTAGTAAGTTTCAAAAGTTACTGTTGGAAAATAAACATTGAAATTAATGAGCCAGACTGACAAAATGCATCAAGTATTTATCTAATCAGTTTCATTGCTTTCAAGCTTTTCCAACAATTTTGATTACCATGAAGTTAGAAATACAGCTTCAAGTAAACATGTAAGAGATGAACGCTTACATCTTTCTCAGAGGAAGCCTGGTGTTTCTTAATGAGCTTCTCCATCTCTTGGGAAAAGCTATTCCTCTGGTTCTCCAGCTCTTTGTCCAGACGGAGCCTGTGCTCATCTTTTTCAGCCTTCAGTTTGTTTTCCAGAGCCAACAGCTGTTTCTGATGCTGCCGCCTCATACGTTTGTAGCCCAATATCTGCTCTCTTAACTCAGAATTCTGCTCATGCTCCTTAATTTGGCGAGTGAGCTGACAAAGAAAGGACAAAAACATTTTTTATACTGGGTGGAAACAATACATAAGGATAACACACCCAAACTACAGTATATACACACAACAAAAATATATATTTTTAGCTAGCTTCATAGCATTAACAGATCATGAAGTAGGACATTATGTGATGTTTCCTTTCTAACAAAAAGGAAAATGTCCTACAAATAAAAGCAGTAATATATATTTAAGCTTTTGAACAAATAGGAAAAAAGTGCTTTTACCACTGAAGCTGTGCGTATAGTAGCAAAATGTTCACGGTTTCGTTTTGGCCTCTGAGTTTGTACAGGAGATTGTGGCTCTGCTGTGGCCCGGTTTTGAGGCTCAGACTCTTCATTACTTGTCTCTTGTTCCTAAAGAATATAAGAAGAAGCCCCATGAGGCACACACAAAGCTAAATAAAATAGAATTTAAAGCACAACACTATATTTCACCTGCTACGCCTTAAATAAGTTGTAACAGAGGTAATATTTGTGGTACTCTTAGTCACAAATAGTGAAAAATATGAGAAATACAAGAAAAGGTTTAAAAGTTAGGTATAGTTTTAATATCTTACATGTTTGAGATGTATGACAGAGCTGTTGGACATCACTGTGTGGTCTCCTTTTATACCTACATGACTCGTCTCGTTCACTGCATCAGTAAGACTGTTGATGGAGCTGCTCTGAGAACTGGCACTGATTGACATGCTTGGAATGGACTGGTTACTCCCCACACTGTTCACTGTGCCTGTCTTACTCCCATTGTGTTCGGGCTCCTACAAGTAAAGCACAGCAAACAGAAACTATGTTATGACAATCATATACTAAAAACACAATAACCACACAGGCGCAAGCTGTGATCAGATGAAACGATCACAAAACAAACCTCGTCATCATCTTGCGCCTCAGTTGTAGGTCCATTGTGGGCTTCTTGAAACAAGATCTTCTTCATTTTACGATACTGCAGATTGTCTAACTCCCTCACTGCATCCTTGGTCCGATTTATCAGGTCTATTAGAACGGATTCTGGTCGCTTACGCTGGATAAATGCATGCTGGGAAACGAACACAAAGAGTCTTCCAGCATTCAATTCACCATTTCCATTAAGGCCTAAAGGACTGACCACAACATGAAATAAATCTGCAAAGGCCATTTCTTATTCCTACCTGTAGGAGCTCCTCAGAGTTTGGCCGATCCTGAGGAAGTTTCTGAAGGCAAGAATCTACGAAGTTTCGGAAATAATCCGACCTATAGCAGGGTGGAAAAATGGGGAGAAGTTTTAGGACGTAGCAAAGAAATGAACAAGTAACGTGGTAAATTTATGTATTTACTCACCATTCACTAGACTGCAGTGTCGGGCTCTCATTTTGTGCTATGTGGTATAAGGCACTCATTGCATTCATGTTGAACAGTGGAGGCTTCCTCTCAGCTATGAGCCAAAGAACAGATTACTTTTGAATGAACGCAAGCATGCATCCATGCATGCATGCATCCATGCATCCATCCATCCATGCATCCATGCATCCCTCCCTCCCTCCCTCCCCCCAAGATTATCACGTCCCTCCCTCCCTCCCTCCACAAGATTATTACATGTGATGGCAGAAACCAGCCAAGTGAGAAGAGACAAAAACAGGCTGGCTAAACTCAACTAGTAAAAGCATTTAAAAAGCCAAGACAACACAAATTAAAATAATAAAAAAGGGAAAATGTTAAATCATTAAAAATTAACCAAATCAGAAAGGACAGGAACATACCTAATTCGATGCAGGTTATTCCCAAAGACCAGATGTCCACCTTTCCATCATACTGACCCTCATCCATAGCTAAAATTACTTCTGGGGCCATCCTAAGAAAGCAAGAAATGCAGCAAAACACAGTTATGGAAACAATAAACCTGTTAAAAATAAGTTGATTTGTTCCACATTCAACACTTGATAAAGAAGCTTTGTAGCATACCAATATGGGGTCCCGACGAAGGAGTTTGCAGGACAGGCAATGGAAGCAGAACCGAAATCTGCGAGTTTCACCTGACCTGGTTCTGTCAGTAAGATATTTCCTGCTTTGATGTCACTGTCAAACATATGGAGAGAAATGGTTAAAGTTCTGCTCTGAAAACAGAATGCCTAGTTTTCAGCAAATCATACCCATGAGTTCTGAAAACATTCTTCCTTGACCAACTTCTGGAAATTTGCTTTGAAACACAGTCAGCAGCCTGTAGAGCTGATTGGCTTAGATCCATTTATTGCATTATTTTAAGTGCCATCATCAATCTTACATCTTTCCAAAACTAACAAAGATATTTTCTTTTTGCTATCTTTTCAATAAAACAACGTTATTGTCTGTGCTAACTTGCATGCAAGGCAACAGATGTTGTTGAATTGGAAGTCTTTTTCATCTACTTCTCACCTTCGATGGGTAAAGGTTGTTTTCAATCTTATAAAATTTGAAAAAGTTATCAACATACACCTAAATGATCTGTTTAAACAATTAAAACAATGTGGAAAAACTTAACTTTTTTTTTCTGCTTTTGAAAAACACAAATGGCAATTTCCCTTAAAATTTTTGTCGATTACTTTTGTTTGACCTCTATTTCTATAATGATGTTTCTTCATTCTTTTTCCATCTACCAGTATCTTAATATTTTAAATAATATCTAATCCATTATGAAAGGTTATTTTATTTAATAGTTGACAACTAAGTTAAACTATTCCAAGTGATTCATTTATTTTATTTTTGTGGGCGTTTTTGCTTTTTTTTTCCCCGTCTTGTGTTATTTGGAAAAAAAAAAAAAAAGTAAACAGAATGCCTGAGGACATAATGTCTAGGCATGCTTCAAAACTCCAAAAACACTCACCGATGAATCATGTTTTGGGAATGAAGATAGGCCAAACCCTTAAGAGCACCATGGGTAATCGCTGCTATTTCAACTTCTTGCAGAGGTTTCTTGTGAACTGGAAGGTACGCATCATCAGTGATGTAACGGACAACAAATCATGACAAATAGACTTTAAATGTCTACTTTAAGTAACGCAGCCACATGAACTAACTGACTTCAAACTCACCTTCCAACAAATCTGAAGCTGAGCCTAGACAATATTCCATCACCAGCTGTAACACAAAAACAAGTGTTTTATGAGAATTGATACTTTTCAATCAATGGTTTTTAAATTTTAATCATCCATTAATGTTATCAGCAACTCTTGAGTATAAAATCTTACCCAAGCAGTATGCTCTCTCAGGTAACATCCTTTGTACTCTATGCTGTTTGGGTGTCGTATTCTCTGCAGGAATTTTACCTCCTTTATAATGTCTTGCCATTTCTGTAAAAACAGTTTATTTCAGACAAAATTACTTTATTACTTCTTAAAACTTTTTTTTTTAAACCTGCAAATAGAATAAAAACAGTTCTAGTTTATAATCTGTCCTGTGTAGCAATGAGAAGAACCTTCTGGCTCCTTTCACACACGCACAGTTTGTTTTTTAAATTCTGATACTTCACGTGTCAGTGTTGTGATAGAACGAGACAAATGTCAGTAAAAGCTACCAGACCTCATTAGACTGTTTCCCACAGTAAGACATCTTTTTGATGGCCACCACATCATGTGTCCGCACATCTTGTGCCTGAAAGACAAAAGCATTACATAACTGTGATTGTCAACCCACCAACCGAAACATTTTTGGAAATAATTTTATTACTTCAGGCTCTAACATATACATAAATTATCACAGTAATTACTGGTACTAAACCATCACGTTTGAATTGAAAAGCAAGACTTGTGAAAACCCATTTTACTGAAACATCTTGGAAATGGGTAACAACAATATAAGAAGTGATCACAGTACTCTGATCTCCCGGCTGGACCACTGTGGTATCAAATGCTCTGCACTTACCGGTAACTGGTTCAGGTCTTATCTGTTTGACAGGACTTTCTATGTAAGCCTCAAAGAATCTGTTTCCTCTTTAGCCCTTCTCACATGTGGCACTCCTCAAGGATCTATTCTTGAACCCACTTTATTTTCCATCTACATGCTCCTATTAGGCTCTGAAAATTCAACATTTTTTTTGCTTTCAGTTGAAGCAAGATCAATCTATTCCAATAAAATAACTGTTTGATTGCTTGGATGAGGTGAAAGCTTGGATGGCTTCAACCATTCTAAATTTTAATGATAAAATTAAAATGATAAGTTTTGCAAACTGTAGCATTTCTCCTACTGATCTGGGAAGTTTGGAGCCATTTGTAAAATTTCATATAAAAAATGTGGGTGCGATTCTTGATTTAAATTTTAATCTTGAGAAACAACACTTGATTAGTAAAAAGATCCCTTTTTAAACTGAGGCTTTCATCTAAAGTCAAACAGTTTTAATCCTTTAACGACTTTGAACCAGTGATTCACACATTTATTAGCTCCCAAGTAACTGATTGTTGTAACTCTCTTTATGTTGGTGTTAGCCAGGCTGGCCTCTCACATCTGCAGTTAGCTCAGAATGCTGCAGCTCATCTTTTAACATGAATAGAAGTGTGAACATATCTCTCTGGTGCTCGCTTCCCTTCACTAGATCCCTGTTCATTTTAGAATTGATTTTGAAGATTTATTGATGACCTGTAAGGTCCTGAATGGACAAACCCCTATATACCTGTCTGACCTCCTGCAGCCTTATGAGCTCTCCAGATTCTTTAGATCTAATGATCATTTGCTTTTAGTTGTCCTGAGGTCAAGGCTGATCCAAAGAGGTGATTGGGCCTTTTTCAGTTGCAGCTCCTAAACTGTGGAACCAGCTGCTCCATTATATCAGAGGCCTCACCTCTTGGCGTTTTAAGTCACATCTTATAACATACCGATATGACCTTATACTGCATGAAAACTGACTTGTTTTATTTTGTTCGTTTCCTCCAACTATTTTTGTTATTTGTTGCCTTTGTGCACAGCACTTAGGCCAACAACGGTTATGCTTAAATGTGCTTTATAAATAAATTTGATTTAAATTCTGTTAACTCACTGACTGACAGACTACTTCCAACTGCTTGACCATATTTATTTTACTGCTGTATTGTGTTAATTTCATCTATAATCTGATTGAGAGCCCTACATATTCAAACTGTCATATTTTAAAGCATATTGGGACACCATGAAAAAAACAAAAGTTATGTTTAAGTTTTTAGTTTGCTTCATGTTAATGTTTTACATCACATAAGGAATTGAGGAACATACAAAAAGTGTTGTTGTTTTTTTTTTACTGAATATTACTATCACATTATTCTTTAAATATAGAAAACTAATATGTTTACTGATCATTTAACAAATCAGAATGAAATACACTGAGAATAATGTCTTTAAAAAGCTTTATGTGTTTTTATTTTAGTCACGTGTGCCAAAAAGTTGAGAGAACTGAAGTAAAACAGGATGCTGAATTTCTCTAAAGATATTGCTAAAGCAGTTTTGAAATTAAAATGAGATAACATTTAAGATTTCAACCATTCACTTTTCTAGAAGAATACTCACAAAATATACAGCACCAAAGCTGCCATGTCCAATTTCACGCAAATCTGAAAAGAGCTTCTCTGGGTCCTCCTTGAAGAAGAGGTCAGCGATTTCGAGGTCCTTCAGGTTCCCCGCCCGACTGTTGTTGGGCATAATGGGGAGTTGGGGGCAATGCCGCTGTCGCCAGAAACTATCTGGGTCTGCGACAGCGACGGGAAAGCCCCCAGTGATGGCTCATCTGCAGGACAGTGCTTTCATGTGTTCAGGGCTGAAAATACAAAAGGAAACAAAATGGATGTTGAATGTTTGGGAGTAAATTTACCCCAGTCTCCAATATGTTTCTTTCCAATGTTTTTGTAATTTAAAAATATGAATTATGTTCTATAAGTGGAAAAGTTTCCCTGTGAGATCAGTGAGAGGCTCTCACTGATCTCTAGTGAAAACTGCAGTTTCAGTAGCAAAGTAAAAGAATGGCCAGTTAAAAATGTTCTGTACTCCAGCATAGATCTCTTGTTCCCATAGAAATAGTCAATATAGTAATGAAACCAGTGTGAAACAATCAGACGTCTTCATCTCACACCTTTAATGACTGGTGTTGAAAAAACTGACAGATGTAAGAAGAAAAAATACCTAAGAAAATAAAGCAATACGATGACACGACTACTGGAATGCATAACTTCATTATAGTGTTTTGTACAAAAGATCTATTAGTAATTTCATAAACATTTCTAACCCTTGTGCAACAACAGAATCTGTGTGGGGCATCATAAGGAAGTGAACTACGACCATTTTGCTTTACTTTGTACATCCCAGACTTCCAGTACAACCCAGACATGTGTCATGTTCAGAAATACTTAGATGACTACAGCTGTGGGGTGTGTCAGTGGTGGAGGCTGAGTACAGAGAACTGGTGGACAGTTTTACAGCTTTGGTGTGGGAACAATCACCTCATCTTGAACACAAGACAAAGGATGTGATTGTGGATTTGAAAAGGAACACGATTTTAAGCAGACAGAAGAAGTGGAAGACAACAGATACCTGGCAACAGACTCTACCTCTACCTATTGTTTAAGCTTAGGTCCCTTAATGTTTAAAGCAAGATGATAAATATCTCAAATAAAGCGGTGGTGGAAAGTGATTTTTTTACAACTATCTGCTGGGGCTGCAGTATCGGATGTAGTGGATCAAAACAGTTTTAGATCACAAGAAACGTTTCTAACCAAGAGCCATTTTGAGAAGACCTTTTCTCAGCCCGTTTTGAGATATATATATATATATATATATATATATATTTACGGTACTAACCATTTCTTTTTCACTGCACAGCTGAATGCAGGGCAGCAAGTTGGTCCACCTCTCTAGTTCAGGAAATGCAAACAATTGCCTTAAACCCCTCTCAGTGTAAAGACGAGAGGTTTTGTTCAGTGCACCATGCCTTCTGAGCACTTTCAGCACATTTCATGCCTTGTCAAATTACCTAATCGCTCCCCGGGCACTTACATTCTTACATAGCTGCCCACTGCTCCACCTGGGTGTAGCCCAGGTGCGATGGGTTAAATGCAGAGAACCAATTTCACCATTGTATGGGAACATACAATGACAATGCAGTGTTTCCCCTACCATTATACAAGCGGGGTGCCCCACCCCGTCAACAGAACTGAGCACCCTGCCTACCAAACCCCCCACCCCCTGACATAGCACTAAGCTAGCAGCACGAAATACAGGCTTTCTAGCTAAAAAGCTAAAGGCAGCACTCACATTGCCTCTTCCCTCATGCTGAACGCCCCCGCCCTCGCTCAAAAACTGTTAGTACAAGCTGCGCTCAGACATGTCTTCATCCCCACCCATCAACAAAAATCATGGATGAGATGCGCACCTCGCCATGGCAAGTTAACTAGGGGAAACACTGCAACACATAGCACTTTACTTTACTACATGTCTGGATCAAGATAACATTTGCTCAACATAGTATTTTAATCTTTGTGGCAACAAGACTGAAACAAACATTCTGATTTTGTTGCTTTTAAGCTGCTGTTTGGGATCACTGAGCAGGTCCAACAATCCAGCACTGCAGCTATGAGAAAATAGCAACATATTTGCTGTCATCTACACAACTAAGAAGTATGTATGTGCAAATTCATTTACTTTGCCAACACAACTATGCTTGTATTGTATTGTTAGGTTTGCTGCACTTAGGTGTTTGCCTTAGCGTTGGACTAATTAGTAGTTACATGCTCCATTCTGACAGGTGGTGAAAAGCTTGTTTGTCAACCTCAATTTACCAGAAAAGATATTTGAGAATGGGAAGCATCCTTAGCATCACAAAGTAGCAAATTGGACAAAAGTGAATGATGGTGAGATTGCCGGACATGGGCACTGGCGACCCCCGTGACCCAAAATGGAAGAAGCGGGTAAAGATAATGGATGGATGGATGAATGATGATGAAACTCTTCACACAATATCACTTTGAAACAAGCGTCTGTGTTTCCCTTCTTCTTCTCAAAGTACTCAAGCTTCTTTGCAATTCACTTTTAAATAAAAAATTTAATCATAGTCCACGTGTAGTCGATGTATTCTTAGGAGTATATTTTACTAACACAGTCAAGAGGAACATGGAGACTCGCAGACTGATACCTATACACCTTATTCCTGGGGGCTCTACTGTATAAATGATTATGTGCCCAACTTACTGTCAGACACCGGAAGTAGTAAAAAGGACTGGTGAACCATGGTAGGGGTGCACGGACTGCTGTTTATTTGAAAGTAATTTGCATTCAGTTTAGCAGATAAAACACTGTTTTTGTATTGTTCACATTTATTTAACAACCATGAAGTTTACTAAAATAGCTTTGTGGAGTTCAGGTGCCTGTTGTGCTGTTCACGGCTGCACGAACAACCAGACCAAACTAAATCAGTGGCTACAACAAAAGTTTCTTGAACACAGACCCAAAACAAACAAAAAAAAGTGTTCCTGTGAAAAGCGCTATAGTTTCCATCACCTACCTACAGATGAGGAATTAAGAAGAATGTGGCTGAAAAATGTGAACTTAGAGACCACTCAAAATGGTGTATGTGCTCATTTCAATTTGTTGACAAACGGCCGACGGAGGAAAACCTGCATCCTACTTTGTGGCTGGGCTACAATAAACCAGAGGAGACGCTTGATCCTCAGAAGGATTGAAAACAGTGTGACAAGAATATCAGGTATGATTTCAAGTGTATGAAGGGCACAACTGCATTATTGTACTTGTTCGTCTTTGGTTTTACGATTTTCTCTGCAATTAACCCAAGCTCAGTGATGGAGGACTTTAAGGCTTTGGCTGGTCTCTACGTCAGCTTTAAGGTAAATAAAATTGTGTCCCACCTCTTTTAACAAAACACGACCAACCTTTTTACTGTGTAGATACTAATACGCCTCAGAGCTTTTCAGGTTGTTCATCACTTCACCGTCGGAAGCAACAGAGTTAATGAAATAGCTAAATATGCTAGTAGATGTAATCTGCTGCCACTTCTTCAGGTCGTCCTCCATCCCTCATCTGCAGTTGGCAGCGGTATGATTTTACTGTCCTGTTAGAGCTTCGACAGGTGGGGTTTCAACATGTTTAAATTAAATCCACAGTGCTTCGGGAAACTACAGTAGCTCGTACTGTTTGCACATAAACAAATGCCAGTTCTGGTTCGTGCCGGAAGTTGCGCCCAAAATTCAGGCAAAGCATCATGGGGCTAGGAATAAGTTGCATAATAGAATTCAGATCGTAAAGGCTGCATGACTGAGCCTGATCAAGTTCAAAAACCAACAAACACTGGACTAAAATAATCTTTGGGCTTCTTGTAAACATCTCTTGGATATTAAGCTCACAGGAAGTCAGTCGTGTCCACTCTGAAAGGCTAATAGAAGGACTGTCACCCATTATTACATATAATTCCAGTTTAATTTTTTTTTAATATTAGTGCTTTTTTTTTTTTTTTTCCAATATCATCCATAGCAGTGTTAACTATCCTTACCAAAACAAAGCAGATTAAAAACAATGTTTTGTCTGCTGCTTTCTAAATGTGACCAATAAATGGACGTGGACAAAAAAACATCCATAAGTTATTTAACTTTACCATAAAACAACCATATAAAACCAAAATTATTTTCATGGCTACAGATAATGAGGCAAAATGTGTTTTACTCAGTTTTTACCATTTAAAAAGACAATGTATTTTAAAAAAAATACTGAAGAGTAGTGAATGTATTCAAAACTACTATATCAAGTCTAAACTTTTGAGACAAAACCGTTATTACAGCTATATCGATATAGGCTGTGAAAGATCGCTGAGGAAAATTCAGAGTTCATGCAGCTCAGATGATCAGCTGCAAACAGATGCAGAGCTGACGCTAGAGTCACAAGACTTCTTCCCCGGCCTGGGAGAAACAGCCCCCAGCTCAGGCAGACATCTTTTGTCTCACAACACTGAACAACCCACTATTCTACACAAATGCAGCCACAGCCCTGAAAATAAAGCCTCATTACCATGTATGACTGTGCCTGGTTATTGCTGTTGTTCTTTATGACATGGTTGCATGAGCTTTTGAGCTGTCCTTTGGATTTTTGATCAGGGACAAGCGAGGGGGGAAAAAAGCGAACATTGATAACCAACACCTTTGTAAACCACCCAAGCCTTCCAACTAGTGCATACAAATGCACAAGAATGCAGCAGGACTGGACAACAAAGCTGGAGGGCTGGAATTCCCGATGTATGCCCTCACTACACTGCATTTCTCAGCACTTCCTGTTTGCACTGCTACAGGGAGGTAGGAATGGGCCCCAATGAGAATTTTGAGCATCACTGACATAAAAGTAGAAACAAGCAAGCACTGAAAAGTTTGACAGTAAATTAAAAACAATCTTGATCAAGGTTTGACTCTCTAAGAAGCCATGTGAGACTAAACACATTTCACTGGTCCAGAAGACTTTGCCATAAGGCGTCTTAATCAACTTAAGGAAAGAGTGCATTGGTGTGTGTTTATATTTAATTAAATAAGGTTTAGATGCAATACATAACCAGAAAAACTGTTGTTTAGGTCAGCTTTGGGGAAAAATATGCAAAACATATTGCATATATTTGAAAGTTTAATTATATATTATGGAAAACTTAAAACACCAGAAATAAAAACAGTCTCAAAGTTATCAACTTATACGTTGAATTGGATCATTTATATTATACCTTAGTTATTACTCTTGGTGAATTTTTAAATTGATATTTTCTAAAATACTAGTATTTATGGTAAAAAAAAGAAAAATTGCTTTTAGCATGTTTGGGCAAAAATGTTTTTTAAGCCATTCCTCCAACACAAAATCAAATTATAACGCTGATAAGTCTGATGGACAACAACAAGGCCATGGATGGATGGCAATTTTTACATATGGTGCTGTTTTGGTCTAAAAAATCTTTAAAGTTTAGCTTGTCAAAAAGGCCACAATACTTCTGAGGTTAACTACTAGCAGTCCAGCCTTACTAGCTGCCGTTCAGCTTAACTTCCCTGCAATAACTTTTTCACTTGAGCTGCATCTTGAGTAAAAAAACAAAAGAGTATTTCAGGTGGAATTTGTTAGCTTAGCCACCTAGCTAAACTCCCTGCTCTGACAGGCCAGCTTGAACGCTGTGAATGTCGTATTCTCAAATTGTTTGGGAATATAAAGTGCTTATTCCAGTTTTATTCGCGGCATGACAACTCGGTGCGCTAAGGTATTGCGGTTTCTCACGCTGTCAAACCATTAAACTGGACAAATCGGGGGAATATTTAAAAATGCCCACCCTTGAAGTAGCTGGGGTTCCACAGCAGTCAGATCCCACTCCCAGGAAAGCTCCAAAGATGGCTGCCGAGCCCTCAACCGCCGCCTTACGTCGTGAAAACACGCTGGGGAGAAAAAAAATCGCGAGGGGAGCTCAAAAATCACCCCCGTACAAACAAGTCACGGCGGTGTCGGCGAAGTCCGTACACAGACTGGTTATTTCACGTAGCCCCAGTGGTGTGTAAATTGTTCAGTTGTGTGCGTAGCGCTAGCTGAGCCTGGCCGCCTTCAACATGCTGCTAGCAGCAGTTCCGCCCTGCCTGTTGCAGTAAACTCTGTCTGACCCAGGAACATCCACAGGCGGAAACACTGGAGCACAATTTGAAAAATACTAAAGCTCAAAAAGTTTGCTCCGTAAATATTCAACTGCGACAAAGCATTTGTTGGGTAATAGTATTACTGACTGGGGAAAAATGTATTTTGGAATGTGTTTGGAATGTACTTTTGTAATTATTTTTACTATTAATACACAAATATGAATCTGATCCAACATTTCAATACGTATTTGGGGGGTGGGGGGATATATATAAATATATGTTTTAAAAAGGCTTATTTTAGTTTACAGCATGCAATAGACACACATTAGTATAATTGTGTGTTTTGCTGTTAATTTGTCATTTGCAGGTTAACGCCTGCATCATGAAGAACCCCACTCACCCAGCACACACTTTTTGCCTCGCTCCCCTCAGGAAGGAGGTTAAGGTGCATTAAGTGTAGAACCACTAGACTGAGGAACATATTCTACCCTGAAGCTGTTAGACTCATGAATCTCTAACCAAGATAATCACTGTGAAGAATCACATCATGTTGCTGCTGATCTGTTTCATGTTGCTGTGTTCATTCGTACTCATCTGCTCACACTGACTCATGTTCGTGCTGCTGTTCGGTGTATTGTTTTTTTTATGCTATTAGTGCTTAGTGTATTTTTATTAATATTTTCTTAGTTCATTTTCTTTTACATTTTATTTTATTTTTTTCATTTAGCCTTTATTTATACAGGTTAGTCTCATTGAGCCACTTTTGTTGGATGTAACTGGGACCCTGTGTACACAATGTTGTTCCACCACATGTGGTGGAATGACAAATAAAGAATCTTGAATCCTGAATCTTGAACACAAGGTCAACAATGCAATGAAATGTTCAGGATGAGAAGAACTGATTTGACTCACTAAAAAAAAACATAAAACAAACTAACTAACAAGAAATACTAAAGCATGCAATATTCAGGCCCAGGCCTCCCTTGCAAAAGAGATTTATGATCTCAATTGGATTTGCCTGGTTAAATAAAGGTTAATAAAGGGTACAAAATAAAGTACCAAAAAGTGAAGAATAAATTTAATATTCACAAGGTCCAAAATAAATATAGTAAACATGGTAGAATATAATGATGCAAGTAGGATGAATTTTATACAAATAAGTATTTCACAGGTATATATTGCACATAACTAACATAAATTACACAGGTTGTGTGAATATTGCACAGGTAATGAGTAACATTGAGATTAATTGCATTATGATGGTAACATACATGATATATGGCATGTATGGCAGAAAATATGACATACATACATGATACAACCACATAGTGCAGCAGCAATAAACATATTAGGTGTCACAGATGTGGCTTGGTGCTATGTTATTGTAAATTGTTCAGTATTATTATCGAGTTCAGTAATCTGACAGTTTGTGGATAATAACTGTCTTTGAGTCTTTTCGTGCATGATGGCAGACTCCTGTATCGTCTGCCTAAAGGGAGTAGATGGAAGAGTCCTTATGCTGGGTGGGTGTGGTCCTTAATGATGCTGCATGCTTTATGCAGACATCAACTGTGGTAGATGTCCTGGATGGTGTGGAGACTGCTACCAGTGATGTCCTCTGCTGTTTGCACCACCCTCTGTAGAGCTTTCGGACTGGTGCAGTTTCCATACCACTCTGTGATGCAGCCTGTCTACAGGCTCAATGGTGCACCTATAAAAGTTAGTGAGGATGCTGGTGTTCGTACCAAACTTCTTTAGTCTTCTTAGGACTTTGCTGGACTTTCTTGACCACAGTGTCTGTATGTAATGTTCAGGACAGATCCTCAGTAATGTGAATGCCGAGGAACTTGAACCTGCTCCCTCGGCATTGTTTATGTAGATGGTGGAGTGCTAAAATCCTAACTTGGACAGAGTGCTGTATTTATACTCATCTTATTTTAGCCATTTGATCCCAAGCAGGCTGGTGGGTCAAATAAAGCCTACCAAGGCCTTGAACTGAACTTCCTTCAAATATCCAAATCAGCAGCAGTGCAAGTTTCTCAATAGATTATAGGAGATTTCACAGGAAATGAACAGAATGGTTTTATATCCCCCCCCCCCCCCCCAAATATGGCACACAAAGTATAGCTTTGTCAGAATGGAAATAGATCATTATCCAAAATATAAAGAAAATTTAAAAATAGACAAAGACAGCACGTTATGTTGTCATCCTATAATGTTGTTTTTGAGAAGTGCGTCCTCATTTCCAACTCGGTGTCAGGATTTTAAAACAACCAAATGTGAAAAATCTGTGTATTTAATTGAACACCAAACAGCATCAGTTTTTATATTAATTCAATTCAATTCAGTTTATTTATATAGCACCAAGTCACAACAGAATCCATCTCAGGGCAATGAATAGAAACATTCATATATAAAAATAATTTAACATTATTTATGAGGAGCAGACTGCTTTGAGTTTAACGCCATCGCAGAATTCTCATCTTGAGCAAGCATGAAGGCGACAGTGGAAAGGAAAAACTCCCTCTTGAGGAAGAAACCTTTAGCAGAACCAGGCTCAGGACAAGCGGTCATACTTGGCTGGGTTTGGTAGGAACAGATACACAATGGCAGGTCGAGAATCACATGTTAAGATAGGAATTGTATCAGATGAATACTATTCAATTTTAGCAAATCATTTAAGGAAATTAGCTCAGTTTGTCCTCTATTAGTCTAAGCTTGACATCATAACAAGCCAACCCTAATTATAGGATTTATCAAAAAGGACAATCTTAAGCCCAGTCTTAAAACTGGACAATGTGTCAGCCTCATGGACAGAAACTGGAAGTTGGTTCCACAAGAGAGGAGCCTGACAACTGAACAATCGTCCTCCCATTCTGCTTTTGGAAACTCTAGGAACCACAAATAAACCTGCAGTCTGAGAATGAAGTGCTCTGTTAGGAAAATATGGAACAATAACATCTCAAATATAAGCTGGAGCTAGGCTGTTGAGAGCTTTGTAGGTTAGAAGTAAGATTCTGAATTCTGGATTTAACAGGGAGCCAATGGAGAGAAGCTAAAAATGGACAGACATGATCTCTCCTACTAACTCCAGTTAAGAGTCTGGCAGCAGCATTTTGGATCAACTGAAGACTTTTTAAACAAGTATGTGGACACCCAGATAACAAACCATTGCAATAGTCCAGCCTAGACTTGTATATGTAAAAAGAAAAATCCAAATATGTGAATACAGCAGAAAGAATTATGGAAAGGGGTTTACATCTTAATGAAGAATGCTTTGCCATTTTTGTTATGTTCAATAATAAACTTTATATAGAATTGTAAAAAAAAAAAAAAAAGATATCTTCTAAGGTAGAACTGCACAATGTGATTTAAAGGCTCTAAACAAATTAACAAAATTGTTTTTACATGTAACTATGGTTATAATCTTTGAACATTCCCCCCCACCCCTTTTTTTTTTTTACAGACAATTCTGTCATCCTCTCACCGAGTCAACTAGTAAACCTATAGCTTCTGCCATGTAAAATAATCCTAAACAAACTCGTAATCAGTCTAGGAACAGTGCTGCCCTTTCTGAATGAGGACTCATTTTAGAGTCAAGTGAAAATCAATAAACCCTTCTTAGGGGGTCGAGATGGGGTAGAGGCAGGGCAGCCGACCTGGGACCCGAAAGACCCAGGCTCGATCTCCAGTCATTTCACATCTCATGATCCCCCTGAGCAGGACACCCCATCCCCAATTGCCCCCCGGGCGCCATAGCCGCCCACTGCTCCACCTGAGTGTATCCCAGGTGCGATGGGTTAAATGCAGAGAGCCAATTTCGCCGTTGTACGGGAACATACACTGATGACAACACATAAGACATTATCATTATCTTTGGCTGTTTTTTAGTATCCACCACAATAAATCCATTGAGTTGTACACAATATTGTAAATTATGAATTTACTGTTTAGCCTGTTATTAGTGCACAGTTAAAACTGCATCATGATGGTGTAGTTATGATGCCGGAGAAAAGTATTAATCAAAATTTTGAAAACTGCATCTTTTATATTTCCAAGTAGTCAAACTGAATGTTGCTAAACGAGAGGTGGTGTAACACTTTGGTGATAAATGTGCTTAACCTCTTTGAACAGAGTTATCAGAAGAAAATTTAGAATGACTATTCATTTCTAAAACAATCTTTTCTGTAAATGTTGGAAAACGGTGCATGACACCGCACATCGTGTAATAAAACTTCTGTTGTAATGTTTTTGAATTGCTTGAATCTAATACATTCCATTCTAATACAGTTTGAATTTACAGTCATAATTTAGCAGCACAGTGGTGCAACTGCTGCCTCTCAACGAGCAGGTCCCCGGTTCAAATCCCGGTCCGGGGGCCTTTCTGGGTGGAGTTTGCATGTTCTCTCCGTGCATGTGTGGGTTTTCTCCAGGTACTCCGGTTTCCTCCCACAGACCAAAAACATGCATGTTAGGCTGATTGGTAACTTTAAATTGTCTCTAGGTGTGAGTGAGAGAGTGAATGGTTGTTTGTCTCGTTTATGTGTCCCTGTGATGGACTGGAGACCTGTCCAGGTGTCCCCCACCTCTAGCACTGTGATTGCTGGACATGGGCACCGGTGACCCCCGCGACCCGAAAAGGACGAAGCGGGTAAAGATAATGGCTGGATGGTCATTATTTAATTAACATGTTGTGGTACCTTAAATACATCCATCCATCCATCCATTTTCTTCCGCTTATCCGGGGTCGGGTCGCGGGGGTAGCAGCCTAAGTAGGGAGGCCCAGACTTCCCTCTCCCCAGCCACTTGGGCCAGCTCTTCCGGGGGAATCCCGAGGCGTTCCCAGGCCAGCCGAGAAACGTAGTCCCTCCAGCGTGTCCTGGGTCTTCCCCTGGGCCTCCTTCCGGTGGGACGTGTCCGGAACACCTCACCAGGGAGGCGTCCAGAAGGCATCCAAAACAGATGCCCAAGCCACCTCAACTGGCTCCTCTCGATGTGGAGAAGCAGCGGCTCTACTCCAAGTCCCTCCCGGATGATCGAGCTTCTCACCCTGTCTCTAAGGGAGAGCCCAGACACCCTGCGGAGAAAACTCATTTCGGCCGCTTGTATCCGAGATCTCATTCTTTCGGTCACAACCCAAAGCTCGTGACCATAGATGAGGGTGGGAACGTAGATCGATCGGTAAATTGAGAGCTTCGCCTTTTGACTCAGCTCTCTCTTCACCACGACAGACCTGTACAGCGCCCGCTTCACTGCAGACGCTGCACCTATCAGCCTATCGATCTCACGCTCCATTTTTCCCTCATTCGTGAACAAGACCCCAAGATACTTGAACTCCTCCACTTGGGGTAGGACCTCCTCCCTGACCCAGAGAGGGCACTCTACCCTTTTCCGGCTCAAGACCATGGCCTTGGATTTGGAGGAACTGATCTTCATCCCGGCCGCATCGCATTCGGCTGCGAACCGCTCCAGCGAAAGCTGTAGATCACGATCTGATGAAGCCAATAAGACCACATCATCTGCAAAAAGCAGAGACGCAATTCTGAGTCCACCAAAACGGATCCCCTCAACACCTTGGCTGCGCCTAGAAATTCTGTCCATAAAAGTTATGAACAGAATCGGTGACAAAGGGCAACCTTGGCGGAGTCCAACTCTCACCGGGAACAAGCCCGACTTACTGCCGGCGATGCGGACCAGGCTCTGACACCGGTCATACAGGGACCTAACAGCCCGTATCAAAGGGCCTGGTACCCCATACTCCCAGAGTACCCCCCACAGGGCCCCCCGAGGGACGCGGTCGAAAGCCTTCTCCAAGTCCACAAAGCACATGTAGACTGGTTGGGCAAACTCCCACGCACCCTCCAGGACCTTGCTGAGAGTGTAGAGCTGGTCCAGTGTTCCACGGCCAGGACAAAAACCGCACTGTTCCTCCTGAATCCGAGGTTCGACTATCCGACGGACCCTCCTCTCCAGAACCCCCGAATAGACCTTACCAGGGAGGCTTAAGAGCGTGATTCCCCTGTAGTTGGAACACACTCTACGGTCCCCCTTTTTGAATAGGGGGACCACCACCCCGGTCTGCCAATCCAGGGGAACTTCCCCCGATGTCCACGCAACATTGCAGAGTCACGTAAGCCAACACAACCCTACAACATCCAGAGCCTTAAGGAACTCTGGGCGGATCTCATCCACCCCTGGGGCCCTGCCACCGAGGAGCTTTTTAACCACCTCGGTGACCTCAGCACCAGAGACTGGAGGGCCCGACCCAGAGTCCCCAGGCTCCGCTTCCTCAGTGGAAGACGTGCCGGTGGGATTGAGGAGGTCTTCAAAGTATTCCGCCCACCGACCCACAACATCCCGAGTTGAGGTCAGCAGCAAACCACCCCCACTATAAACAGTGTTGGTGGCATACCGCTTCCCCCCCCTGAGACGCCGGATGGTGGACCAGAAACGTCTCGAAGCCGTGCGGAAGTCGTTCTCCATGGCCTCTCCGAACTCCTCCCATGCCCGAGTTTTTGCCTCAGCAACCACCCGAGCCGCATGTCGCTTGGACTGCCGGTACCCATCAGCTGCTTCCAGGGTCCCACAGGCCAAAAAGGCCCGATAGGACTCCTTCTTCAGCCTGACAGCATCCCTCACCGACGGTGTCCACCATCGGGTTCGAGGGTTGCCGCCCCGACAGGCACCGACAACCTTGCGGCCGCAGCTCTGGTAAGCCGCCTCGACAATAGAGGCACGAAACATAGTCCACTCAGACTCAATGTCCCCCACCTCCCTTGGAACATGTTCAAAGTTCTCCCGGAGGTGGGAGTTGAAACTCCGTCTCACAGGAGACTCTGCCAGACGTTCCCAGCAAACCCTCACAATACGTTTGGACCTACCAGGTCTGACCGGCATCCTCCCCCACCATCGGAGCCAACTCACCACCAGGTAGTGATCAGTTGACAGCTCCGCCCCTCTCTTCACCCGAGTGTCCAAGACATGTGGCCGCAGATCAGATGAGACGATGACAAAGTCGATCATCGAACTGCGGCCTAGGGTGTCCTGGTGCCAAGAGCACATATGGACACCCTTATGCTTGAACAAGGTGTTCGTTATTGACAATCCATGACGAGCACAGAAGTCCAACAACAGAACACCACTCTGGTTCAGATCAGGGGGGCCGTTCCTCCCAACCACACCCCTCCAGGTCTCACTGTCATTGCCCACATGAGCATTGAAGTCCCCCAGCAGAACAAGGGAGTCCCCAGAAGGTGCACTTTCCAGTACCCCCTCTAAGGACTCCAGAAAGGGTGGATAATCTGAACTGCCGTTTGGTGCATAAGCACAAACGACAGTCAGAACCCGTCCCCCCACACGTAGGCGGAGAGAGGCCACCCTCTCATTCACGGGGGTGAACCCCAATACACAGGCACCAAGTTGGGGGGCAATTAGTACGCCCACGCCTGCTCGGCGCCTCTCACCAGGGGCAACTCCAGAGTGGAAGAGTGTCCAGCCCCTCTCAAGGAAACTGGTTCCAGAGCCCGAGCCATGCGTAGAGGTGAGTCCGACTATTTCTAGCCGGAACCTCTCAGCCTCACACACCAGCTCAGGCTCCTTCCCCACCAGTGAGGTGACATTCCACGTCCCAATAGCCAGCTTCTGTAGCCGAGGATCAGACCGCCAGGGTCCCCGCCCTCGGCCACCACCCATCCCACATTGCACCCGACCCCTTTGGCCCCTCCCACAGGTGGTGAGCCCATGGGAAGGGGGACCCACGTCTCCTCTTCGGGCTGTGCCCGGCCGAGCTCCATGGGTAAAAGCCCGGCCACCAGGCACTCGCCCACGTGCCCCACTTCCAGGCCTGGCTCCAGAGTGGGGCCCCGGTGACCCACGTCCGGGCAAGGGAACACTAGGTCCATTTGTGTTTTTCATCATAGGGGTGTGTTTGGGCTGCACTTTGTCTGGTCTCTCACCTAGGACCTGTCTGCCATGGGTGACCCTACTAGGGGCATAAAGCCCCTGACAGCATAGCTCCTAGGATCATTGGGACACTCAAACCCCTCCACCACGGTAAGGTGGCAGCCCAGGGAGGGGACCTTAAATACAGTATATA
>NC_056503.1:36961150-37016377 GCF_014905685.2 Nematolebias whitei
ATATATATATATATATATATATATATATATATATATATATATATATTTGCAAGCTTTTTTATTGCAAAATAAGTCATGATATTCATGGTTGTTCACTGGACGTTACAACACAATAAACAATGCTCTCACTTTTTATTTTATTATTTCAAGTTAGAACAAAAAACGTCCCTTACTTATTTCTTCACTTTACATCTTTACACGTCTTTTTCTTCCTTCTTCTTTTTACGTAAAACAGGTTAGTGGGATGCAAAAAACAACAAACAACAGCAACATAAATAATAGTAAGATAAGATAAGGGATAAGATAGAACTTTATTGATCCCGCAGGAAATTGTTTTGCCAGAGGTTCAGTACAAGGAATATACACAAGGAATCACACAATATATAAAAACATAACAGAGAATATAAAAGTAACAGAGAATATAAAAAAAATACCAGCAATTAAGTCCTAAACAGGTCAGGCGCAGACATGTGTGAAACGTCTAATGTGTGAAATGTTTTAATGTGAAAACAAAATGTTTATGTGGTGCAGAATTAATTTTTATTGTCCTATGTGCAGAAAGGGGAAGGAGAGAGGAAGAACTTCCTGTGGTGTTCTGTGGAACACCTCGGTGGCCTCAGTCTATGACTATGATGATTTTTTTATTTATTTACCCTTTATTTAGTATCATTGAGTCACCAGAACTCATTTTCAAGAGAGACCACAATAATAATAATAATAATAATAATAATAATAATAATAATAATAATAATAATAATAATGATAATAATAAGCTTGTTTCTGGAGTTACGTGCAAAAGTGGATTCAAAGAAAAATATTTGTTTACGTTCTTACTGATGTACAGTGTAAAAGCATTCAGCATTTTATTTTAGCTTGTAAAAATAAATAAAGTCATTTATGATTGTCTATTGTTGTCGTTGTTATCCACTGTTGTCATCACTGTTTGTTGAAATCAGGTCTCTCTTGTAAACGAGTCCCCGAGGCTCAATGGGATTAACCTGTATAAATAAAGGTTGAATGAATGAAAACTCATACTTCAGACTTTTGTTTTGAAAATTCAAATCTTCCGGAAAATCTGAAGATACGCCCTCTGCCATGACGTCAGAGAAAGTCCGGAAGTAGATTATCTACCGTTCGCACATGGTGAACATGGCAGCGAATGGCGAGAAACAACAGGGCCACAGATCTGGCATTTTCAAACAAAAGAATAAAGAACACAAACATGGCAAACATCGGACGAAAGGGGAAATTGAAAGAGAACACAAAGGTCCGTAATTTATGAAGTGTCGCTACATTGTTTAGCTTGTCACGTTTTTTTTTTTTTTTTGCGTCTGGAAACAAATGTCTGGCTTAGGTAGAGGCATTCAGGTTGAATGCTTTGCGCAAGTTGTGTTTTATGTGTTTATGACTTTTAAAGCACACGTTTTTTGTAACATTTTATTAACTTGTTTAGGGGTTGTTTTTAACTTCTTATTTGGATGAGTTGATTACATTATTACTGTCTAAAGAACCAATTAATGTTTAGATGAATGACTTATTTTGGATTTATTTGGTATAAAAATAAAAGCACTGCATATCATTGCACATATATTTCAGTAATTGTCTAGCACAGTGAATGGGGTGATGTTTGATAGTTTTCCCTAGGCAGAGAAACTACACACATCTTGCACTAGTAACATGAACCAAAATATTCTAAAATCAAGGCCATCTGGCAGCTGAAGTTTGTTCACAAAACAATGATCCAAAGCACAACAACAAATGTACAACAGAATACAGAAATCATTGAGCGTTGCAGCTGCAATTGCTCATAATTCTCTGAAAGATATTGTTGAATAAAAATATTAGTGTCAAATGTAGTTCATTTTATGTTCCATTCTTCCTGTTTTAAAATGTGAGGTAGAGCCTGATCATGTTTTTAAGTGCTGGGATGTAAACCACCTTGTACAATAATAAGGTATATTCTTCTAACTATTAATAAAGTTATTGCTATTATGTATTATTTTTATAATTATTTATATGTTATCATTTAATAATGGGGAAAAAAATTGTATCTAATCTGTTTTTGTGTTGACCTGTCTCATAGGGAGGGTGTCGGTGACGGTGCTTACCAAAAAACAGAGGAAGGAGCAAAAGAAGATGGACAGAAGACACAAAGCAAACCAGATACGCAGAAACAAAAAAGACATGGTATTATTATTATTATTTTATTACTTTTGTTACAGATTCCTGAACAACATCTTGCTTGATGTTGCAGTTTTCATGTCTCCCTTTCTCCTTTAGGTCCTGATGGAAAAGCGGCGTCTCGGCACCAGGGACGGTCCTCCACACTTGGTCGCCGTCGTATCCCTGCATGCTGAAGCGGATGCTGCAGCTGTTACCAAATTGTTACGTGGAGACGGTGCTGGGGGCATTGTGCATCAAGAGCAATGCGTCAGTGGTGTCAGTGACAGCTTTGGACTGATTCTGCCTCGTTTTAAACAAAGGTTCACCTTTCTAAACCAGAGCACAGGTAAGTTTTGTGAAATGGGAGGTAGATGTAAAATGAGTTCAGTCAATGAAACTAAATGGCTTTATGCTTAACTCTGTGATACTTTGTTTTACCCTGAAACTTTTGTTTATTTCTTTGGACAGCTGACATGCACTCCCTGTTAGATGTGGTAAAGGTTGCAGATAGTCTTGTGTTTGTGCTGGACTCTACTGAAGGTTGGGACACTTATGGAGACCATTGTCTCTCCTGTCTCTTTGCCCAAGGTCTCCCCAGCCATGGTGAGTTTAAATGTAGAACATAAACGTGATTTTTCACAACTTTACATTGACACAGATTTTTTTTTGTTTGTTTGTTAATTTTCTGCTATGTCACCTTTCTCTCAAATTCCCCACCACATGTAGCTCTGGTTTGTCAGGGTGTGTCGGAAACTCCAGTGAAGAAAAGAGTTGAATCCAGAAGAGCGTTGTTAAAGATCACAGAAGTTCGGTTCCCTGATGCTCGTCTCTTCCCTCTGGACTCGGAACAAGATGGCATTCTTCTTCTCAGACACCTTGGCAGTCAGAAACAAAGAAAGCTGGGTTTCCGTTCCAGACGTTCTCATCTTTTAGCACAACATGTCACTTTTACACCCAACAGTCCTTCTGAGGTGACGGGCAGTGGGCCCACTGGTCTTGGCACTCTCCGTGTCTCTGGGTATGTTCGTGGTCGTGCTCTGTGCGTTGACAGACTTGTGCACATCAGCGGGCATGGAGACTTTCAGCTCAGCCAGGTTGATGCTCCACCAGACCCTCTCCCTCTCAACTTAACACCAGCCAGAACAAAAAAGTCGGGCAAAGAAGGCGACTTTGAAATGCAGGTGAGTGTGTTGGGGTTAAAGTTGATGATTACAAATCCGAATCAGCTTTATTGTCATTGCACTGAAGCACAACAAAATTATATTTCAGTACAGCCCGTCCAAGTAAAATACAAACAAACAGACATGGGTAGACGGAGGTGTCTGAGGCTGCGGCCTCATGCGAGGCGCTGACCTTTTTGTTAAGATAAGGAAAAGAGAAAGTAAGAGGAGGTGTATCATATCTCACACTGTCCTAGATGGGACACAGCGTAAAAGTAGCAAATCCCCCCCCCCCCCCCCCAAAACCTCAGCACATAAATAGCAACATTGATGACATTATACAAATGCACGAGGAAGGCTGACGAAGGCAGTGAGTTTGTCCGTGGACACTGCCAAGTAGTTCCATAGTCCTGAGATGAGATGGTGCAGTGTCTGCCAGCCGGTTCAGCTCTGGCACAGGCCCACAGATGTCCTCGAGAAAAGGAGCGGGTAGGGGAGTGGGGAAGCAGAGCTTCTTGTTCACATAACATCCAGGAGAGTTTGAGATAGTTGGCCAATTCAAGGCCAACACGGGGGAGCCAGATTCAGATAACAATTATTTTGGGTCAGACAAACTCTGTTTGATTTCTGTCTGCCTCATAGTTCTGCTGGTACGTGTCAATGGCGACTCCAAACAGCCAACTTTTGTGGTCAACACCGCCGGGCCAAGCTTGTAGCTTCTCCAAGGTTGATTCCTTCTCACCAACGAGTTTCAAGGGCTGCAAGCGGTCTGCGATTCTCTGAAATCGCATCCAGCTTATGGCTCAGCTCACACAGCATCCGAGTCTGAGTGCTCACCGCAGGGCACTTTCCATCACACAAGCCGGGCAGCCTCACAACAGCCAGATCAGCTGCCAAGGTTTTTCGCATTTGTTGATATGCCAGGTAACCACCAACTCCAAAAAGCAGAAATCCTGTTATCATAAATCTAACTGCCCCCAGGAATCCATCGTGTATCCAGCTGCAAGTGTCCCATCAGGGCAAGAGGGCTCTCCTTCACCCTGTTGTCTCGTCGAGAAAATTTTATTAACTGCGTTGAGAGACCAGCTGACCAGATCCATAATTTATATTTCAGAAGATATGTAAAGGGGTGCAGTTTTCTGGCCAATCACCAATTTCTAAAAAGTCTGACCTGCCGGTTCCGATTTTGGCCGATACCGATTTTTTTTTATAAGCGACACTGTCAAGTGTTATAAGGTCACAATGCACCTTCAATTTTCCAATCTTGTTTTATTGAAAAAAAAACATACCCTTGAACAATATCCTAGAAACGATACAAACATGTTTTAACTGGCCATGAGGTGCTCTGAAATTTAAATGAAGTTTAGACAATTGTTAAAACTAAAAAATTGGTAAAATTGGTTTCTCATGTAAGTATCGTCCGATTTCCCAAAATTAAGGAAATAAATAAATCGGCCGGCCGATTTATCGGTGCACCCCTAAAAGAAAGGCTCCGATAGGGTTCACAGGACAAAGAGCAGGAGGGGGAGAGAAAAATGTCTGCCTTCATCGAGAGCAAGCAGGAAAAATCTCCAGATTGTAACTAAAAACCCTAAACATCTTTATAATGTTTGGCAAAAACATGGGGAGGGATGCTTGAACAGTGCTGTTAATTAATGATTTATAAACACAAACTGATTCCTTTTATTAAACAGCTGATCAGAAGTCAACCCTCTCTTTCTGTTAATGGATTTTTGTGTGTTCCGGTTCATTTCAGCTTATTATACCGTATTCATTTATAATAAAAGTCCAAACCTCATGCTACACAAAAAATAATTTGGTTAATTAACAATCAGTCTAATCCAGTTATACAAATAAATGCATCATCCATCCATCATCTTTACTCACATCTTCCTTTTCGGGTCGTGGGGGTCACTGGTGCCCATGTCCAGCCATCACTGTGTGAGGGGCAGGGGCCACCCTGGACAGGTCACAAGTCTGTCACAGGGCATGCATCACAGTTATTTTTTTTATCCTAATAAAATTCTGTGAGGTCACATTTTGTTTGGACTTGTGCAATGTTAAAAATGAAATGCACTACTCAAATTGACTAACCAGATTACCCATTGGGGGTAATACTGTCATGATACCAACACAGTGCATATACATGGGCTTTACTAAGAGTTTGCTTGAATTTAAAAAAGGACCTGTATGACCTCTAAACTGGTTTCAGCTAGCAAAATGTGGTAGCTTGGTGGTCAGTGCTGTGGTATTGTAATCCTGAGGTTGCGGGTTTGAGCCCAGGTTACGCTAGGAAGGGTTTCCAATGTAAAACAATTGTCAAATCTTTTATGCGAGTTCGCTCGCTGTGGCAACCCCTGAAGAAGGGAAAGAAACTTACTTTCTCTCATTGTCTTTGTGTGCCACAGGATGGAAATGAAAACGAGGTTCCGATCAGGGTGCTCATGAAAGCAGACCCTTCCTGCCAGGAGAGTCTGCAGTCAGAGGCCGAGGTGAACCCGATGGACGGAGAGCAGACGTGGCCAACAGAGTCAGAACTGATGGAAGCTGAAGGTCAAGGAATCAAACGGACCTATGACGTTTTGAAATTATAAAGACATGAATGGAAATTAAGATAACAAGAAACCTAAATGAAGTCTGATGGGTCAGAACAGCTAAAGCTAAAAGAAATAAAACGAGTCGTAAAGCTGATATGTCACCTTTACAATCACCAGAGTTAATATAAACGAATAAGCAAAGCTATTTCAAATGCTAAATGTTTTATCTTGCCACAAAAATACCAATTTATTAACTTTAATTGTCTGCTGTCTTGCTGTGTAGAAGCCAGAAAGACTAAACGAGTGATGAAAGTCCCCAAGGGAACATCAGACTACCAGGCTACATGGATCGTTGATGAAGATGAAGAGGAGAATGATGACTTAGATGAAGAAAGCAGTGATGATGATGATGACGATGACATAATGGATGAAGCCATGGAGCGGGACGATGAGGAGAATGACTCTCAGGTACATACTGCAGATGTTTACGGACAAGAAATAAGTGAGAAAAGATTAAATTAGTTGCAAGTCGAAATCTTTTATTAAACACATTTTTTTCTGTGCAATTGTCTCAACAATAATTTTGATTCAAATTGCATAATAATTGTCTTTTTAATAGGGGTGTGAATCTCAGTGTCTGGTGATTTGATTCAATTCCGATTTTTGGTTTCACGATTAGATTCAGAAACAATTTTCAGTTCAGAACTGATGTTTCTATTGAAATGGTCATAAATTTTGTTTAAATTATGTAACGGACAAGATGAAAAGATTAAACAACAATGTAAACAAATAGAACATTTATTTAAAACATAAATTTTAGGTTCCTTAAATCTTTTTGCATCATTTCATATTTATACCAAAAATAGGAACAAATATAGGAGTGCATAAAATTCTACCAGTGCAGTAGTCCCTCGCTACTTCGCGGGCTCGCTCTATCGCGGTTTTTCAAAGTGACACACAATGGCTGATTGATGGGTGAGCTGATGGATGAGCCTCACGATCGGCATGGATTTTTTAATTAATAATAAATTATTTTAAATGATTTAGCACCTGTGTGCAGCCCACAGCTGAGGGATAACTTCTTCTCTGCACGGAGATCAGTGGAGAAGTGGGCGTGGCCTAGAGTGCAGCCGGAGGCAGAGAGCTGAGTTCATGACATTCTGTGCTCTTTTAGAGCGTTTAGAGTTGTACAACTATTCCTACTTCGCGGTTTTTCATTTATCGCGGGGCTTCAGGGTACGAATCCCCCACGATAAACGAGTATTAGCTTAGCTGCATGGCTTATTGTAAAATAAAATAAAAAATCTAGGAACAAATAATTCATCCATCAATTATAAAATGAGTTTTGTAAATGAATCCCTCATTGGGATTAATCTGTATAAATAAAGGTTGAATGAATGAATGAAAATGATCTTTACCCACTTCTTCCTTTACGAGTCACGAGGGTCACTAGTGCCCATATCCAGCCACCACTGTGCGTAAGGCGGGGGGACACCCTGGACAGGTCTCCAGTCCATCACAGACAAATAATTCAAAATGTATAAATACAAAAGTAAACAGATTTCAGCCCATCATAGAACAATAACCTTTAACTCAACATGAAGTACAAACTTCACAGCTATTTTTTATTTTTTTTACCATAATTGCACTAACATTTGCTATATTTTCAAAACCTAATCTAATATGAAATATACAGACGTTTAACCGTATTGATTCATATTTGGTAAATCTTTAATAAAATTTCCAAACCTGCGCAAATCTGCACAAAAACTCTTCTGAACTGTAATAATTTATAAACCATAATTTAAAGCGGGCTCCGGGCGATGTGTCTCAGTTGGCCTCTCCTCAACCTGTTCAAAAGACAAATTACATAAAGTTTGTTGTATAACTTGTCTATATAAGTTTTTGTATATTATGAAAAAAAGCAGTTAGCTTTGAGCTGCAGCTGGTAGCATTAATCAGAGCGTCGCCCACTTTATTCTTTGTTTCATGGTGGAGTTGTGACGCGGCTTTATCACAAAAAAGCTACGTGAAGGAATAACGTACGTTGGGTCCAGCGTATTAAAAATAAACCTAAACCCTTCGCCTTCCACTGAGCTGTTTGCTCGTAAATCCTCTGTGATATAGCAGGAGATGGAGAGGGAAATCGCAGCTCTTGGAGAATTAGCTGGAAGTTTTTTTGCTCAGTTCGCTGGTCGGCTGCTTCGCTTTTCTGCTTCCTTCCGCGCATTTTGTCGTATTTCCAAAACACTGTACCGCAATTTTATTTTACACTTCTTACAAACAACCGCGCGCTTTTCAAGTTCTGTCTTCCCCCGGGACATCGTAGGATCTGAAATAATTTTACACTGAGTTTTAACGACGATGGGGCGAGTTGAATCGCGCTGTCCTCCCGCGCCATGCTAGCGGACTCCATTCAGATAAAAGGAGCTGGCTAACTAGCTTACTGTACGGTGGCCTACAAGGCCAAATTCTACGGTGACGGGTGGACACATAATGAGATATGCAGTACGCTTGGGAGTAGTAGCGGAAAAAAAGAAACTTAAGCGCATTTTAAAATCGCTTTATGGGCTTTAGAATCGATCTAGAATCCCAAGGACTGGGATTCTAGATTCTTTAATGAATCAGTTTTTCTGCACCCCTACTATTTATTATATTTTTTGTCATTATTCATTACATGCTTAGCTTGAATGCACCATGAGACGGCGTTTGTTTCATTGCGCCTTGTTGTTATAGCAACAGTGCTGCTAATGCTATACACTGACATCAATTTGAGGACGATGAGAGTATTAATCTGTGCAAAAGTCTTGTTCTGGCGCTGGAGTGGTGCATACGTGACCCACGGTTAGTGCACCTCGCTGCTGAGAGGCACTGTTTGTTTTCTCTGCGTCTGTCTCTGGCCTGCAGTGCCAGGCAACTCGCCACACCACAACAATAGTGTTTGGAGGCTCGAGTCCCGAGAGAAGCCTCCCGTCTTCCTGTCTTGTGAACAGAGCTTCCTGTCTGGATGAAGGAAGGGGGTCAGCGATTTATTTATTTCCAGCTCTGCTTGAAAAGAAGTCGGGGGCGAACTCGCTTTTAAAACGGGTTCATTACGATCTGGAATTGTTAATAGCATTTGATGTTGAGGTTAGCTCATAGAAATACAAATTTGGGAGAGAATAACAATAGGGGAAGGGGTAGTACTTCAAATAGTAATGATTATTATTATTGCAGCAAGGATGTTGGAGAGGTTGTGAATCAGCCCCACACTGTGTGTCTTCCGCTCTTGTGTCTGGCTTCTCCTGTAATTTGCCAGTCAAGCGTAGCGGTCCTCTTTGATGGATCGTTTCCTTTCATAAATCAGTTGCAAGTGCAAGTTGCATTTCTAGATCCAGAGATAAGGAAGGATGTCCTGCCCTGTCCTTACTTTCCTCGTTTGGCAAATCGCTCAATTTAAATGTATGCAAAGCAGGGATTCCCATAAGTTAGTCTGGGAAAGTCTTATCTCGTTCACACATGCAAATGCAAGCTCTATTATTACATTATGACAATAAACAAGCACACTCCCCGAGGAAAGGCTTGGGTGCCAAAATGCGTCAGAGTTTCATATGTCAACATGACCATGTGGTGAAAGTTGAAGCGTTTTATCAGAGCGTGCCTTGACGTTTTTTGACTTTCAACTCCTTGCCTGTCCCTTTCAAAGAGCACCTCAAACAAATCCACGGTGGAGGAAGGGCTCCTACACAAACAACATGTTTGAATAAGCAAACGCTCTTTGTTTATTGCCTCTGAGTTGGTTATGTTTGGCGGTAATACAATTGCAGTTTCTATACTTGGAATCTTTCCGAATGCATTTGTGTTGACAACATTCATGTTTTATCAAATATTGAGACCGCTGTCGAGAAATGAATACGGGAAACAACACAATATACACAACAGCACACTCCTCTCCGTGTATTTTCATCCAGTGTTGGTTGTAAAAATTAGATGAGTTTTTGAGATGGATTTTTTTATAATTCGAAATGAATGAAAATGTATTTTGCTGATATGTCAGCATATGACTGCATGGCATTATAGAGAGGCGTGGACTGTTTGTTGAGTTCAAAAACTATTTTTCTTGAATGTGTATTTAATCGTCTCAGGTTTGGCAGTAAAAAGATGGTACTGTTCATTCAACCTTTATTTATACAGGTTAATCCCATTGAGCCTCGGGGACTCTTACAAGAGAGAACTAAATTTTAACAGAGTGTTGACAACAGTGAACAACAACGACAACAATAGACGATCATAAAGGATGCATACAATTTTCTTTTAACAAGTGAAAATAAAATGTTAATTAAAAGGAAAATTAAAAGGAAACGTAGCGAAAAAACAGCTCGATTGTAAGGCGTTGTAGAAAACTAAAAACAGGAACATGTCTGCATTGGTTTTTGCCAGGAACTTAACAGATGTTTAAATCCACTTAGAGAGGTCAAGGTCAAGAGCTAAAGATCTTTTGAGGATAAAATCAGCGGAAGAACTGCTGGGACAGACTTCCTGTTTGAAATAGCATCCCTTTTGTTTTGTCGGCGTTTAGGACAAATTTGAGACGGAACAAATCTGACTGGATGATGTCAAAGGCGGACTGCAAAAGCTGGAAAGCCTTAGCAACTGTTTTAGCTCGACAATAAACAACTGTGTCATCGGCATAGAAATGTATGGATGCATTAGGGATGCTTTGACCTTCCATACCATACCATACCAATTAATTTATATAGCACTTAAAACAGCAACAAGGCCAACCAAAGTGCACTTGGTACTTGGTGCACTTGGAAGTGCACTACCTTCGGTAGTGGACAATCAAAACTCTTGCTTTTGTGTTTTGCAGACTTGAATGTTGTGTCACTCAATGACCAGTTTTGCTTCCTCGACACGCTAATATTATTAGCATTAGCCAGGCAGAAATGACATAGGCTGCACATGCGCAGTCAGGTCAGTTTTTAACGATTGGGGAAAAAAAAGAACAGATTAAGTGTTTACATGCACACCGTTAGGATTAAGGATCGGCGTAAACCACCCGTTTCGTTCTGATTACAAATTCTTTCGGATTGCGCTGAATAAACAAAAAATAATCAGAATTGGGCCTTTACATGATGTATTTTTATTCCGAATGGCCGTTTAACTCGATTACTTATGTTCATGTAAACATAGCTAATGGTGTACCACAAGGCTCAGTCTTAGGACCAAACCTCTTTACAATCTACATAGGTAATGTAGGTTAGTGAATATAGCCTGCTTATAAAATGGAGGTCAGGTGATAAAACAGAAGAAGAGGTTGCATAAGTCTGCTGTGTGTTGGTCCTGTGATGCAGCAGAGCTTTGCATGTCTGAACAGCTCACCTGACTGAGATCATTTCAGATCTCCGCAGCTGTAAACAGAGTGATAGGTTGGGGGTATTCAAAGGCTTTAAGTTGGTATTTACTTTAAATTCATTTAAATGATTCTAACCACATTTTTAAACCCATGAAATGCTCATTTAAAGGTTCTGATTTTTGTGTTATTCACAATGTGAAAGAAACTATTTTTTGTAATTTGCACGCAACGAAGGGGAAATAGTTTTTTTCTAGGGCCACAAATAAAATCGATAAGTTTACAGTAGGAGAGTTTGTTGTATTATTATTCAAACCTGTATTGGCAGGATGTGTTCATAATGCTGGCATGATGAATCAGATGGGTATTTTTTTTCTTCTCCCTTTAGGAGCCTGATTCATGCTGTGCTTCAGAAGAGGAGGAGGAAGTAGAGGTGTGCTCCACCGAGCGAGCTGGAGCCGATCAGCAGTACGACGAACACATGGATGAAACAGCCGAAGAAGAAGGCCTGAAACGCTACAGAGAGGCTCGGTCCCATGAGATGTTTCCTGACGAGGTGGACACGCCTATGGACACGCCTGCTAAAATCAGGTAGTGGTTTGAGTCCTGCTAATGATTAGGGATGTACTTTATTGGATTTTTGGCTGATATCCGATATGCCAATATAATGAAACTTATTTGGTCGATAACCAATACCAATATCGATATTTCTTTTCCTAGACCTACTTACAGAGACTACATAGCTTTCTCTGCCGTGGAATTAAAATACATTATTCTGCATGGTCTTTGTCAGTTTGGCCTGTTACCAAATGCAGATGCCCAAAGGGGGGCTGAAAACTATGTAACGCTTCAACTGGATTATGTTTAATGTCAAATTTATTGATGACATTTACTCTCTCTAACACAACAACATTCAAACAGTCATACAAAAACATATGTTTTGTATGTTTTTGTATATAACAGATCCTTTTATATTGGTGAGTTATTTTCATGAATTGGCCGATGTCCGATATTTAACTTTATCGCTAATATCGTCCGATACCATGCCGATAATATCGTGCATGATAAATTATATGACTAATGGTAGAACCAGCACAGTTCAGTTTGTTTTTGTGTTCCCAGGTTCCAACGCTACAGGGGCTTGAAAAGTTTCCGCTCCTCGCCGTGGGACCCCATGGAGAACTTACCTCTGGACTATTCACGCATTTTCCAGTTCCAGAGTTTCGAACGCACTCGCCGACGCATCCTGGCTGAGGCTACATCGGATGACGAGGGAGCAATGGTGTTAAAGATACAGCTTTCTTAATCAGTAAACAACAGGTTGTTCAATATATGAATTATAGGTTCTATCACACGTCTGCCTCTCTGTTTCAGGTCGGCTGGTACGTGACGCTGCACGTCACTGATGTGCCTTTCTCCGTGATGGAGAGCGTTCAGTCTGGCAAACCTCTGTTGTTGGTGTCTCTCCTGCCTCATGAGCAGAAGGTATCAACGTTTCCGAGCTTCCATTTGAGGCGCCATCACACACATGCACATTATTTTTGTGTCAGACATTTCTGGTCTCGTTATTTTTCTTGCTGTGAACAGATGTCAGTGATGCATGTCCTGGTGAGGAGACACCCCAGCAACACTGAGCCAATCAAATCCAAGGAGGAGCTTGTGTTTCACTGTGGGTTTCGGAGATTCCGGGCCATGCCTATATTCTCTCAGCACACATCAGGTAGAACATTTATTCATTGTCAAACAAAAGTTACTCGTGCTATGTTGTGAGTTTTTATGTGATTTGTTAAAATATATGTTAAGGATGACTCAACTACTGCTACGCTGGCTTTTTGCTCAGTATCTGTAAAACTGACTAAGCCTAGGGTCACTCTGCAGCTCTTAATACTCAGTTTTGATTTTTTTTTTTGCTCAGATTAAAAAAAATTAGCATAGTTGTATACAACATATAATTTAAATTCGACCTCCATCAGACCCCAGTGTGAACAGTCGACAGCCCTGATGCAACATGTAGCATGCTGGGTTTAAGAAAGTAAATATGAATGCTACACATGTTAGCATGTGTGTATCCATTCTGAAATTGCTGTGCAATCTGAACTGGTTCAATTATTATCTGACGTGATTGTTTTGTCCAGTATTTGCTTGCCTTCCGACTACTCCGGCACAGAATTACACATCTGGAACAGGAGCGATGTGCTGAAAGTGAAACAAATTCAAGTATCGATCGATCACGTTAGTATCAGTACGGTCCGACACTAACGTTAGTATCATATGTTGCTGTAGATCCTTAGTCGTCCGGGACAGGACAAATAAAAAAAGGACACTAAGCAGCTGGACTGCTGTTCTGTAGCTAAAGATGTGTGGCGTTCCATGATTTAACCTGCATGATGTTGGTATCAATACTTGGGTCGATCTGCATACCTCTCCCTCACTGACATGTTGGATGAAATGTGACATGACCATTCAGACTGAGGTCGCTTTGACAAACATCAGATATGAATCAGGTTTAGTACCACATATTAAAAAGATTTGAATTTTAAAAAAATCATATTGGTCACTGGGGGGCAAACAAATAACCTGATTTGGGTCACTTTTGCCTGCAGAGTGAACAAAGCTCAACTTCCAGTCATTTTTATATTTGCTAATGTTGCTTAGCTGTGGCGGCCATTAGGGCTGGACGATATGGCCAAAAGTTTTATCACGATATATTTCTTAATTTCGGTCGATAACAATATAATTCCGATATAAACAATATAAAAACCTCAGAAAAACTGTACAAACTGTAAAAATAAATTAATGTTCACCCTGTATTTATATTTTAGCCTTCAAAAGGAATTTGAAATCACTGTCAAATAAACATAATCTCTTAACTTTGTCAATATTAATACGTTTTAACTTTAAACGACAACATAACCCTAACCCATGCAGCAAACGCAGACGTTTGCTGCATGGGTTAGGGTTATGAGTGATATCACTATTAACGGCGATATGAGTTAGAAACTCATATCACCGTTACTGAATAAAAGTATATTGTGATATATATCTATATCAAATTATTGTCCAGCCCTAGCGGCCATCTAAGATTTGGTTAACTCCGTCATAGATGGCCATCCAATCATTAGTTTTTGAAAGTTTCATTAAAACTCGTTCAGTCGTTTATAAGATGTTTAACTATTGGTACAGACAAACAGAAAAATGTTCTTACCTCCAACGGCAATAAAAATTTTCAGCTTAAAAATTCAAATTTGCTGCAATTTGAGTGAAAAAGGAGGTTTGATGAGATGTCCTTGCTGTGTTTCACAAATGCATTGTTGACTGATGATTTATGTTCTCCAGCTGATAAGCATAAGATGGAGCGCTTCCTCAAACCAGATGCCCCCACTGTGGTGTCAGTGTACGCCCCCATCACCTTCTCTCCTGCAGGGGTGCTGCTCTTCAAACAGAGGAATGATGGTGAGCTTATAAGTTTTAACAGACCGTGATGTTAGTAAACGGTGCTTGCTGGTTAAATGTTCAGTCAGTTGTGTTCACGTGTCCTCTCGTGTTCTGCACAGGCATTTGAGCTCGTTCTTTCTGTGTCTTTGTAGGCGTCCAGGACCTGGTGGCCACGGGCAGTCTGCTCAGCTGTGACCCTCGGCGTGTTGTGCTCAAGAGGATCGTGCTGAGTGGACACCCGTTTAAAATTAACAGGCGTTCAGCTGTAGTTCGTTACATGTTCTTTAACAGGGGTGAGAGAATGCACTTTCTTTACTGAGGTTAATAATGTGGCTCGTCCGAGAGTTTAATCCTCCTCTTGTTTGTTTCTGTGACAGATGACATCATGTGGTTCAAACCAGTGGAGCTACGGACAAAGTGGGGTCGGAGAGGCCACATAAAAGATGCTTTAGGTGAAGAAATTAGAAAGCAAATCTGATTTTCTGCTGCTGCTTTTAACAATAGCCTTCCCATGCGAGTTTTAATTGTTTTTCTTACTTTTTTTTTGTTCAGGAACACACGGTCACATGAAGTGTGTCTTTGATAACCAGCTGCGCTCTCAAGACACTGTTCTGATGAACCTGTACAAGAGGGTCTATCCTCGCTGGACATACGACCCATACGTGCCCCCACAGTTACCTTGGTTCAAGAGAGAGGTTACGGTTGAATTGGATGACTCGGACATGGAATAGTGAGAGAATAAAGTCAGAAATTTAAGAGAAGCAAGATGTGTATTCAACTGAACATTATCACATTTAAATAAATATATTAAGTATAAAAAAGTGTAAACCAGAGTTTTTATTTTATTTTATTAGTTCACTGGTTTTAACTTGCTGCTATGTTTGTGTTGGCCACAAGGTGGCAGTCATGAATAAGTAACAATAATTGTAACTTGTCAGCAAAAAAAGTAAAAAAAAAAAGTGACAAATTCTATTAAACAAAAAACTGTTTACACAAAGTACTTAATGATTAAACAATTCCAAGTGGTGTTACCACAACAACTTGTAATAATTCTAACATTCACTCATGCATCAAGCTCATTTACTTTCTTTGAAGCCGTGCTCATGTTGTAAATGCCTGCAGCTGCACTCAAATGTTAGAACGAGGACAAAATAATTATGTAGATGACGTTATATTAGAGGAAGTCTAATCATGGACCAAGAACTCCCATGTTGTACTTTTAGCTCCACATCATCAATGAGTTATTTTTCAGAATTTAGACAAATAGCAGCTGTCAGGTTTATTTATATATCTTTTATCGCAAACATGCTTTAGTGGATCTTACTTTAAAAGTCCTATCGGGATGTAATAAATCTCTAGCTCTAGAGTGTGTTTAATACATCCAACTACAACACAGCAAAATGCTAGATTAGATATTTAAGCCCTTTTCAAAATAAACGGTGCCAACATTACATCAGTGATAAAGACAGGAGAGAAAAACTGGAAGTGTGATTTTTCTGCCTCGCCAACTCTAAGCATAGTTTAACACAGTGTTGATATTAAAATTTTAATTCAATTCAGTGTATATAGCGCCAATTCACAACAAAGTTGTCTCAGGGCACTTTACAGAAACATTCACATACATAAAAAGCCAATTTGAAAAGTTCTCTAAGGAAGCCAGCAGACTCGTTGAATCTTCTCTTCGTCTCAGTCTCCCATTCTGAGCAAGTGCGATGGCAAAAAGAAAAAACTCCTTTTTAAAAGGAAGAAACCTCCAGCAGAACCAGGCTCAGGACAAGCAGCCACCTGCTTTGACCGGCTGGTTTTGAGAGGACAGGAAGGAGAGACAAACGAACACAGAATGGCAGGTCTAGATGTTGGTGCAGGTGTACCTTCTATTGGAAGAAAGACAAGAACATGTCAAGGATAGAAAAAAATACAAAACAGGTTGAACAGAGTAAGTAAAGACAGTAGTGGAAGAAAGGTGGCCAGTTTGTCCTCCAGCAGTCTTAAGCCTGTAGCAGCATAACTAGATAGCTCAGGAAACCCATGCTAACCCCAACTAGGATTTATCAAAAAGGAAAGTTTTAAGCCCGGTCTTAAAATGACAATGTGTCAGCTTCGTGGACAGAAAGTGGAAGTTGGTTCCACAAGAGAGGAGCCTGATAACTAAAAGATCCTCCATCATGTTTTTGGAAACTAGGGACCATGAGTAAGCCTGCAGTCTGAAAGCAAAGTGCTCTGTTAGGAAAATATGAAACAATAAGATCTCGAATATAAGATGCAGCTAGGTTGTTGAGAGCTTTGTAAATTAGAAGTAAGATTTAAAAAAAAAAAAGATAATTCTTTGTCTATCAGCAGTAGAGATGCACGATATTGGATTTTCGACAGTTATCCAATATGCCAATTTGTTAAAACTTATTTGGCTTATAACCTATACCCGTCTTAATACCCCCCCCCCCCCCCAAGACTTACAACTACATAGCTTTCTCTGCTCTGGGATTAAAATACATTATTCTGTATGGTCTTTGTCAGTTTGTCCTGCTACCAAGCACAGATGCCAAAAAAGGGAATGAAAATGATGTAACTTAGATTATGTTCAATGTCAAATTTAAATGTTAAATTTTATGTCTTTTATTTATATATATATATATATATATATATACAGTGAGGAAAATAAGTATTTGAACACCCTGCAACTTTGCAAGTTCTCCCACTTAGAAATCATGGAGGGGTCTGAAATTTTCATCTTCGGTGCATGTCCACAAAAAAAATCTGGAAATCAATGCATGATTTTTTAAATAATTTATTTTGTGTGTTACTGCTGCAAATAAGTATTTGAACACCTGTGAAAATCAATGTTAATATTTGGTACAGTAGCCTTTGTTTGCAGTTACAGAGGTCAAAGGTTTCCTGTAGTTTGTCACCAGGTGTGCACACACTGCAGCAGAGATTTTGGTCCATTCCTCCACACAGATCTTCTCTAGATCAGCCAGGTTTCTGGGCTGTCGCTGAGAAACACAGAGTTTGAGCTCCCTCCAAAGATTTTCTAGGGTTTATGTCGGAGACTGGCTAGGCCACTCCAGAATCTTGATATGCTTCTTACGGAGCCACTCCTTGGTTCTCCTGGCTGCGTGCTTCAGGTCATTGTCATGTTGGAAGACCCAGCCACGACCCATCTTCAATGTTCTAACTGAGGGAAAGAGTTTGTTCCCTAAAATCTCAATACATGGCCCCGGTCATCCTCTCCTTAATACAGTGCAGTCGTCCTGTCCCACGTGCAGAAAAACATCCCCAAAGCATGATGCTTCCACCCCCATGCTTCACAGTAGGGATGGTGTTTTTGGGATGGTACTCGTCATTCTTCGTCCTCGTAACACAGCGAGTGAAATTAAGAGCAAAATGTTCTATTTTGGTCTCATCTGACCTTTCTTAGGATCATTGATGCGCCACGAGGTGAGATCTTGCATGGAGCCCCAGTCCGAGGGAGAGTGACAGTCATGTTTAGCTTCTTCCATTTTCTAATAATTGCTCCAACAGTTGATCTTTTTTCACCAAGCTGCTTGGCAATTGCCCTGTAGCCCTTTCCAGCCTTATGAAGATCTACAGTTTTGTCTCTGGTGTCTTTGGACAGCTCTTTGGTCTTAGCCATGTTAGTAGTTGGAGTCTTACTGATTGTGTGGGTGGACAGGCGTCTTTATGCAGCTACCGACCTCAAACAGGTGCTTCTAATTTAGAATAATAAGTGGAGTGGAGGTGGACTTTTTAGAGGAAGACTAACAGGTCTTTGAGGACCAGAATTGTTGCTGATTGGCAGGTGTTCAAATACTCATTTACAGCAGTAACACACAAATAAATTATTTAAAAAATCATACATTGTGATTTCCAGATTTTTTTTATATAGATTATGTCTCTCACAGTGGACATGCACCTAAGATGAAAATTTCAGACCCCTCCATGATTTCTAAGTGGGAGAACGTGTAAAGTCGCAGGGTGTTCAAATACTCATTTCCCTCACTGTATATATATATATATATATATATATATATATATATATATACACACACGTGTGTGTAAATACATGAATAAACAGCATCTTTTATATCAGTAATTTATTTTGATAAAATGGCTGATGTCCGATATTTAACTTTATCGCGAATATCGGCCAATACCGATACATGCCGATAATATCGTGCATCCCTAATCAGCAGTTTTTAACACCCATGGCTTTTTCGTTCTTTGCGGTGGTCCCTCTTCTCAAATCCACTCAACACACACCGATCACAACCTCACTGTTGTTTTGAAACCCAAGCTGAAGTACTCCACAATTTTGTTTCCTTCTCTGCTTCTCTACACACTTTTTTTTTTTTTTAACTTAGAAAAACACTGTTTTATGACACGCAATATTTATCACAAAAACTAAGCCCTTTGCATGCCTGCAGCAACATGATTCATCCTCTGGACTGTGAACCGGGACTGCACCACAGAAGCATGCCAATATGTCTGGGAAACCAGAAGGTGAAGGCTTTTGGGATGGAGAGGAGAACACGATCCAAGAAAAGCAGGAGAGCTAAAGTTCACGCTGTTCATTTCCATTTGATTACAGTGAAATAAGAACTAAAAAAAGATAATGATATTGAGAAAGACGAATGTCTACATTGTCCACAGGGGGCACGTTGGGACCTCTGGGCTGTTTTGTTGTTAACACTCAATTTGTTTCCCTTTTTGCTTCTTTTTTTTTTTTTTTTGGTTAGTTTTAAAGTAACTGTGTGAACACATCTTGTTAAAAGTGATGGGGAGGAGAGGGATATGGGTGAGGGGAGAGGGGTCTTGAGGGGGCCCCCCTTAGTTCCTACAGTAACACTAAAAAATTGGAGCTGAATTTAGATTTCATACTTGACATTTTTCCTGACACTATCAATTTGAAATAGATAAACATTGAGCTGCTTTGGGACCAACAGCGACGTGGTAAGACCGACTCCAGCCCATAAGTGAAGTGTGTGTTTGGCACACGCTATCGTCAGAGGACACAAACGCCGGTGACTTAGTGCTGTTTGGATCAGGAATGTCTTGTGGTTCCCAGCTCACTGCCACCACACTTGGCTGGCTCTCCCCAAAGATATAATGGGTGAGAGATTTTTCCATTGGATGTGGATAAAGAAGCGGAAAGAGAGAAAAAGTAGGGGGAGGGGAGCGGAGTGAGAGATAAGGGAAGATGCTCAGAATGAATAAAACCAGAAGTAGAGGGAGGACACAGTGAAAAGAATGTGAATGTGATTTGCAGACTTGCTAAATTAAAATAAAATGCTAGTGGGAAGGCGACAGAGAGTGAAATGGATGAGAGCGTGAGGCAGTGTGGGCGAGGGAGTAGGAGAGTGAGAGTGGCTGGCGTTTATGGATTACAGATGTGGTGCACTGGGGTTTTGGCAGGGGTTGTATGCGCCTGATTCGTGCACCGGCTGGGTGGCACCGGGGTGAGAGGGAGGTCACTGCACCGCAGCACACAACCCATAAAACAGACGGATGAGGAGGAGAAGAGAGAGGGGATAGGACACAAATGCAAGCCAGGACTGAAGGCTGGTAGGGGTGCACAGATTACGCTTTGAGTTCAACCAAACTCTTCTGATCTGGACCACCTATCCAACAAAACTGCTCAGGGGGCCACAGTTTCTGAAAGCCAACAGCTGGGGGGCGATTAAAATCATTATGTAAATAAGCCAAAATTTACAATGATCTGTTACCTTTTAAATTTGTTTATTTTGCATTGAATCATAAATGCAATAAACAGAACCCAAACCAAGAACCCACAACCCCTCAAAAAAAAAAAGTTTTTAATGAAGTGGGCCAGATTGAAGTCATCCGCGGACCGGAAATGGCCCGCGGACCGCCAATTGAATATTTCCCTATACGTTTAATGAAGCAATTCAATTCAGTTTATTTATATAGCGCCAAGTCACAACAGAAGTTGCCTCAAGGCACTGAACAGAAGCATTCATATATAAATTAAGTTAACAGAAAACAATAGGTTAATACAAAACACTTAGCACACAGCTCTTCAGCTAATGTTTTGGTTTAGTTTGATTTTATGCTCAGCACACATAGTAGCACAAAAGTTGATCAGTTGAGGAAACATCAACAAACAATGTCATATAAAAGTGTAGATGTTTAATACTACCTAACAGCATTTTTTCACACCAGAATGTTGTTTTTCAGAAAGAGTTGTTTTAAAACCACGCAAAAAATTATATAAAATGGGCACTTTTATTTGGCTAGCCCATAGCTTATATAGCTTCTCCGAGACTTCAGGCTTTAAATATACAGACTACCCCTTTAAAACTTTGACCTTTATTGACAATGTTGGGTCCACGAGTGCTAAGGATAAAAATCATTACAAATTCATGCAAAGTTCTTATGTTTCCCCAAGCTCATATTTCATATTTCCTTTTTCTTTCAATTAAATTTGCCCCCAACAATAGGACACAGTCACTGAGTGTTGATTTAGCATAAAAATATGATCAGATTTGTAAAAAAATAATAGTAATTGTGATTTCTTGTGATCTTTCTTGTCACCTGAGATCAACCCAGTGGAACATTTTGCACCAACTTGTCAGACACCAGTCTTCACTTCATCATCAAAACTTTAAAGAATGGAATATCTGAAATAGTTTTCTGGCACATGCTAACCAAATACCTTTTTTTATATTTCATTTAATTTGCTACCTATCTTTTTAACACTTGCCAGCAACTTTAAACATTCCTCATAGATTTAAAACACTAATCAATCATTTTGTAACCACCGAAAGATTGACCTGTACATGTTTTATAAAACTCTTATCAGAGTAAAATCTAAATGAAGCAGCAGCTGCTGAGATGTGTTCAAAAGAAATAAAATACCTCTGAAATGTTCTGCAATTAACTACATGATGGTAAAAACATCAACGCATAAAAATTTAGTGGATTAAAATAAATAACATGTAGGTAGTTTTTGATCAAAATTCACCAGTAAGTTTAAATAATTAATAAATTGTCAACAGGCAGGAAGGATTTGCTTCACAACCACAGGATGTTTAGCGAGGAAAATAATCTTCCTGTCAGAATTTACTTGTGCAAATAATGAGTTTGTCACTTTGCTACAGGAGTTTTTGTTTAATTTTATGTTGACAGTTGAATCATTTGGAAATGTCTTTATTTTTGGCTTGAACATAAAGAGTTTTAGATTAAACATATAAAAACAGTCCACTTTTTTAGCCTTCACTTCAACTGATCATGAAAACGTTGGGAATAAATGTGTTGTAAACGAATGCTTTTATACCAAAAGTGTATGCATCTGACTAAGATATACTTTTGTCATTAATACAATTAAATCCTTTTATTTTAATATATTAAACAATTTAGAGCTTATTTTGTTTAAAAAAATACCTAAGTAAAGCGGTAGATTTAAAAGTTATCAAACAGCATGTGATAACATTTCATTGTTACGCTGATGATACACAGTTATATTTGTACATGAAACCCAATGAATCCAATCAGCTACTCAGACAACAAACATGTCTTAAAGATGTAAAAACCTGGATGACCCTAAATGTTCTGCTTTTGAACACAGACAAGACTGAGGTTTTAGTTTTTAGACCTGAGCATCTTATGAATACATTTTTCAGTTTTTCACCCTCCTTGGATGACATTAATCTGGTCTCCAGCTCTAATGTTAAATATCTTGGTGTTATTTTTGATCAGGATGCGTCTTTTAACTCCTACATTAAAAACATTACTAGAACTGCCTTCTTCCACCTGCGTAATAATATCGCTAAAATTAGAAACATCTTATCAAAGATGATGCAGAAAAACGGGTTCATTTACATCTAGACTGGACTATTGCAACGGTTCATTATCTGGGTGTCCAGATACTTCTTTAAAAAGTCTTCAGTTGATCCAAAATGCTGCTGCCAGAGTCTTAACAGGAGTTAGTAGGAGAGATCATATCTCTCCAGTTTTAGCTTCTCTCCTTTGGCTCCCTGTCAAATTCAGAATTTAATTCAACATCTTACTTCTAACCTACAAAGCCCTCAACAACCTAGCTCCAGCTTATATTAGAGATCTTATTGTTCCATATTTTACTAACAGAGCACTTCACTCTCAAACTGCAGGCTTACTTGTGATTCCTAGAGTTTCCTAAAGCAGAATGGGAGGAAGATCTTTCAGTTATCAGGCTCCTCTCTGGTTGGACCAACTTCCAGTTTCTGTCCATGAGGCTGACACATTGTCCAGTTTTAAGACTGGGATTAAGACTTTCCTTTTTGATAAATCCTATAGGTAGTCGGCTTGGTTTCCAAACCTATTCCTTATCCTATTCTGCTATAACCTTAGACTACTGGAGGACAAATTGATCTCATTTCATCAAATGAACAGTTACAAATACATCCAAATGAATAGTTGGATTTGTAATTATTCTTTCTTAACATGTGATTTCTGTCTTTTTTCCTCCTAGAGAAAACCTGATGGCCTCCATCCTGGACCTGTCGATGTGTGTTCGCTTTCTCCTTCCTGTCCTCTCGAACCCAGCCGGTCGAAGCAGATGACCGCTTGTCCTGAGCTTTGTTCTGTTGGAGGTTTCTTCCTCATGAGGGAGTTTTTCCTTTCCACTGTTGCCTCTCTGCTTGCTTAGGATGGGAGACTGTGATGAAGTGAAAACTCAAAGCATCTGTTGGCTCCTTAGATAATTTTAACTGACTTTGTATGTATGTGAATGTTCCTGTACAGTGCCCTGAGACGACTTCTGTTGTGATTTGGCGCTATATAGACAAAACGAAGTGAAATTGACTTCAGAAGTCAAGCAACTGTCCAAATGTTTTTTGCAAATATGAATTCTTGTGTCATTAAAAAAGTAAAACTCATGAACATATACTGTAGTTTGCTGTAGTCTCTGTCTGAAAAAAAAAATTGGCTTTGGATCTGCTTTGTTTTTCTTTTGTTATATTCTTCCTTCCCTCTTTTGTTCCCTCTTTTCTCCCTCTCAGCCTGGTCCTGACTCCCTGGTTCCTGGGGCCTGGCCAAGCCCTGTGTCCCTGGAGGAGCCAGGGAGGAGATGGAGATGGGGAGCAGCCAGGGGGTGCAGAGCTCAGATCTGAAACCACGGCTGCTTCAACACCTCTTTTCTACTCCTTTCTAATTCCCTTTTTTTTTATTCCTGGCACTGAAGAAAGGGTATGCTAGTGTGAAGGAGAGAGTAGGCGACCGTGTGAGTGGCTAACTGGGTCTTTATGTGCCGATTAGGAGCTGGATGGGTCAGTAGTGAAGGTATGGAGACCAGGATCTCACAACAAAGCTCAAAAGTTCACCCAGAGAACAAAAGAAGGGTGGGCTGGGGGGTGACAGACGGAAAACCTGCTGAGCAGATTGCCAGTGACTGGATGGAAGATGATCTGCACACGTTTTTTTTTTTACATCAATATCAAACCTCACAGTGATGGGATTTTTTTTTAAAGCATTTTTGGACGAAAGCACCAAAGCTGCACCTGCACAAAAAAACCACGAAGGCCAACGGGCCAACAGTCCATGACCTGACATGTTAACAGATTACATCAAAATTCCCTTCAAGGTGTATCCCTCATTTGCTTCTCTGATTATCCAGGTGGGAATAAATCTGAAAAAAAAAGAGGAAAAATATCAGCCTTCTCTGCTTTCACCCTCCCGATGGGCCTCCCAGAGTGCTTTTCTGATGACTTCACTTTGCAAAGACCTGACAGACCAATCTCTCCACTGCTGTATCATTGCCTTCGTGCTGCTTCCTGCCATGGTGATGTCACACTCCATATGGTTTTCAGCAGTATCAACCCGGAAAAGTGATTTAGTCAACGGAGAGGAGAAGCAGAGGGAAGGACGAGGGCTTGAAGGGGGCACAGCCTGGAACACAACAAAACCAAAGTTTCACTCTTCCCCTTCGGTGCACTGTAAGAAACAGAGGGATGAGGAGGTGGAGGGAAAGAGGGGAATGCTTGCTTTGCGTGAGGCTAATAAGGAAAGACTGGAGAGCAGACCATGAATCGGACAGCCATCTGCTGCACAGACACAAACACACAAGGAAAAACATTCATTACAAAATGTTTAGATAGCTGAATCTAAAAGCTGCAAAACAAAGCCACTTTACTTTCTGTCCTATTTAATCACTGATTATTTCAATTTACTGTAGATATTATCAATCAATACCTAACACGATTGAAATTGCTGACACTTGTCCCATATGTGTAATGATAATGCTGATACACCGATTTAACTCATCTTATTATTTTCACTTTTCTTGTCCACACATTTGTTGTTTTGGTGTTATTGCTGTAGTTCAGGGTGTCCAAAGTGCGGCCCACGGGCCGTTTGCAGCCCTCTGAGTGATTCTGAGCGGTCCTCAACTGCAGTTTATAAACTACATAATTTTGGGCACCCTGCATAATTTAGTGCAGATAAGACATGCTTGACTTTTTTTTGAACACTAAATGGAAGATGAAATGAATTTTTAATTTTGCAATAATAAGTACATATTTTTATTCTTTATTTAACCAGGCATCCTTTTTTCTTTTTTTTTCAGTTTCATGGCAAAATGTACCACAAACTTTTACTAATAATTAGACTTTGTTCAGGGAATGAACATAATTTACAGACAATTTGAGCACTGCCAGCTACACCCTCTGAGCACTTCAAGCATTTGTTTTGAGTGACATATCCATGGAGATTTATGAAAAAACTCAGGTGGGATTTGAACTGCTAACCAACAACAGGTCACATGAACACTTTTTAGTAATATTAAAACAGCAATACATATTGTGCTTTTGCTCCAACGAATAGAGCATAATGAACTTTCCAAGCACAGCGGGAACAAAAGCAATAAATTCAGCAAATCAAAGGGACAGAATGCTTTTCGTCAATCCATCCATTATCTTTACCCGCTTATTCCATTTTGGGTCACGGGGGTCGCCGGTGCCCATGTCCAGCAATCACTGTGCGAGGGGCGGGGTACACCCTGGACGAGTCGCAAGTCCATCACAGGGACACATAGAGACAAACGAGACAAACAACCATTCACTCTCTCACTCACACCTAGGGACAATTTAGAGTTACCAATCAGTCTAACATGCATGTTTTTGGTCTGTGGGAGGAAACCGGAGTACCTGGAGAAAACCCACACATGCACGGAGAGAACATGCAAACTCCACCCAGAAAGGCCCCTGGACCGGGGTTTGAACCAAGGACCTGCTCGCTGAGAGGCAGCAGCTCTACCAGTTGCGTCACCGTGCTGCCATGCTTTTCGTCATTAGTATAAATTATTGTGAGCGTTTTTAGTTTTGGAATTATGATCTAAAACTTTTGTTTTCACCGTAACTATTATACATTTGCCTTTCAACTAAAAATAATGTGCATTAATGCCAATTAATTAATTAGTGCTGTACAGTAGTCCCTCGTTTATCCCGGGGGATAAGTGAAAAATGGCAAAGTAGGAATAGTAGTACTTTATTTTTGTGTATATATATATATATATATATATATATATATAAGGTGTTTTAAAACCTTCCTACACACTTGCAATATTCTGAACTATGTTTCTAAACTCTAAAAGCTCTAAAAGAGCACAGAATGTCATGATTTCCCTCTCTCTGCCTCCACTGCTCTCAGACACCTGCAAGCGTTCTTGGCCACGCCCACTTCACTGCTCTGCACCTGATCAGCTGATCAGCTGCAGGAGGAAGCTTATCCTGCAGTATAGGCTGCACAATAGTGCAGGAGGTGCTAAATAATTGAAAATAATTTATTATAAATAAAAATTCCATGCAGATTGTGCGGCTCATCGATCAATCAGCCAATTGTGTGTCTTGTCCAATCTTACTTTGAAAAACCGAGATAGAGCGAGCCTGTGAAAAACAAGCCTTGAAGTAGAGAGGGACTACTGTAATCCCATTTTAACTGGTGATATGTGACTTATCTGTGCTGCTGATCGTCCATGCTGCTGTATTCATTCATACCCATCTACTCACTACAGACTCATGTTCAGGCTGCTGTTTAATATACCATATATTTTTACATTATTAATGTATATCGTAGATCTCATATCTTTTAGCGTATCATTTAATGTTTGTTTAGTGTATATCTTAGAATATATCTGGATCCTTATATACTGTTTCTTTAATACTTTCTATTTTTTCTATTTTTGGGTGTCCCTGGGACCTTCCGTACACAATTTCATTCCACCTCATGTACCCCATGATGCAAATGACAATAAAGAAATTTAAACTTGACTTGAACTTGTTTAAAAAAAACAATTATTTTGATAGGTGAGTACTTTCAATATGATAATTTTTGCCATGTGCCAAAAAGCTTAGATACCACTGCACTAGTTGGAATTTATATAAGTTAATATTCTTTTTTTTTTTTTTAGTAATGAAGACAACTGCTTCTGTAAAAAAAAAAAAAAAAACTTCATCAGTTTTGCACCTCCTCAGCCAATAACAATGAATCTGCAACTGTCTTCTAGACAAACAAGAACACAGGTGAAAAGCTCCAATCATGGGTTAGATCAGTGTTTATTGACATGTAATCCTACTGCAGGGATGGAACACCATACCATAAAACATATTCCCTTATTCTGATGAGAAAGGAGAATGTTTTTGCTCTGTTGAATAGGGATCTGATCTCTGCAAAGCCACATCTGATTCAAATCATTTTTATACTAATCAGTGGTCCCTGATTTTCTATGAAGCATCTGAAAACCAATTTACACGGCCATCATGTATTAGTCTGCAGAGATGCTCTCCTCTAACAAGACAAGAAATCATCTTAGGTCAATCATGCATCTCATGCTGAGCCACAAAGCAGCATTGCTGTGTTAATCAAGGGTTCAGGGTTTTGTATGAGAGCCTGGTCAAACAGTGGAGACTCAAATCAGTGCTGAAACAAGAAGCACTGATTTGTTGTCAAAAGTTGGACACTAGTTGTTTTAAAGCAGCGTCTTTTTTTAAAGCACAAAACCAAAACAGTGCAAATGTAGCAGTTGTTTCAGAGTTTTTTGGTCTTTATATGACCACTTCCAAAGTTCATGCTCAATAATCCAGGTATAAAACCAACAAAGTTCAGTCAGGTCATTTGGACAGTTAATTTTGTTGCTGAGACGTTTCATCCTTCATCTGAAGAACTTCTTCAAGTCTTTCACATTTTTTAGTGTTTCACTTTTTAAATTTTTTTTAATTTTGGGGGACTTTGGTGCTTTTAAAAATTCATTATTAGTTCAGGATTTTTTTTTAAAAGGAATATTGTATAGTTTGTTAAAAAACCTAAATCTAACCTATCATTCATGAATAGAAATACTCTTAAAGGGATGAACCAACTTAGCAATTTACCAATTTAAACTTGGAAACTTTAGGACTTTTAGTACAAGCAGCTTGTCACAAAGACAACATTTGCTCCCATTTCTTTACTTCACTCTATAAAATTATATGACCCATAATTCCTTAATCCTTGCAGAGCAAAGAAAAGTTTATGTTGGCAGCTTCATGACAACTGGACAAATGTGGTACAATCCCTGAAAGACTGGTTCTTAGAATAGAATAGAATAGAATAGAATAGAATTTATTGCCATTTGCACAGATACATTATAATATAAGCACATTGAAATTATTTTGCGTTTCTCCAACTCAAAAATAGTAAAAGTTTATAAAAAGATAAAAAATTATTATATTTATAACATAATCCAACAAAGTTAAGTCAGGTCCTCTGGACAGTATCTTATCACCATCAAACTGGTTGGCCCACTATGTGAATGTGTTGCTTATGGGACTGAGTTTGTTGTGGCTCCTCGTACTGATGAAGTCCTTTGGATGAAAGATGAAACGTTTAAACACAAATAAATCGTCCAGAGGACCCTGAATGAACTTTGTTGGATTTTTTTAACCTGTTTTATTGCACATGAACTTTGATCTTATAACATAATGTTTCATATTTAGAAAAAAAGGTTAGACATAAGAATAGAATAGAATAGAATAGAATAGAATAGAATAGAATAGAATAGAATAGAATAGAAACAGCCTTTATTGTCCCACGGATGGGAAATTCCAGTGTATCAGTACAATGAACATAATTAAAAATCAAACATGGGCACTGCTTCAGCTCATAATCCCAAATGTTCTCAAACTTTAATCCATCACCAGTACTGTCTTGAAAAAGTCTTGAATCATCCCTATTTTTAATCATATCCAAAATGTCTTATAATCCTTTAAAGTGGTCTTGAACAACTTGTTTTAATCAGGTTTTCTACAAGTCTTTTACATTTTTTATTTTTTATTTTGGGAACTTTGGTACTTTAAAAAAAACATTATTTGTCCAGTATTTGAAAAAAAATTAAAGGAAAGTTGTATAATTTGCTAAACCACCTAAATCTAACCATTTGTGGATAAAAACACTCTTAGCAATTTATCAATTTAAACTTGGAAACTAGGAATTTTAGTACAAGCACCGTCACAAAGACTAAATTTGCTCCTGTTTCTTTACTTCACTCTATTAAAAATAGCAAAGATAAGAGTTTAAACTAAAACAGTATTTTAACACCGATGAGGCGATTCTCCAAGAACTATTATCAGAAAATTTGGCACACGTAAAGTAGATACATTTAAGTGTAAATTAGGGGTGGATTACATTTTTAATATATGAACTGTACTGCTGATGATGACATAATCCATATGAAACTGTTTTCTTGCTTTAATTTCTGAAAAAAAAGAAAATAAAAGTTTAATCCTAAAGCGACAAGCGTAGACGTAATCCAAGATAATTTTAAGAATATTGGCTTAAACATTTATGTTACCAGTGGGTGATGTTTTCATTCATCCTGTAAATTTCAACGAGTACTTGTTGAAACCACAGCATTAAATCTCGCTGGAATTAAGAAAAGATGAGCACATGGTTTGGTGTGAGTGTCCACAAACCACACGCCGTTTTGAGTTCCCTCTGTGCCTTAAAAAGAAATGAAGTATTTCTTACTTGGCATTAATCATGGCATGATAATTGTCCATCACCGCCAGATGGGCAAACTAGAATAGCGACCAAATGCACACAACAAGTCGACTCATTCAAATGACATGCCTTGCACGCCTGTGCACTAAAGCTGTCAGAAAAAGTGCTCATTACAATGAGTTAGGAGAGGTCTGTGCGTAAATGTTGAGCCTACCATTCAATTTTTGGTGGTAAAGGGAATCTGAAGCTTGAGGGGTGTGTGTGTCTGGTATGGTGGGGGCGGTCACAGCAATCAGCTGCAGATACGTGTGGCCCTGTGCTTTGGAAAGAAAGCAAGTAAAGAGGGATGATTGATGACAATGAAAGGGAAGATAAGGCCGAGTGGTTGTGAAAAGCGTGGAACATTTGTTCGAAGGTGTTTAGATTGATTTTAGACTGTCCAGTCCATTGTTCACTTCTGCTCTGTGCCGCCGCTGGCACGCACCAATGGAACAATAGCTGAAAACTTACATGGAAACGAGGAGGTTTGGCCCTCGGAGACAAGGTGACCCTGCAACATGTCTGATCACAGATGTTGCAAGCATTTTTAAAACACTCAACCCTACGTGTTCATCAAGATTCAGTGATATAAATGCAAGCCTGCGATCCTTGCATTTAGAGAAACAGTGGAAAAGGCGTGTGATTCAAAGTGTGACCAAAGGCTGTTAAGGGATTTAGCAGCTCAGTCTGCCTTATCTCCAGCTCAGGCCTCTGACCGAGCGCCGATCTTTGGGAGAAGCACAGGATGGACTCTCAGGGCCGCACTCAGAGCTCAGCTTTTGCAGCTTTAATAGAATAAATGCTCACAATCAGAAATTTAAAGGCTGTTTCAGTTCATAAGAAGTTCAGCCCTTCAGGTTTGCTGTACTCTAAATTGCAGTACGTTAAATTGTGTTTTGACAGGCTGAAACGTAAAGTCCAGCGCCGGCCTCTGGAGGCTGATTGATTACTGAGATAAAGTGTGTCTGGGGAAGACAACAGCTTTACCCAGAGACTTACAAAACTAAACAAATCAGGCAATACATCTATAGGACATGTATTTATAAAAACAACGTTTTTATGAAGCATTTTTATTTTTATTAGTCAGCAGTGAGGATGCAGACAGAAAAAATTGGGGTGAAGAGGACAGAGCAACGCAGCCCTCAAGCTGGAATCAAATATGGACTTTTTGAGTCTGTGGTAAGTCTTTACTTATCTAAGATATAGTCTGCATGCATCATTGTGTGAACACTTATGAAGCATTCACACAACTGAGAGCCATTTTTCTTCGGTACGTTTTTTGGCGCGATCCTCGTCCCCAGTTTTCAAGTTATTTCAACAAATCACAAATCAAAAATGTTCAGTTCTTTCAGGACAATCCTGCTATGACTTTTGGTATTGTTGCAACTTTAGCTTTTTCTGCCATTTTCTTCATAGAAAATGAAATGAGCTCATTTTACATCCTTCAAATCTTTAGATCGTTTACTGCTTCTTTCACATTTTGTTCTGGTTCAGCTTCTTTCAGCTTCCTTGTGCAAATTAATAATAATAATAAAAAAAATCAGCTACTTTCAGCTGATTTTTCAGCTGTTTTGTGCTCCTTTCAGATTCTTTCTGCCAACTACAACATTTTTGTGCTTCTTCTTTCTGCTAATTTCAGTTTGTTATGCTCCTTTCAGCTCATTTCTGCAAATTTAAACTATTGCAGCTATTTAGCTGTTTTACACAAATTTTGAGCTTTTTCAGCTAATTCCACATTTTTTGCACTCATTTAAATTTATTTCAGCCAAATTCATAAAAAAATGGACTCTCTCCACTTGATTCTGGTAATTTAAGCTTCTTTCCACCTTTTTAGCTACTATTAAGCTGTTTGTTTGTTTATCCCACATTTCTGCCCTTTTCAGATCATTTCCACTTTTTGTACTCATTTCTGCTTCTTTCAGACTAATTGGGCATAATTATGCTCTCTCCATTTCCTTCTGGTAATTTAAGCTTCTTTTTGACTTTTCAGCTACTTTTCAGCTACTTTGCTCATTTCCTTTTTTTTAAGCTAATTTACTTTTTTTGTGTGGTCCATCCATCCATCCATTATCTTTACCCGCTTATTCCATTTTGGGTCACGGGGGTCGCCGGTGCCCATGTCCAGCAATCACTGTGCGAGGGGCGGGGTACACCCAGGACGGGTTGCAAGTCCATCACAGGGACACATAGAGACACACGAGACAAACAACCATTCACTCTCACTCACACCTAGGGACAATTTAGAGTTACCAATCAGCCTAACATGCATGTTTTTGGTCTGTGGGAGGACGGTGTAAACAACACCATGATTATGATGTAGCAAATTTGTCTAAAAATAAAAAATAAATAAACTCACCTGCTAAAGACTTGACCAGCAGCTTAATTACGTGCTTCCGCTGTTGGAAGAAGCTATTTTGGACCATGAATTGAAACACACATCCTTGATAATCTCCTCCACGAGTCTGCCCACTCCTGAGGTCATCATTAGTTCATCGGGGGAACATGGAAGTGAGAGACAATGCCTTCCTCGACTTCACCAGGCCCTTGGGGTGGATCACATCATATCAATGACACACCACCGGCACCATGAACTCTCCTAATCTAAAAAGGAAGAGACCCTGTGTGCTTTATGAGATTGTCAGCTGCTGTTGTGATGAAAACAAACCGAAATAGGCCTCAGTCTGTTGGGTGTTAGTCTGGAATAGATTGTATGTCAAACAAAGTGATGGTAAAAGAATCAGCTTCACTTGTTTTTGATCTATGGTCCTCCTTAACACCACTGGATTAGAGCAAAAATCTGATTGTGAAGTTTGGAGCATAAAATGAATCCATAGTCTGCAGATTAAATGATTAGAGTTCATTAGAAGCTGGACAAAGTCAAAGGACAAAAGAAAAGAAATTGTTCAGACTTTTACCAACAAAGTTCTGTGAAAAGGATAAGAACAATTAATATCAAAATAATAACTTCAGTTAGGAAAAAGTGCAAATTAGTTTTGATAGAACTGACAAGCTGATGGTTAGTCTGGGAATTTCCAAGACCAAAATTTGCTGTCATTTTAAAACAAATTTAGTCACAAATAAATTGTAAAGATTTATGCAAATTGCATTTTTTTTAAATAAAACTTTTAGACTTTACATTATACAATTATTTAAGCATAAATATAATATTCCTGCAGGAAGTGCTCCAGACTGCAGCAAAAATGTTACTACAACTGCAGCTGCTGCTTTATGCACCCATAAAAACAAACTAAATGACGTGTAACTGCTCGAGTACTGTAAAACTAACAATGCTGTAAAGATTTATATAATAGCTTATGCATGTGCAACAAGTAACGTGGAGGTGTTTCAGTAATGGGTAGAGAATCAGACATGATTACCAAAGAAAAAGACAAGGCAAAGTACATTTTATTATAAGATTAAAATTGAATAAAATAACTAGCAGCCAATACAAAAAAAAAAAAAAGAAGAAGCTGATTAAATAATAAACCTGCAGAACAAAGTGCAGGAGTCCAAATGTCAATGTTTTTCAGTGAGATCTAATAAAATGGTAGAGTCCAGTTGTGGTCAAAGCAACAGGAAGTAGCAACCTTTGTTTCTACTTCTTTTTCTCAACTCAAGTTTTGCACTTCCCAGCCCCTTCATTGGTTAATTAGTCATCAGCTGCCTCTCAGCTATGCCAGGTGTCTTTTATAAGTGATTTGGCTGAATCAAACACAAGTCACATTTCAATTAAAAGCAAATACAACCTGAAGAACACAATGAAGCATGCAAAAATAACTAAAACGTTCAACCTGTGACCCATAAACGTTAATGAAGTTGTATAGATTTGAGTTGTTTTAAGCCAACATCAATCCACTTTGATCGTAAACCCACTCAAACTGAATGTTAGTTTATCAATCTGGTCAGAATTAAACTCTATTCCTCCAAACTGAGATCATTTAAAAACCTACCTACAACAGGTAAACTTAACTTTTCCATAGAAGCTCACTTTGAAAGATCTGAACTAGCTTTGCATATCCATTCATATCAAACACAAACAGCAATAAAAAAAAATATCAGGACAAAAGTTAAGTCCAGTCATTTATATCCAAAACACTTCATCCTGTCATTGTGTCAATTTTTCTATTTTAGGTCTGTTCTTGTTTTTTTTTTGTGTGTCAGACATTCAAAAGTCATTTTAGTTTTCATTTTGTGCGACCTGTGCAGACCCTGCCTCTTTGAATGACTGTTGGAGGTGAGCACCACCAGCTCCCCATGAACCTAGAAAGGGAACAGGTGGGTAAAAAATATAGACGTATGGATGGGTAGATGGTGTTGATTGTTCTCAGTGGTTTTACTTTCAGCTCCACCTGCTCTCACTCATCAAACAGTCTGTCAGATCAAAGTTGTTTCTTCTTTTTCTGGTCCAGAGTTTCACAGTAGGCTACAGCACTTTGGCCAATGTTGTTGTTTTAAAGTGCTTTATAAATAAAGTTGTATTGTATTTATTTTTTCTCATAGGTTTTTGGATAATCCTGCCTGCATGTGCTGTGGAGTTGCCTCCATCTTTGGCTCTTTATTTTTTTCCACCTCATGACAACTTAGAGGTACATTAACTTTTACTACTTTATACTTCAGAAGAAGAAAAAAATGTATTAATACATTGTGCTTCAGTGCATTTACTGCAGGATAAATCCCGTCTAAATCAACTCCAGCTCAACCACTGATGACTTTTAAAAAAATTAAATGTCAACATTTACAAAAAATAAATAATGACAGCTGATAATGTAAGAACCAAAAATCTTCTAATTTTAGTATTTAAAGAGCGTGTTGTTGCTTTTTGAAATACAGGACTTGTACGAATCAAGCTTATATGCCACTGCACATAGATCTCAAGATCCAAGCACCTGAACTAATTTCACATTTGAATTTCACACAAATCTGCAGTATTTTTGACTTTCTGACAAATAACAAAACATCTCTATTACCATGTTCATCTTCTACCACCTATCCGTAGTCGGGTCGTGGAAGCAACAGGATCTGGAGAGAAAGCCAGACACCCCTCTCCCCAGCGAAACTTTTCAGTTAATTCTGGGGGACCCCAAGGTGTTCCCAGGCCAGAGAAGATGCACAATTTCTCTAGCAACTTCTGGGTCTTCTCCAGGGCCTCCTACCAGTGGGATGTGCCTCTAACCTCTAAAGACAAGTGTCCAGGAGGCATACTCAGATACTTGAACCACCTCGTCTAACTCCTTTTGATGCAGAGAAACAATGACTCTACTCCGAGCTCCACCAGATGACAAAGCTCTTCACTCAGCCTTTAAGGCTAAGCCTGGCAACAATGCAATGGAAGCCCATTTCAGCCGCTTGTATCCGGGATCTCGTTCTTTCAGTCATAATTCAAACCTCATGACCATAGGTGAGGGCTGGAACATAGACAATCCAGTAAATTGAGAGCTTTGCCTTTTGACTCAGCTCTTTCTTCATGACAACTGGACAAAGCAACATCCTCATTACTGAGGATAAGGTTCCAGTATGTCAATTCATCTCCCGTGCCATCCGACCCTGAGGTTCCCAAAACAGACACCCTCCTCTCCACGACTGCACCTTGAGATTCTGTCCATGAACATCACAAACAGGATCGGAGACAAGGGACACCCCTCGTGGAGTCAAACAGGCACTGAGAACGCACTGAGAACCAGCTTTACTTTGTTCCAAAAATGTAAACACAACTCCTGCTTTGGTTCCACATGGACCAGATAGCCATTAAAAGCAATCCAGGCACCACATACACCCCCCCCCCCCCCACACACACACACAGAATGCCCCCAGTAACATATTCATAAGTGTTCTCCTGATTCACAAAACACATCTAGACTTGAAAAGCAGACTCCCATTACCCCCTTTGCAACTCTGCAAGGGTGATCTGGTTCACTGTGCCGTGACCAGGATGGAAGCCACACTGCTCCTCCGGAATCTGAGGTTGACAATTGGCTGGAACCGCCCTTCCAACACCCTGGAGTAAATTTTCCTAGGGAGGGTGAGAAGTATTATCCCAGAATAGTTGGAACACACAATCTGTTCCCCGTTTTGTAAATGGGAACCACCACTCCAGTCTGCTACTCTACAGGCACTGTCCCAGTCCCCCATGAGATGCTGAAGATATGACCATGACAGCCCCACAAAATGCAGAGCCTTCAGCATCTCAGGGTAAATCTTGTCCACCCCTGGCACCCTGCCACCAAGGAGTTTTTTGAGTGCCTCTGTGACCTCTGCCATGGTAATGGACTCATCTTCCCATGAGCCCTCAGAATCTGCATCCTCAATGGTGGACATGGTGGGTGGATTAAGGAGATCTATGACATGCTCCTTCCACCACTCAACAATATCCTCGGTCCAGGTCAGCAGTTTCCCACCCAAGCCAAGCACAGCCTGAGATAGGGGTCACTTTCCTTATCTGAGTTGCAGAATGGTTTACCAGAACTTCCTCGAGGCCAAATGAAAGTCTTTCTCCATGGTCTCCCAGAATTTCTCCCATGCTTGAGTTTTTCATCTGCAACCATTGAAGCTGCAGTCCTTCTGGCCACCTTGTACCTGTCAGCTGCTTCAGGAGTCTTCCGGGACAACCAAGTCCTGAAGGCCTCCTTCTTCAGCTTGACAGCTTCCATCACCGCAAGCCTCCACCAGTGGATCCTTTGGTTGCCACCTCAACAGGCACCAATGACATTCAGGCCACAGCTCCTGGAAGCTGCATCTGCAATATGAGTCCCTGAGCATGGCCAGTTTAGTTTCCATGTCCCCAATCTCCCCTGGGACATGTAAAAAAAAACCTCTCCCAGAGAAGTGAGTTAAAAGCTGCATGGACCAAGGGCTACACGAGGTGTTCCTAGTTCACCCTCACCATGCGTCTGGGTTTACCTGGTCTGTCTGATAGCCTCCCCTGCCACCAGATCCAACTCACTACCAGGTGGTGATCAGTTGACAGCTCTGCCTTTCTTTTCACCTGAGTGCCCCAAACATAGGACCACAGGTCTGTTGACACAAATACAAAATTGATCATTGACCTTTGGCCTAAGGTAGCTTGGTACCAAATACACTTATGAACCACTCTATGCTCAAACATGGTGTTTGTTATGGACAACACATGCCTAGCACATAAGTCCAATAAGTGAACATCATTTGAGCTGAGATCAGGGAGGCTGTTCCTCCCAGTCATTCACTTCCAGATGATCCCATCATTATCCATATGGACAACTAAGTCACTCAGTAGAATGAGGAAATGTCCAGATGGCACTCCTTTCAGGACACTATCCAGAGACTCCAGAAAGGCTGGGTAATCTGAATTGACGTTTGGTGCATAAGCACAAACAACCTTTCCTCCAGTAACTCAAAACCGCAGAGAGGCAACCATGTAATTCACTGGGGAAAACTTAAACACCGAGGCATTCAGCCAGTGGCTTGTGAGTATTCCTACGTCCAACTGACATCTCTCTCCCTGGGCAACTCCAGTCCAGTCCAGTTTCTCTCTAGGAGTTGGATTCCAGAGCCCAAGCTGTGCTATATCTAGCTGGTACCGCTCAACCTCACACACAAGCTCTCAGTCTGTCCCTTCCAGTAAGGGTGATGTTCCATGTCTATAGAGCTAGTCAATGCCACCAGGAACCGGTATGGGCAGGGACCCTCTCTAGCCTGTCGCCTGGAATACACAGCACCCGACCATGATGGACCTCCCTGCAGGTGGTGGGTCCACATGGAGGTGGCTTCCTGTTATTTCTTTGGGAGCTAAGCCAAGTCAGAGCCAAGGCTTAAACACTATAACAAAACTTCTTTCTTTGTTTTTTTTATTTCCATTCAATTCAATTTAATTCAGTTCAGTTTATTTATATATCGCCAAGTCACAACAGATGTCATCTCAGGGCACTATACATAAACATGCACATACATATACATATACACAAACATTTTATATATATATATATATATATATATATATATATATATATATATATATGTGTGTGTGTAAAGTAAGTTAATAACACTAATTATCTATTATCTGATCTATGATCTATTATTATCATCATCTAATATTTGGTTACTCATCCTACCATCTCCCAGTTAAATGTCACCATTCAACCAGTGTATTTTCTCGATGCACGCAGCTCCTCACTGCAGGACGCCCTCTCCGCCAGCGGCCGGTAGGTGTCGCTGTGCGCGTGTTCAGAGTCTGAGCCCCGGCAGTGAGTTCGGTCCGATCGGACCCCAGCTCAGCTCGAAGTGTCAGATTGTGCGTTTGTAACACGTGAGAAACTCTATACAGTGTGGAAGAGGCTGAAAGAGGAGGAAACTGGAAGGAGGGAGAAGCAACATTACTCGGAGCTGGACTTCGGAGGAAGCTGCGGAGATCTCAGGAGGGAATGCCGAGAAGGAGGCGAGACATGAGTCCGAGGTGAGAGAAGGGGAACCGAACACAATCCTGGAGGAGTCCAGGAGCGGGGTTTAGAGACGGATGAGTTGATCTAAATTTATTTTGAAGCCATGTATGAAACCTGAACTTTCGCTTTACTCCTATTCTTTTATCACTTTTTAAAACCAAATATCCGCAAAATCACATGCAAAAAGTGTCTTATGTTAAACCAGAAAATAGTTTAAAAAGTCCAATTTTTTTTGATAGTTATGAAAATGAAATATAAACTTCTATCACAAGTCCCAAAATGAGCTCTTGTAGCACAAACACAAGATGATTTTATTTAACTTTGAGCAGAAACGGGTCCAGACTCCATCCCAGGTGATGATTGGTGGATTCCACTGCACAGCAGGTGTTTTATTTACTGTTTAATGAAGACTCTTTTTATTTGATTTTTTTTTTACCTTCCAGTTTGTTTGTTTTTTCGAGGCAGGATGATTGTTCAGGCTCGATCAATCAAACACAAACTAATTTATTCTTATGTGACAAAATAAAATTAGCGGAGAGGGGAGGAACAAAAATTCCTAGAAAGTCTGACATGAAAGCACGTTATGGCCTTTTGAGGCAAGTTGTTTGTACCTGATGTAAACATCCAGCCTGTCCCTTTAAGATGATGTGTTGAGAAGTTCACGTCGGGGTCACTTAAAGTTCCTGCCCTGCGTTTTACCTTTTAGTTTCTCTGCTCCTCTGACATCACGCAGGGCGCTGAAACACTTCAGGGCTCCAGCGTCGTGTCGTTATTGAGCAGGACGCAAAAAGAACAGCAGCAAGGAAATTACGAAAGAGAAAAGGAGGAAAATGATACTGGTTTAAGCACGTCTCTCTCTCTTTTTCTTTCTGGAGGGGGATGAAGGAGAGGAGGGGCAGAAGTGGGTGGGAGGACGGACCCAGGGAGCGAGAAGAAATTCATATCAATTAATAATCAGGAGGAGAGAGGGGGGAGAAAGAGCTGGCAGACGCGCTCGGAAAACTGGCATGGGTTTGTTGGAGGCTGGCAGTTTAAGGCTGAACGTCAGATATGAGTGGTGGATGCTGCTGAGATGATCATTAAGGGAGACGCAGAGCGGATGGCAGAAGACTTCGAGCATGCAGGTAAGAGCTGAGCCCCAACAAGAGGACGAGGATGCCATTTTACGCATTTATTCAAAGGAAGTTTGGTTTTACGCATGACATCCTGCGGCGTCTTTTTTAAAATTCATGCGTAATTTTGACTCAAAAAAAAAAAAAAAAAAAAAGGCAAAGCTGCACCCGTTCTCCAGTTTTTACTTTTATTTACAGCCTAACATTATATGTTTTTGCCATTTTAATTAGATTTAAACACTAAATTTCTCACTTTATTTGGAGTCTGACTGTTAAAATTTTTGTTTTTAGATGCTTGAAAAAACAATTAAGTTGATCTTGAAATTTTGCAAATAATTAAACAAAACTCAGATTTTTAAAAAATAATACTCTTTTAAGTGTAAGTTTTTCTTGCGTTAGCTAAATTAACAGAGGAGCCAGAGCTCAGTTACTTAGTTTCATATATTGTAAGTTTCATTTTTACGCACTTGGGGACATTTTAAAATATCTGTTTGTTTCATTTTACGCATTAAAGGCGAGATTTTTTGATGAGGTATCAGAGTTTGGACAAAAATGAAGTGGTGTAAAAAAAAAAAACATCTGTCTGCTCCACATTCACGAGTTAAAAACAGTTTCCCCCCCCCATTCTGTGGAAGATAAGAGGCAGCAGCGGGTCAGACACATGGATTCATTCGGTTTAGAAATGCACCAATAAACCGGATCAGAGGCTGAGAGGACGGATCCTTTCAGTTCTCTGTTTTCCTGCGTGGGAAACGCGCCCTGAACATCTCATATTTAACTCAAGCTCTTTAAATCTTATTTAATTTGGTGAAACAAGCTAATTGTCTTTCTAAAAAGGAAATTTTGCATTGAAATGATTAAAAATTGTTCAGTGTTTTGCTCATCGATGATTTAAAATGATTAATTTGACAAAAAAAAGGAGCAGTCTGCTTTATAACCAACACATTTCCATTTATTAATTTTTTGATAAATAAAACAGGACAATGCAAAATTTGTGCTTAAACTCTCTCAGCTCAGTTTAAGGATATTTATAATAGGCATTAGACAGTTTTTCATAATAATTATGATATGCAAATAAACAGAACTGACTTGAAACTCCAAAATCATCTTCATTAGTGCAGCTCAGTTATTCCAAAGTAAAGTAAAAGTTGGAACTAATGAAGTGCCACTTTATTCAAAAAGAAAAAAAAAAAAGCTAATTTGCTACTTAAATGAAAACGATGGCTAATAGCTTTTTAAATTTAAACCACACTGAATGAGTGCAGGCAGCAAGTTCAAATGAGAGAAAATGAAATGTCAACACAGCGTTCTGAGCAGCTGTCAGAAGTGTTTATGTGACTGAGGCTGATCGGAGGGGTCGGAAGTTTAATGCTTTGCTTCACTCCAAAACCACAAAATGACAAACCAGAAAAAAATATATCCCCCCTCAAAACACTTGGCAGTAATGAATATTAATCAACTGCAAATAACTAAAAACATTTGCTGTAAACTACTCATCAGCATGCTGACGGGCCGTTAAAAAGAAAGCTGTCAAATGAAAACAGCCATGCATCCCACAGGGATTCAGCTTTTTTTAAATTTATTTTTTATTTTCGGCAACTAAACCATATGTGCAAGCTTGAAACACGTTGCATAAAAAACAAAAACCCAAACAACAAATAAATAAACGAGAACTTGATATGAGACGTGTTAAGGCCAAACATTGCAGTGACAGGATGCAGGGAGAGTACAGATGCCTTCTAGATTAAGATTGAGGTTCGTGATGCAGGTTTTACGTATTTCGATTACAAGATTACACCAAGCACTGTGCACAGTTACTTCTAAAACGCAAGCCTTTTAAATGACTCACACACACACACACATACACACACACATATATATATAAATATAATCTCTGTTAGTTAAACAGCCACCAAGATAGTTTTTTTTACAAAACAGAATCAGTTATTTGCAGTACATGCAGCACATTTTTATGAGCGTATAAGCTGCTATATTTAAATTTTAAGTCTCTTTTAAATGTGCATCGATTTAACTGCGTGTCATAAATACAAATCCACATGCAGAGGTGGGTTATTTCTCTTCTTCTTAAGTAAGAAGCTTGATGCAGCCGAGAATGTACACTGATTTTTATCTGTGAGGACGCAGCGTGTCACCATGCACGCACCGCACAGCGACCGCTGACAGTTAGCTGAGCACAGTGGGGACAAAAGTTCACCAAGTGTGGCCAGTTATATCTCCTCTTGTTTGAAATATACAGGATTAGAAGAATGTTGAAAATTACTGTAAAGTATGATCATTACGCAGATGAAAACATTTGTGACTCGACTGTGAACCCTTAACTCGCCACACATTCCTGTATTTTATTATTTATGACCATATGGTAAGTAATAAATCACACACAAATTATAAATGTGGTCAAGATTAAAATAAAATCTAACTTAAAAAAAATGTGCTTAAAACAAAATTTCTTACGTTTTCATGATAGTTTACTTTCTCATCAGAAAAAAAATGATGTCATTGTGACTTTTCATTTTTTTGTGCATGCCATTTATTTCCAAGTCTGGTGCTGAATGTGCATTTGTAAAAATCAATCAATACCCAGCGGAGACTTTACCGAGAAGTCCCCCGTGAGTTGTAAAGTCATTGTCAAAACCTGTGAGAAATTAAATTTTTGTCATAAATTCTTCAGAGCTTCTTAGTTCACTTCTCAGTTTTTTTAATATTTGAAATATTCATACTTCCTTATTCTTATGCTGAGCGCTCACGCCGAGCGAAATAAACAAGAAGTGCATGAGCTGGTGTCAGGAAGACTGATCAGACAGATGACATGATATTTATTTAGTTGCTTGTTTCCCATCAGTGATACTAAGCCCCCAGAGGCAGTTTGAGACGTTTAATCTCAGAAGTAAACTATCCTCAAATGCCACTGCTTGAACAATACGAGGGGTTTCATGCGTGCAGCCGATGTAGTTTATTTTAGGCTTGATGGAACAATTAATGTTGATGTTTCAGTGTGTTTGCCTCGGTATGAATGTGTATGTGTGTGCGCATTCAATCCCTAGAGCCAATCTCAGCATAAAGTATTGAACCGTCTAATGCTGATTTATGTCCTGTGTGCTCAGTGTTCCTTATATGACTGAGCCGAAAGGCGAGCTGGAGCCCTATCTTTTTTTGGACGTGTCCTTCGCTCACAGGTTTATACCTGCTGTTCATCACACTTGTGAAACATTAATCCCTCGCTTTGTTTGAAGCTCCCCGCTCAACTTCTGGAATACGTTACCTGGAATCCAGCAATTACAAAATATGTATCTGTGGTTTGGACGCTTTCTCACTTTCTCTTATTTTGCTCGCTGCAGAGGAAGTCGATTCAATGAGTTGAATTTCTGATGATGAGAAAACCATCACAAATGCTCACCTTTTGTAAAAGTTCACCGTTTTCTGAATGGCCTTCATGTGCACTTCCCACAAGTTCCACACTCTGCTTACTCTTTATCAGGTCGCGTTTTGTGGAAAAAAAAAAATATATATATCTAGTTTATATTATAAATCTTTAGGTTATTAAAATACAAAATTAATAAAGAAAAAAAATCTATGTAACAAAACAAAATAATTGGACCCCTAAAATGCATTTGCATTGTATTTCTTTAAAACTATTTCTAAACTTGAGTAATCCTTATAAATTACATATGAAAAATCAGTTTTACTATTTACTCATACTTTTTGTTTTCAATAATTCTTTAAATATTCCAGTTTAAGGTTTCATATATTTATTAAATCCATCAACAGTGCTTACAGAGGTGCAAAAATTTCATTTAAAATGGAGTTTTCAGAATAGAACTGCTAACGTTCTGCATGACGTTTTAAAGATTTCTGTTGTTGCAGGTGGTGGACTGAAGACAATGCTGAATGCCATGGAAGTTCCAAGTCATGCTAGGGATCTCCTCCTGCAGCTGAACAGCCAGCGCACCAAAGGCTTCCTGTGTGACGTTATTATTGTGGTGCAGAACGCCCTCTTCAGAGCTCACAAGAACATTCTGGCTGCCAGCAGCCACTACTTGAAGTCCTTGGTGGTCCATGACAATCTTATCAACCTAGACCACGAAATGGTGAGTCCAGGTGTCTTCAGGGTCATTCTGGACTACATCTACACAGGACGCCTTAGTGAAGGAGACCCCACCTCTCCCACTGAACCAAATCTGGGTGCTGTCTTGGCAGCAGCCAGCTATCTTCAGCTGCTCGACTTGGTGGCCTTGTGCAAAAAGAAGCTAAGAAGAAATGGCAAGTACCCTCCACGTCCGGCTTTTCTCCCTTACTCCAAGATGGGCCCTGGCAGTTTGGGTATAGGGAATGGAGGCAGGTATAGGGTTTCTACTCCTGTAATTCAGTCCTGTCCTCCAGGAGGAATCCTGAATGCACCCAGGACATCGTCGTTAGAAGACCTGGTCCCCCATCGAATAGCCATTCATACTGGGGAGTTGTATGCACCTACTTCCAACCAGAGCTCTCAGATGTTCCCGTCTCTGCCTGCCCAGCTGGGACGCTCAGCACATCCTGAGAGGAACTGCTCCCCCAGCTTTGGCCTAGATCTTTCTAAGAAAAGCCCCACCTCCCAGTCTCAGCTCACTCCGTCTCAAACTCATCTGGTGAACAGTCACAGCAACGAGGAACGAGATGGGACTCTGAGTGGACGCACTAGTCCCATTCAGGGTACAAATGGAAGAGCCTTTCCATTGGAAAAAGTGGAATCTACGGACCAGGCAGGTTCCCTCACCCCTCCACCATTCTCCCATCTAAACCAGCCTTTGGGCCCTCACCTCCCTCATCTGCATCGCTCAGGTTCCCATGGGACAGACCGCTACCCGTGTCCCACCAGCCCTGATACCCCTACAGAAGGTGGAGAAGTAGGCAGAGAAATGGGTAACATTTATCGCTGGGTGAAACACGAGCCGCTGCCATACACAGCTGAAGATGAAGATGAGGATGAAGAGGAGGAGGAAATGGGTGAAAATGGTGAGCAGCATCATAACCATCACAAGCAAGGAGAGGAGAGCGAAGGAGTGGATGACAAGAGTGGGTCAGGCACAGAGGAGACAGGCAGCAGTGAGGGACGACCATCCCCTACAGGACTGATGGGAAGGTTCCATATGCCGTATGAGCCAGAGAGCTTCGGGGACAATCTGTATGTCTGTATTCCCTGTGATAAAGGTTTTCCTAGCTCAGAGCAGCTTAATGCACATGTGGAGACGCACACAGAAGAGGAGCTGTATGTCAACTCTGGTGGGGAAATGGGAAACAGCAATACTGGCAGCACCAAAAACACGAGCAACACCACAAATGGTTATGGAAGCCTCAACAGCAGCAACACGCTGAACAGTCTTTCACCTCTAGAGACAAAATCTGATCAGGGACTGAATTCAGGGGTTATTGGGGAGATGATAAGACCGTATCGCTGTTCCAGCTGTGAAAAGTCCTACAAAGATCCAGCCACTTTAAGGCAACATGAGAAGACCCACTGGCTAACACGACCTTACCCTTGCACCATTTGTGGCAAGAAGTTCACACAGCGTGGTACCATGACGCGCCACATGCGCAGCCACCTTGGCCTTAAACCTTTTGCCTGCGATTCCTGCGGTATGCGCTTCACACGCCAGTACCGCCTCACTGAGCACATGCGCATACACTCCGGGGAAAAGCCCTATGAATGTCAGGTGTGTGGTGGGAAGTTTGCCCAGCAGCGAAACCTGATCAGCCACATGAAGATGCACAGTAGTGGAGGAACTGCAGGGGGTCTGAACCCAGATGGGAAACTGAAGTTGGACTTTGCAGAGGGCATCTATCCCCTGAGCAAATATGCAGCAGAGCACCTGGGGCTGAAGCAGGAAAAGGCCAATGAGCTCATCATTCAAGCACGGCAGCATCTGGATGCCAAGGTCATAGAGAGCCTGTACCCACTCTCCAAACTGGCCTCTGAGCACCTGGGCCTTACCCATGACAAGATGGATGTTCTGGGCCAACCACTGCCTCTTCCCCTTCCTCCACAGACCCTGTCTGAAGTGCAAGCCATTGACCGCTACTCACCCAGTTAAGACATATGACAATTGTAAATGGCAACCACCAATAAGTTTGCATGCACACACCGTTTGCAGTATTCTAAAGCCATTCACCTCAACCCAGTATCTCCGCTGCACCTCAGACTCAAGCCAAGTGGAACTAGTCTGCTAACACACGCCAAAAATTGTAGACTGCAAGTGCCTTTCTTTGCATCTAATGTATCTCTTAAGTTCTTCATGAAGGAGCTCTTCACTCTTTCTACGTGACCAAGGAACACTCATTCAAAGACTTGCAGTATTTATGTACAGCGTATGCAAAGAAACATTTCTTTTCTTCCAGCTATTGAGCCATAGAGACAAAAAAAAAATTAAAGCCAAAATGAAACGGATTTTATTTATTTTTGTATGATAACATCCAAAGAAAGAGGGTTGCAAAGGAACTTTGCAATCTGACCCTAAACCTGTGTAATATTCATCTTTGTATGAAAAAAGGAAGAAAAAAAAAAAAGCACATATGAACAATATTCAGGGTTGTTTTGTCCTGAGCAGAACTTATGTAAAAGTCAACGCACCAGAATTTAGTTTTTTTTCTCAATTCCATACTAATAGTTGAGTATTTTTGGGGTACTAGATGAACAAATTATCTTTTTAATTTTTATTTTATTTTTTGCTTGCTTGGCCCCTTCATATGTAATGATTGAAATGAGAACTCACTCCTGTATTGTAAGTGTTTTCAGGTTTAAAGTCCCCCCACTTCTCTTTATTCATGTAGATAGATGATCAGCATATGACAACAGTAATCGCTTCATTTACTCTACTTGCAATTTTGACTTTTTTTAAGCTAAAACTTCCTTTTGCAGAGTGACAAACATCCCTTGGCTTTTAGTTGATATTGACATGCAGCAAGCAAAGCCTCGTGATCTGATAAGCGGGACATGATTGCACATCTGATGACACACTAACGGCCGCTCACGATGAGTTCAGCTACGACTCATGCTTTAGGAGAAGTATGGGTGTTGTTACGGACTTTGTTATATTTACAATCGTGGAAACGGCTCGGTAGAGAGGCAGAGACCAGGGAAAAATAATATGACAAAGAAGCCTGACATTTACTGTCAGGCGTCATTAAAAGTGGTGGGATGAATAGAGCGGTAGTAGTCAGAAACCTTGTTCACTCATTCCTTGCAGTCAGTTTACAGGTCAAATTGAGTGCTGAATTCAGCCTTTTTCCTCCACAGACTTGAAGGGATGTTCACTCCACACGCTACAAGCTGATAATCTGTCCACATTATAAACACATTAAAGAGTTTGTGGGTTTTTCCACTTAAGCCAGTGGATGAACAGCACTCTTCAGCTGCTGTGCTTCAGTAATCCCTGTGAAATCTCACTTTCTCCTGGACAGTTCGCACCGCTTGCAGACGTGACGTCCCATTTCATGCCTGCCATCTCACCCCGCTGATCCACTTAGAAACATAATATCGCAGCCAGGCGAACGTCTCTCTTGGCCTTGCCTCTCTACTCTGCTGGGATCAAATTACGTTTTTCTGTGTTGGATGACCAGCAGCTCTTCCATTTTGAATACGACAAAAAAAGCACTTATAGTTGCGGGTCAAGGGCACATTTTTGCCTGTTTGTATTCCAAAAAGCATGTTGGCCTTTTATTTTCTTCTTTTCCACAGGCTAGCGAAGTTTGACCACTATTAGTGCCAACGCCAACCTCAGTAGTGAATGTGAAGACTAAAGCCATAAATACACTGTGATAGTAGTGAACCTGATAGGCTTTAAGAAGCAAGAAAAAAAAAGTGCCTGATTTTTGGATTTCTTTTTAAAATGTAACATTTAAGGGCGTTGTTTCTGTAGCATATGATCATATCAAATATGTTGTATCCTGTGACTTTTTAAAATCAGAAAGCAGCGCACGTAAAACTGGTGCTTACCTCAGGACTGAACCCAGCATGGAAATGCTAAACTTTTTTTATAAATTGTTTGCTCCAAAATAGCATCACATGCACACAATCACATATACGCATTTTATTTTTATTTTCTGTCACAGGGCAGCCGTCCTGTAATAAACCTGTGTTTTTTTATATATTTTTTTAATTAATTTTTATTGTTTTATGGGAAAGATAACCTGTGATATTAGCATTTTTGTTTTGATTTTCATGAAATGGTATATTTTATGTTGAACCTCAAAGAGGCTTTTGTCAATTTGACCAAATTCATTGTTACATCGCATCTTATTTTTGGTGATTGTGATTTTTAACATTTTGGTTCATGTGATGGCATTGATGTTTGGTTTTAGCCACACATACAGCAATATCTAGGTGACAAGTGTTGAATTTTGAAATATCTCTCCTCCTGCAAGGCCTAATGCATCATCAGCACTTCCTTAAACAGACAAGCCTGCAAGCTAGCCTCACAATGTTTGGCTTCTTTGCTGCAGAAGATAGTGAACCTTTGACATGAGCCAGACAGAGGTCTTATACTTGCACAGAAGCACACAGGAAGCCGTCTTGTTTTGCTTGGTTCTTCAAGTTTTGAGACTCTTTCTTGTTTAGTTTTGTGACTTAAAAAAATATATTAAATAAAACGGTTTAAACTAAACACTGGTAGTACGAATGCACTCCGTAAACAAGTGCATTTGTCACAAAATGTAAGCTCGAGCGGATGCGAGTCGTGGGAAATTCAATCTTCTCTATCTCCCCCATTCACCGGCTCAAATGAAAATGTCTATTCAATTTTCCCCCCCTTTTTTTTGCCAACACCACTAAAAAAACAAACCGTTTCCACAGCCACTTCAAATCTGTGTTAGAGGAACAAGATAATTTTTTTTTAACGTTTCTGTGGGATCTGCACCAATTGAAATTGGCTTTTTTTGTATTATTAACAATAGCAAACAGGGTTGAGCATCTATAGAAAGAGAGGAAGTATTTGCTTGTCTGTTTGTGTGTCACTGTGCTATTTGAGTGTATGGAGAGCTGTTAATGCACGTCCTGGGAATAGATTTGGTGTGAAGGAGAAGAGCTGAGGAGCAGGAAGTGAACTTTTGGCTGGTGTGTTGTGCTGAGCAGGATGTGCCGTGTGTTTTCGCTCAGAAGGAGATAGAGGGTTAAAGAACAGGGAGGGAGAGGAGCAGGGCGAGCGCAGCAGGGTGGACACGAGCTATTGTCTCAGTATAAAAGCATGTTCCTACTTCTAAAACTCACTTTTAAAAAAGCGTAAGCTGTAGCTCCTTTTTTCTTTCCTCTTACTGCTCTTTGGGAATAAACATTAGCATCATAAAAATGAACATGCAGTCTGGACGATGAACCAAGTTTCAGGACCAGATTTTTGACATTACATCCTATGTACATTATAAATATTGCTCTTTAATAAGTGTTGTTTTTCTGGTTTAATTACAATAGAAAAAATCTTGTTACAATTGATTAATATAGCCTCGTTGAATTTTACACTATATAATTTTAATATTCTTTACATGAGATGCCAACCAAGTCGTCCTCTCTTTGACACCAAATTGGTTTTGGTAAAAAATTTTTGGGAAAATTGAGGCATTCAAAACAAATTTGTAGTCATTATGTTATTTATTGGCAGCTTTGAGTTTAACAAAACGAGAGTAGAAAAATAAGTTCAGTATGTGACACCCATACCGTTGTTACTGTACTTTACAGTTTATGCCCACAAAGACTGCAGCACCGAAATACATCACAGATGTTAAAATCAAAGACTGTTTTTGTGGCTTTCACAAGTCAAATAGTTGAGCAAAGCCCCTGACCAACTTTGCCTGATCATAAATATGACTAAACATGGAAATTCACTGTTGGAAATGTTACTTTTCTCCCATCTAGTTTATTTGATTTGAACAGGATTCATGTTTAAATCAAAGCTACAGCCAAGGTGTGTTAGTGGAGCAGGGCGGAGGTGGGCCTACTGGAGTTCAAGCCTTAGCTTGAGTCTTAACCAAAGTGCCTTAGTTAGAAAATTTATATGCAACAGTTTATACAAATATGTTTTGAGATATTAACTTAATGCACATGCTCGTCTAGATCATGCCTGTCCAACATTACAAGATATTTGACCCTTTCAAAAGTTACATGTAGCTGCTTTAAAGTGTACTTTATTGGGGAAAAAAGGCTATATATATATATATATATATATATATATATATATATATATATATATATATATATATATATATAATCCCCAAATGTCTTAACCAGCTCTCCTCCTGGCATTTTGTTTCCATCCATCTTTTTTCTCCTCTTCCTCCCTCCAGTATGCAGCTTGGCCACGCTGCCCTTTCACCCCAAAGCCCTGCTTCCTTCTTCACCTCTCCTTGTGTCTTCTCTCTTAAACAAGCCGCTGACCCACAGCACACGCCGCCTCCCTCCTCCCCCACGATCCACTTACTTCCAGCTGTTTTTCATGCTGAAGACGACAGTTGTCTAAATGTTTACGTGAGGAGCTACTTTCCTTTTCCTTAAACCCCGATCAATTTCCAAAATGAACTTTGTGGCATGTTTGAAGAAACTGCAGCTGATAATCCCATCTGCCAAAAAAGTAGAAAAAAAAGAAGTATTTTTAAGCCAAGAAATGATGCACAAAGGGGAGATTAAAGTGAATAAATTGCTGTAGAGGAAATGCAGAATAATAGCGAGGGGAAATGTTCAGGGGAGAAAAGGCTCAGAAAGATGCCAGTAAAGTAAAGATGAAGTTGCACAACTGGCTGTACCAGCCAAGTCATGCGCCGAGATGGAGAGAACAAGTAAAGGAGAAGGGTGGAGATGAAAAGAAGCTGAAATGGAGAGAAAAATAGTTTGGGTTTGACAGTCCACGCTGGAAATAAAAGAAATCTGTTTTGTTTGTTCACATCTTTTCTTTACTAATTTGGCAGTTTACAGAAATTAACTGAGCAAGGATTTGTTTACTTTTGGTATTTTTTTTATTATTAACTATAGCCACTAATTCCTCTTCTTTTTAACACATTGTTCATTTTTGTTCGTCCTCTAATACAACATGCGCTTTTCAGACATTTAACACCTGATCAGCTTCTCTTTGTAGCTGAACAGAGGAAAAGTTTCTGCCTGCATGTCATCCTGCATTTGTTTAGGTTGGATTTCAGTTTCCGTCTCAACGGTCAGCACATCCAAAACTGACTAAGTGGATGTTGGCTCGAATCGTTTGTGGTTTTTAACTTTATATATATATATATATATATATATATATATATATATATATATATATATATATATATACATACATACACAGTGTGTTAGTTCTACGCCAGAAGTTTAAATTTGAAGACAAACAAAGAGCATGAACAAAACAAGCAGGAATTTGGAGGAGTCTATCTCTCACACACAGAGACACACACAGCTGGATGGCAGACTGACTGCTGCTCCAGATTAGGTCAGATTTAATTAGGTTGCCCTGCTCCGTTTGGAGTGTCGCTTCTTGTTGAAAAAGTCATTTTTAAAAGAAAAGGCTGCACCATTGACGGCTTCCACTTGACACTTACTGAAACCTGTGCCAAAACATTTCAGAGCCTCAGGGTCCGCCGTTACACAGACAGACACAAAGTGTTTAGTTTGCTTTAATAAATGTTTCTGTGTTGAGATGGCAAATGGAAAAAAACAACTTTGGAGGTGGTTGTGCACGACAGCGGGGTTATGGATTGAAAATTTCAGCAGAAATTCAAATCGCCACGCAGACAGTGCTGTTAATGGAAAAAAAACGACTAAATGCATGCATCACAAATTTACAATGGAAATGGGATTTTTCAGCCGACCTAAACGGACACATTTTTCTTTTTCTGAGGTTTTACAACAGTTTCAAACCATAAGAACGATCAAAAACAACCCTTTTCACCAAACTATTTTTTTTTGTTCGCATTTTCAGTGTCAATATTGATTTTACTTTTGCTTTCATGAAATGAATGTATTTATTGCATGTCAAAATGTTTTATAGCATTTTTTTTTTGTAAATTTCATTTTGTTTAAATAAGAAAATCATTTAATGATGGTGTATTAATACGATTGTGTAGAAAAGGCTTTTATTTTTTAAAAGCCAATGTGAAAAAAAAGTTTTTGTTAATTTTGCTACTATATTCAAAATCAACTTGGCAATAAAACAAATTCCATAATGGATTCAGAAGAACATGTTTCAGTTTTTATTGTGTTTTACACATTATTATTGTTATTATTATATGGTTGCACCAAAGTCTTTTGAATCTAGTTTAAACGTATACTTTCTTAGATATAATCTGTCTTGATTTACAAGGATTACATTTTTTCACTAGTAGTAGACTACTGCAACCATTTATGCTTTTGGCATATTTATTATGCATGAAATGGGTTTTCATTAAGAGAGAAAAATATGGGAGAAATAGTGCACGATAAAAACTATTTGACCGTGACAACTACCACAAGAATGAGTAACTCCAGTTCATTTTCCTGCAATACACTACCCTTCGAGTCCATAACCTCATATATGGAGACGTGTGAGTGCCTCATTTAGGACAAAGAATTTCAAATGAATCCCATACATCACACACAGTCCATATGCAACAATGAGCATATCCATTACTTTGTCAGCAGGAGCAAAACCAGCCAAACATGTACACACACACACACTTCCTTTCTTTCTGTGTGAAATTCACCTTATTATCACCAGCACATAAGAATTCATAGTACCTTCCAGATGTTTGATATGAATCAAGCAACCAGCCACAAATCATGTCCGAATGTTAAATAAATTAGCATTTCTTCTCTCAGGTGCTGTAAATCATCAGCATTCACAGATCAGGCGCTTCCCTGGGAGATCGTGTTCACTATAGGTATAATGACAGACATCATGCGCTCTGTGCCGTTTCCCCAGCAGGTGAAAACAAAACGAACAGTATGACATCCGTCACACATCTCACTTCATTTTGTTTCCTAAACTTGGAGCGCATGCACACTTTTTCTCCAGCTTTAGACGCCAGCAGGGATCTTTGGTGCTCACTGTGTGAACCATGTGGAGGATTCACATGAACAGACAGGTGTCAAACACACCAGATGTTTTTATTCAGTTCTACACCAGCCTATAATGGGTGACAAACAGAGAACAGCTAAACTTCTAGGAACTTTGAGTAACAAAGAGCCCTAAACTAAAGTGTGACTGTTTAAACTTCGAGATGCAATTCATTAGTGTTGGAAAATCCTAGACGTTCAAATCTTTTTAAAATGGGGTTTTGTGGAAATTTCCAGAAAAAAAAAGTTGTAATTGTTAGTCTATTAAACAACCACAGTTTGAAGAACTCCAGTTTATTTCTGACTGGATGGATGAGCTAATGGCCAATCTTAGTAAGGTGACTGCTGTCATCTCAAAACAATTCCAACCTTAAAAATGTCATCAATTTATTCAACAACCTAAAAAAAAGTCTTACAATGTAATATTATTGCAGCAGAATGTTATGATGCTCCTGCTGGAAAAGGAAGTGCCACAACTAGTGCTTGCAAATACTCTCAGGATTCTGCTTTAGCTGTTGTGTACTGCAAAATTAATAGAGATAACCATAAATTATAGTGCACTTATGAACAGTTATGAATAGTTGTTTTAAGGTAGCTGCAGTCCTCATTGATTTTGGCCCATTCACACAGTTTATTTGCTCATCAATTTGTTCAGACTAAATTTAGCACAAAAAGAAATTAAATTTGTGTTAGCATTTTTAATCGATGTGTGTGTATGGTTTGGATTTCCAGAGAAGGGACAGTGGGTATATTGGTAGAAGGATGTTAGAAATGCAGCTGCCAGGAAAAAGACAAAGAGGAGATATATGGATGCAGTTAAAGAGGATATGGAGGTAGTTGGAGTGAGGACAAATGATGCAAAGGACAGAGATGGAGGAGGATGACTCGCTGTGGAAACCTCTGAAGAGGTGTAGATGAACAGATGCTCAGATATATTCATCATTTAACACGGATTCCTCATTTTTCTGGACTGAATAAAACGTGCATTGAATTTAAGGAAATGCAAACGTGAGACGTCATTTATGTTTGACCCATCAAAATGAATGCGGTCATTTATTTACAGAATCAAAGTTTAACATCAAACATTTACATTAATTTGGCAAATTATGAAAATAACAACATAAGCAATCAATCAGGAAAAATCATACGGCCATGATTTTTCCGTTGCTTCACCACAGACATTTATGAAACTGTACAATTATGATCTTTTACCCACATGGATGTGGGTGAGCATTTTACACAGACATTTCTAAAATATCTGGAAGGATTTCTAGTTGAGAGAAAAGTTTAAAGATGAAAGAAGTTTAGAGAAGAGTAAAAGATGGGGTTTGAGGGAGTGTGTTAACAGAACGGCACTCTCTGGGCTTTCTTCAGCTTTTCTTATGGTACACTTCGGTGGTGGAATCGACTCTTTTACCTGGAGCTGTCTTCAGGCGAGATTCCGTTTAACGCACCCTTCAGCATCTCCGTAGGATGCTGTTACTCCTCCGGAGTAGCGGCGAGACTGTCCGACACAAGCTCACCTCAGTGGAAAATGTTATAATCCCATGAACCTCGGACGAGCTCTGTTGTCATGTCAGGATCTTCCCATCTCCATCAGAACTGAACAGAACTGTCCCAGAACTGTTCACCGAACTCGAGCAGAGCTTCCCAGAACTGAAACTGTGTATCCAGCAGAACTCCAACAGCACTCCATCAGAACTGACTAGACCAGGAAGTACTGACATTTTAAAGAGCTGTTTCCGGTTCACTTTTGGGAGTATCCCATTGGTCAGAAACAACCAGACGGGGTGTGTTTTGTGACGTAAGAGGTTAGAAGGCAGCAAGAATTGTTATGAAACGATCAGAAATGTTCTCACAGACAGAGAGAGTTTTGTTTTGGCGCGTTTCAGAAACAGGTGCCAAAAACCTCTATATTTACGTCTGAGAGGATTCTAAAAACATGATAGTTCGTTCCAACAACTTGTTTTGCATTTGACTCCAACCTTGGACCAACTTACACTTGCTCATTCAAAAGCAGAAATCAGAAAAGGCATAATTACTCTGTAACAGCTTTGACATGAGTTCTAATTTTGCATGAGAATAAAAATCATTACACAGTTAATAAAATTGATTAGTTCACTGCAACATCTAAAATGGTTTGAACTAAGACATTTTGATTATCAACATTTGTAAAATAGTAATGATAATAAAAAAGAGAGTGTTCTTTCACATGAATCTTCAAGAAAGAAAGTCTCAGGATGGGTGAACCTGTATTTCTGGATTCAAATCAATGAAATGACAGTTCCTGTCCCACAAGGTTCTTAAGGTCAAGATTTTTGACCTTAGACTTAGTTTTTGACATGGGCCTAGTCCACTACAGTCCCCCCTTTGGAAATCATCACCTGTCCATGGGGATGAATTCCAACTATGGACTTACGCCGTCGATTGTCCTTGAAGCTTGATGTAATCCAGCAAAGAAACAAGAGTCAAGAGTAATCCAGCAAGGAAAACAAAAGTCAAAAGTAATCCAGCAAGGAAAACAAAAGTCAAGGTAATTCCACAATGTTCTTGGTAATTCCATTGTGTTGATTATAATTCCATATCGTCTCGATAATTCCATTGTAGCAATGCTTTAACCCCTCGAAAACAGAGTCTGTAATCCACTGGAAAAAGTCATATAATCCACAATGGTAAATCCACAAAGATTGGAAATGTTGATTAATCAGCATACAGAGGGGTACCCTTGGGTTGAACTGAAGAAGCGGCCACTGGATGAAGAGTGGAGACCAACGTCAGGATTGCAGGTCGCCTCCAGCGAAGGTTGTCTCCAGCGACGTCCAGCCTGTGTCGTTCTGGTTCAAATGTGTCATGCAATTATGTGGTTTAAGGTGGGCTTATGAAGGTGATTTTACATAAGGCCTTAAACTATATGCACCTGGTGTGTAAGCTATTATGGATGGGAACAGCTACAACTACCAGTTAAGGGGTGGAGCATGCTGAAAAGGGGTAACTACAGGGGTTTAAGCCTATAGAAAAGG
>NC_056503.1:37021377-37056349 GCF_014905685.2 Nematolebias whitei
CTCTCTCACTCTCACCTAGGGACAATTTAGAGTTACTGACAAGCCTAACATGCATGTTTTTGGTCTGTGGGAGGAAAGTGGAGCACCTGGAGAAAACCCACACACGCACGGAGAGAACATGCAAACTCCACTAAGAAAGGCCCCCAGACTGGGATTTGAACCAGGGTAACCTGCTCGCTGAGAGGCAGCAGCTCTACCAGTCGCGCCACCATGCTGCTGTCATAATGGCAATTTAACAATTAATTAATTAACAAACTGGGCCCACAGTAGCAGGTGGAAGAACCATACACAACCACAAAAGCCTGGCACCTCCTCCACACACTGTTCACCAGCTTGGACACACACTGCTTTGGAATGACACCCCATTTCTCTACCATCATTCGACACAAGTCAGCTAATGTGGTTGTGTTGGTCATTCTGTGATATACAGCATTCTCAAGTTCATCCCACAGATGTTCAGTGAGGTTGAGGTCAGAACTGCAGAGGACATTTCATCCTCTCCACTCCAAACTTCTAAAAGTAATATTGGATAAATTTTGCTCTATGAGGGTGAATGTTGTCACCTTGAACGACAGAGTTAAGTGGAGATATGTGATTGATTACGTTGATTGTGGGTGCTGACAATCAGGTTCCAGTCAACACTTGATTGTCTGCACCTGAGGTAACTCAAACCAAGAGTCATTAGCAGAATAAATTGTTTGGCACTGGCTCAGTACACAAAGTTTTTTTTTCTCCAAATATCCGTGGCACCATTCAAAGGAAATACAGGCTTTGCAATAGTGTTTTTTTTTTTTTTTTACCATAAAACATTGTTGTGACAAAGAAACGCTTAACCAAACACAAATTTCCTTTTATTTTTCGGCTACTTGTATTTTGCTTGAAAAACTCCCTTCAGAAAATAAAATAAAATTGAGCTATCACTTTATTTACAGTATTTTTCGGACTATAAGATGCACTGGATTATAAGGCGCAATATCGACGGGTCTGTTTTCATACATAAGGTGTACTGGATTATAAGATGCATTAAGCGAAACGAAACAGTCAGATAGGTCAAACTTTATTCAGCTCATTCACATTAACCACATAAAATCGGTTCGAGGTCAGTAAGCACAACCGGAATTAATACATAAGGCGCACCACATTATAAAGCTCACTGTCAATTTTTGAGAAAATTAAAGGATTTTAAGTGTGCCTTATAATCTGAAAAACACGGTCCATTACAAAATGTACGTAGTTTTCTTTGCTGTTTGTAAGCATGTGTTGGAATGGGTTATTCAAGAGGCATGTTGACCTGTGGTACTACGGTGAAGGAACTTATTCGCTGTTGCTGACTGATCACGTATCTGTCTCATCTAAAGCAATGAAAGAGCTGCGTTTATTCACTTCAGAGTAAAGTCAGTTTGATCTGAACCCCAAACATCAAATTGTTGTTGATAATCCCTCTCTGCACCAGAAAACCACATGTTCACAAGAGCGAGCGAGAGAAAAGCAAACCCAGTGATTTTTCAGCTCAGAGTCTGTAACCTTAGTGCCCACTGCTCACACTGAGGAAGCAGGAGGCCTCTGGCAGTCGGCCCACCTCCACCCTGCTCCCCTGCCTCTCTGCCACTCTGAGGCATCACATATTAAATGCCAAAGGTCTGCGGTGTCTGGTTTCTCACAGTGGGACACAGCAATAGAGTGCCAGGCTTTCAGCAATCTCATCCTCCCCCTTGAGCTGCAACTGCCCTCTCCATCAAGCAAAACTATTCTTTTCATGAACAGATTACATGTTCTGCATATGCTTCTAAAAGTTGATTCCCAGAAGACATGAAAGTAGTCAAAGTAAGATGTTCGCAGGCATAACACAAAATGTGAAATTCTCTGTTTGCTAACAGATTAGGGGCTGAGATGGGGTAGAGGTAGGGCAGCCGACTCAGGACTCGAAAGTCCCAGGCTCAATCCCCCAGCCATCCCCACATGTCATGGTGTCTCTGAGCAAGACAACCAATCCCTAATTGCTCCCCGGGCTCCTACATAGCCGCCCACTGCTCCACCTGGGTGTTTCCCAGGTGCGATTGGTTAAATGCAAAGAACCAACTTTGCCATTGTATGGGAACATACAATGATAGCACTTTACTGTACTTTACTGTACTTTAGATAGTCTCAGGGTGTTTTCTCCTCTGAATATGCTTGAATACACTTCAGATTTCCCACTCCCACATAAATAATTAACTGAAGCATAAGTAGAGTAGATGAAGTGCACAATTAGTAGGTTTGGACTAAATGTCTGTGCTAATTGTAGATGCAAATGAAGCTTAAATATGATATAGGAAGGACAAAGTGTAGTCATTAAAACTCCAAAGGACTGTTTGCACACAGTCGCTGCAGAACGTATGTAACTGTTAAATATAAATTTAAACTTTTACAAACTTGTAAGGGTATTGTTAAATTCTTCGGAGCAGTAGATTTCTAAAGCCTCCTAATTTAATTTTCAGCATTACGTCACAATCACTTTTGTTTCAAGCTGTTGCTAAAAAAAAAACGTCAAGAAGTGAAAAAAACCCTGATTTATATTCTTTATTTATATGTCATGTTAATTTGCACTTGGGCTTTTTCAGCAAAGATCAAAGAACAGATATGTGACAGGATGAAGCATCTTTATTTCCTGCTTCACCCACGTTTGCAGTTTTTCTTTTTCATGTTATATTTTCAGTTCCTAGTTTTTGTTCTTGAGCCCATATTCAGACAACTGTTTTCTCATCCATCACTCATCAAAGACATAAAAAAACATGAGAATTTAATGAGTCAGTGTAATATTTTTCCATATGTTATGAACAGTATCTTAAAAAAAAAGGAGTACAACTGTTTCATGCTAGAAGCCTTCAGCCATAACTGCATTTTTCAATGCTTTCTAAATATGCATTATGTATAGATGTCATTAGTCTTCGGTTCCTTAAGGATAAAAAAAACATTTTATTCATTCATTTATTTATTTATTTATGTGAGGGGCTGTAGTGCAGTAGCTTGGTGGTCAGTGTCATGAAATTACCAATCCTGAGGTTTGGCCCAGGCGGTGTCAGAAAAGGGCATTGGGCATAAAACAAATGGCCAAAACTTTCATGCGATTTTGCTCGCTGTGGCAACCCCTGAAGAAGGGAACAGCTGAGAGAAAATTACTTATTTACCATTTATTTATTGGAAGTGGCCAGAGACTTTCAGTGTAAACTGAGTCGACTTTCAAAAAAAGCTCACAAATAGAAAAATTATCCATGAAAATGAGCCAATGTAGAGAATTTAATTTATCATTGACAAAAAAATGAATGAAAACATGAGCTATTACGTAAAAAGGAGATAGGAGGAAAAAAGTAATAAAAAAAATACGGACTTTACAAATAAATAGCTTTCAGCTGCTTGTTGTTGTTGTTATCAAAGACTGAGAAAGCAAATGAAGGAGGTTTTAGCACTGGGACAAACAGAGGAGAGGAGAGATAAACTGGACACGGCTACATACTGTAACCTTCAAGTTCAAGTTGTGTTTATTTGTCATATGCAAGGTTAACACAATGTTACCAGTACAATGAAATGCTTAGGATGAGAAGAACCGATCTGACTTGCTAAAAAAAGCCAAAGAACAAACAAACAAGAAATACTAAAGCATGAAATAAGGGTACAAAAATAAAGTACCAAAAAGTGAAAAAGTAATTATAAAATTTACAACGCCCTAAAGAGAGATAGTAAACAATAACAAAGTAGAATTTTAACAGTGCAAGCAGGATGAATTTGAATGAATAAGTATTTCAAGGAAGTAATATAAGCTAAAATGCACATATATATATATTAGGGATGGGGCCAATCTGGTATCGGTATCGAGCTCCGATACCAGCATAATTTACGTATCGGATTTTTCCGATCCATGATGCATGTCTGTGTCTGTTGAAACTTCTCCACATGTGATTCCCTGCCAGATGCTCTGCACGTTGGCTTCAAACTATGGAATGGATTTCCTGAACAGAGGTGTGTATCATGAGCCCAGAGTAATAAGACCCGCCTCACATTCAGGAAATCCATTTCATAGTTTGCAGCCAGCTACAACGTGAGGACTGAGTTAGCAGCACTGTGGATAACGGCTAACCAATTTTTCATCCAAACATGTCCGCTGTGTGGAAGTATTTTACACTAAACACCACAAGACAGCAACGTGTAATGTCTGCAGAGCCATAGCACCACATTAAACCGCAGTAAAGTTAGCTTTACATTGGACATTCGAGCTTCGTACTTCAGCGGTGCGCTACTCTCGCTCAACCTGAAGCAGACAGCCCAACCCTGGCCAGCCGCGCCCAATCTGCCCTGCTCAGTCTGCTCGTCTCGGAGGAGGGGCAGACTGAGCGTGGCTGACCGAAATCAGACTGCCTGCTTCTGACTGCACGAGAAGAACACACCGCTGAAGCCACGGAACTTGGATGTTTACCAAGAAGTTGCTAAACTTCATTGTGATTAATAACCAACCACTATCATTTGTAGAAAACAAAGGATTTTGCAGCTTGATACTTGCAGGCAAGATATAGTTTGGCCTCCAGGAGATATTTATCAGTACAACAGCAGACAATCATAAAAAAAAAACCATATGATTTGAAAATTACAAGAAAATTATATATATATATATATATATATATATAAAAGAAACAAAAACAGCTACATTATAAAGTGATGTAAAATACTAAAAACAGGAACATTGTTGGTTTTGCCATGAACTTAGCAGATGTTTAAAGCCATTTAACATTTTATTTTAATTTATTTAATTCATTTATTAATTAATTTAAAAGAAACAAAATAAAGCAAATTAATCAAAAAGAAAACATTAAATGAAAAGAGTGCAGAAAGAAGAAAAAAATCTTATATCTGCCCCTTATTTAAAAAATAAAATAAAATAACCTTAAACAATCACTTAAATTAATCACTTAAATATCCACTTTAAAGCTAGGAATAAAAAAAAAAAACATATTTTGTGTTAGCATAATTTAATTCTAATTTTGAAACTTATCCAACATTAATAAAACTCACCTCAAGTTGCCTTTTTGGACATGGATGCATAGACTTGTACAAATTGTACTTGAGAGGAGATTATTACAGCCTCATATAAAATCAATTATGATGATGATATCGGAACTGGATCGGTATCAACCGATATCCAGATTTAGGTATCAGGATTGGATCGGAAGTTAAAAAATGTGGATCGGTGCATCCTTAATATATATATATATATATATATATATATATATATATATATATATATATACACAAATATATCTATACTTTAACACAAAAGTATCCAAACTTGAATGCTGAATCAATGTTCACATTTAAACTTAATGAAACTAAAGATATTACAAAATTTTTATTATTGCATGTCAACAAAACATATTTAAATTATTTCTATACAGTTCCCCTAAACGTTACACACCCCAAAGTGTGTATATTTCTCAGGGATATGTGTAACTCTCAAACAAGTTAGAGGAAATCGTGATAAACAAAAGGGAGGCAGACATACGAAGAAATCCAACTCAATATGTCTATCATCATGACCTTTCCACAAAGTGTTTCACACCATGTTTTACTGTCACACTCCTCATCCTCCTCTTCTCCACTTCTCTTTCTGCTTGTCTAACTCACCCCTGCTACATTTCACTGCCTAGACTCCCTCTGAATGGAAAACAGCTGGTTTGGGGACTACCCAGAGCACATTTTGCCCAATTCTTCAATGAATTCTCATCTACCTCTCCCCTCTCCTCCTTCATCCAGTGTGCTCCCTTGCTCCCCATCCTCATTTGAGGTGGGGCCGTGCAGCTGAAACAAAAGAAAAACAGCCTGTATGAGAACATGTTTCTCACCCACATATGGTACTCTCTTCCTCTCTGTGTTTCTGCGAATTTGTTTCCCAACCCTACTCCCTGGTGATACTCTGGTGTTATGGCTGGTTCTACTTTTGACAAGATGAAAAATGCTGAGATATATTGCAGCTGAGCCCTATGGACAAGAATGCATGTACTTAAGTAATGTGTCAGAGTTATAGTTTTGCTATGATACCCAACCTAGTTCTTCTGTATTGGTCATTGTGGCATTTGGAAAAAAAAACAGGCAGAGAGACAGTAAAATATGTTTGGATTTTGTAAGATCATAGATATTAAAGTGTTAGATTTCATATTTTCTTGCTGTTTTAATAAAATAAAATAAATGTAAACTCAGGGCTTTGTCTTATCTATCACTTCCAATATGTCATTGCTTGAACACAAACATAACGTCTTTGATTTCTGTTATTTAAGATCATGGCAGAAAAGTGTTTTCTATAAAGAGGCCCAGCAGTGAAGTTGACATTTTAGATTGATTTCCAACTCTTTGCATTGATTGTAAGAAGTGGCAGAAAACAAAATCTTGATTTGCACCTTGAATGGTTTACCACTCGGTTAATTATTTTACTACAAGTGATGTAACAAGAGGTATTTTAACAGGCGGCTTAAGGTACAATAAAACCCAATGGATTCAAAGAGCAAATTGTGTGCTGTGATGTGCTATTAGTCCTGTGTGCTAATAAAACAAAAAGGAGAAACAAAACAAGGTAAAAAAAAAAAACAATTAGAATTTAATTCCATTGTTTTTTTTTTTTATAACAAATTTGTTTAATAATTTGGCTTTTGTCACATTTTCAGTCAAAATATACCATAAATTCAGCACTGTTTAGTCCTTTAACATATTGTCTTTTTTGGGAGCCTGTCCCATGAGAGTGCCACATGGATCAATTTTGGGGTTACTATTATTCAGCTTGTACATCAATTCAATTCAGTTCAATTCAATTCATTTCAGTTCAATTCAATTCAATGTATTTATATAGCACCAAGTCACAACAGAAGTCATCTCAGGGCACAAGAGAAACATTCATATATAAAAATAATTTCACACTGTATGAGGAGCAGACTGCTTTGACTTTAACTCCATCGCAGGACTCTCAACCCTGCTTTATCGCGTCGGAGTTCGGATAATATTACTACTCATTTAGCTTCAGATTGGTCATTTGCTGATACGCCTACTGGACTGATTGACAGGTCGCGTTGTGGAGCTGACTCCTGGAAAAAAATAAAATAAACAAGAGCTGCAAAAAAAAAAAGTCTCTTAAGACTTTATTCTCGTAATTTTATGGCTTTAATTTATTTTTTCTTAGCGTGGCCCTAAAACTCTGTCGTACATCTTGAACAAGCACAAATGCAACAGTGGAAAGAAAAAACTCCCTCATGAGGAAGAAACCTTTAGCAGAACCAGGCTCAGGACAAGAGGCCATCTGCTTCGACAGGCTGCGTTTGAGAGGAACAGGAAGGAGGAACAGATACACAATGGCAGGATGAGAGTCACATGTTAAGATAGAAATAATATCAAATGAAAACTATTCAATTTTAACAATTCATTTTAAGAAATGAGGTCAATTTGTCCTCCAGTAGTCTAAAACTATGGCAGCATATAACAAGCCAATCAGCAACCGGTCTCTGGTGTTAACGGATGTTGAACATTTTTAACGTATGCAGATGACACAGTTATATATGCACATGGGAAAGGTGCTGAACAAGCAATTGACATGACATTAGGTTGAAGAATACAAACCTTATGAAGTAAATCATAAAAGGGCATGAAAACAAAAATTTCAAGATCACCAACTTGCTGTTTTTACATCTCACAGTGGGGTCCTGAACCAACTTTAAGATCCAAGTTCTCACTGATCTTCTGCAGACAGATGTTACTGTTTGTGTTACTGTAACAAAGATGACTTCAAAGAAAACTGACTCGAGATGATCTTGAGAAATTTAGGGAAATTTATTATTTCTTCATCTTTTCCTAAACAGTCACATGAACAGTAGTCAGTGAGCATAACTCACTAAGTCTTACTACAAAGTGAAAGGACATTCCAACTTCCACAATGCCTCATGAAAATATAAAAGGTGAAGTATACATGACATAAATATGTGTCAGCCTAACTTTAGCAAGCAAAATTTAAAGATAGTTAAATATAAAAGTTTTAATTAGACCACACAGCTTACTTAAATGAAATGTTTCTGTGCATTTCTGATCTGGATATTTTAGTGATCAGAAGATGACAGAAGATTTAGAGTAAGATAAAGACATTGTGAGTAATGAAGTCAGAAGTATGGGGAGGAAGTATTGCTTCAGCTGCTGCAGGGGCCTGGGTGACAAATCGGGTGTATGTTGTGGGCAACATGTGCGATATGCCAGCGCAATTTCCTGCCTGCAGATTGACTAACATGTGGGCACCTGCCCTGTCAAATCCACCCATCCTGTTTCTCTCAGCTCAACAATGCAGTACTCCTCATTGCTACTTCTACTGTGTCAAGCAAAAAACATACAAGTAAAAGAAGACTATAAACAATAGGCAGAATTTTCTGTGAGGAATTAATAAAAAATATCTGGCATGCTTTTATCAAAATACAACATAACTACTGTATAGCCCTGTTTTACTCTGTCTCTTCAGATATTTTATTTGCAGCCAGATTCTGTTAGCAATATAAACCCAATAACACCCAATAAGCCTTATTACTCTTTTTGAAAAAGCCTACTGTCCACTTTATACCCTCTATTTAAAATATACTACAAAAGGAACAAATCTCAAAGTAGAGAAAGTGCATTTCCTGCAAAAATGCAGTGTGAATGCTTATTGCAGAAGAACTTGCTAAAAAGCAGCTGAAATTAGCTAAAGAAAATGCTGAAATTGTAGCTAAAATGGAAGAACAAGCCAAAATTAGAAGAAAGTTAAATTAACACATATTTGCTGAATTAGGTTTAAAGAAGCAGAAATGAGCAAAAAAAATTAGGAAATTAGTTGTAAAAGCTAAAATTAGCTAAAAACATCTAAAACATAGCTGAAAGAGAGAGAAGGAAGCAGAAAGAGCTGAAATGAGATAAAAATCGTGGAATTAGCTAAAAAGTTAAAATTACCATACAAACAGCTAAATAGTAGCTGAAATAGCAGAAAAAGCTTAAACTAGCTGAAACATGCTGAAAGGAGCATAAGCTGAAATTAGCAGAAAGAATTTAATTTGGCTGAAAGTAGCAGAAAGAATTTAATTAGGCTGAAAGTAGCAGAAAGAATTTAATTAGGCTGAAAGTAGCAGAAATTACATAAAAAAACTTGAATTTATCTGAAAACATCTGAAATTAGTTAAAAAAATAATTAAACTAGTTGAAAAGGTAGAGCAACCTTAAATTAGAAGAAGAAAGCAGAAAGAACACATATTTACTCAATTAAGCTGAAAGAAGCAGAAATGAGCACAAAAAGTAGAACTTATCTGAGAAAAGTTAAAATGAGCAAAATGCAACTGAAAAGAAGCTAAAAAAAAAACCCAGAAAGAAGCTTAATTACCAGAAGGAAGTGGCGAGAGCACATTCTTGCTGAATTAGGTTGACAACAGTTGAAATAAGTGCAAAAAATTTGGAATTAGCTGAAAAAGCCAAAATTAGCATGAAACAGCTAAATAGTAGCTGAAATAGTAGAAAAAGCTGAAACTTTCACTAATACTCTGAAAGGAGTACAACAAGCTGAAATTAGCAGAAAAAAAGTTAGAAGAAGCACAAAAATGTTGTAGTTAGCAGAAAGAATTTGAAAGGAGCACAAAACAGCTGAAATAAAACAGCCAAAATAAGCTGAAAAAAGAGGTTTAAATTTGCACAAGAAAGCTGAAAGAAGCAGAACTGGAACAAAATGTAAAAGGAGCAGTAAAAAGTTGTAAACAGACTTAAATATACGAAGGATGAAAAATGAGCTCAATTCATTTATGAGAAGAAAAATGAAAGCAGGAAAGGCTAAATATTTCAAAAAGCTAAAGTTGTACCAATACCAGTTTGAAATATGATTTGTTGAAATAGCTTGAAAACTGCGGATCGAGAAACGCACCAAAAATGAATGGAAGAAAAATGTATCAAAATAGTGTGAGTGCATCATAAGCATTTAGTTAGCACACGGAAAACTAACAGTGACATAGTTACATTCCACTAGGTTCAGCTATGGGTAGTACTTATTTCACTTTTTGGAGTAATTTTGTCACAACATTACGGATAGAAACACTGATTATGTCATAGGATGCCTCGACAGTCAACAGACAAGTCGTGCTCAAAATATGTCCATCACATGTCACAAAAAACACAAACACACCAATTGCAATGACTCTCAATTGTGATGACATTGAGCTAACATCTGATGTTGTTTTTAACATTTTGTATTAAAATCAGTTAAGTGTGTGTATATGTTAGCAAAATAGCTCATCACCGACTGGACAAATTTTAATAAAATGATCAGAAGTAATTATTGGGTGTTAATTTGCAAAAAAATTCACCATGATTTCAGTTACTCTTGCCCCCAAGTTAGAGTGAGGAAGAGGCAGAGTCAGGCGTACGAAAGGGGTTTTATTTACAAGTGCGGGTGATGTTCAGGGCTGAAAGGGAAAAAGGACAAGGTGAGATTTTTTCTGGTTAGTTGATATAATATCTCTTGTTTGCCAATATGGTTTTCTTACTGTTGTGTTTGTAGATGGAGCTGGAGAAGAGGGAGAGGCAAGGTCTTAGGTTTCCACAGGGGTGAGATGATCCAGAGGAGGTGAGTACCATCGGAGAGAGGAAAAAGTTGTTGCTCTTTGGTTGTTGCTGATCCAGACTGATGTCTGGATGGTTGAAGGGATAAGATGGTGTCAAGGTGAAGTCCCAAGGAACGAGGAGGTCTTAGAAGCCTCAAAGGAAAAGAACTTGTAAGTCGCTGGAGAAGATATACCAAAAACAAGTTAGTACAACTGTTTAGAAACTAGTGTACCCGTCGTCCATTATTTATCATGAGGTATCATAATGTCCCAGTGTTGTAGGAACGTCTGACTGGAGCTTGAGTACTCTGCAGAGCAGTCCTCCAAATCAGGTGCAGGTGTGGAGTGAATGAGCAGCAGCTGAGTGTGGCTGGAAACCTAGGAATCCCACAAATTCACTTTTCAAGACAACTAGATTCAAGATGGTAGCCACAGTCAACTGTCCTGACTGAGGAAAAAAGAAACTATAGCTACAAGTCAAACTGTTATACAAATACTGAGCTAAGATTTGGCGTGTTAGAGGCTGGTCTTTATCCTCAGTACAAACAATGAGCACTATACATAGCACAGTTTGTTTTGCTAAAAAAAAAAAGACATTAACTGTTATCAACCCTGTCTTTTAGCAAAATATCACTTGAAACACTGGACCAATTTTAATGAAACTCCCCACGTCACTTCCAATGTAATGCGGCCACCACAGCTAATAAACACTATCTAGCACAAAAACACACACACCCCAAAACCAGCTAAATATCTTTAAAATGACTGTGTCATCCTTAACACATTCTCTGTGCAATCCACATCTTGCAAGATCTCACAGTATGGCATGTGGTTGTGCATAATGTAGTTTACACGGTTTGACCACAAAGTTATAATTCAGTTCCTTCTCAGCATTCAGTGTTTTTAGTTCAAAACTCTGGTATGAAAGATGAGATGCATTCCTGTTATCTTAAAGTTTAAAAACTAATCTTAAAAACTGTTGTTTGTGACTTTATTATAAAAAAAGTGCTAATTCTATGACACATTTTATAGTTGAGACGTAAGTTCTTGGAGAGCATTTATTTCATTTTTAGATTAATAGTCAAGAAGATTTTTCTACACACCAAAGTTCATGCTCAATAATCCAGGTATAAAATCCAACAATGTTCAGTCAGGTCATCTTGATGGTTTCTATTTTTGCTGAGATGTTTCATCCCGTTTGTCTGTTGTTGTCGTTGTTGTCCACTGTCGTCATCAGTCTTTGTTGAAATCAGGTCTCTCTTGTAAATGAGTCCTAGAGGCTCAATGGGATTAACCTGTCTAAATAAAGGTTTTAATGATTCCTTCATCCAAAGGACTTCTTCAATCAGAGGAGCCACCAACTGATTCCTACAAACAGCACACTCCATAGTGGAAATAAACAGTTTGCTGGTGCTAAGATAGCCTCGGGGATCTGCCGTCTCCCCCGTCAACTCCTCTGAGACAGTCATGCCAAAGAGGTTCAAAACACCAAAGTTCATGCTCAATAATCCAGGTATAAAATTCAACAATGTTCAGTCAGGTCATCTGCACGGTCTCTTTTTTTTTTGCTGAGATGTTTCGTCTTTCATCTAAAGGACTGGTTTTTTTTTCCACCATGGAGTATGCTGTTTGTGGGAATCAGTTTTGTTTGTTGGTGGCTCTTCAGAATGAAGAAGTCCTTTGGATGAAAGACGAAATGTCTCAGCACAAAAAAGAAACTGTCCAGATGACCTGACTGAATATTGTTGGAAGAGTTTTCTCTGTTGTCAAATTCAAATAGAAAAAAGTTACAGATGAATATTAAACATATTCTGCTCATAACATAGATCCACACTGTCCATATGACCTGACTGAAAAATGCTGGATTGCATGCCTGGATTATTGAGCATGGACTTTGTTATAGATAAACACAGTTTATCATTCAAACAAAAAGATATGTTTTGTTGTTTTATGTGAGCAGGCAAACCACTGCACCACTGTGCCGACCTGGAAGGGACTTCAGAAACCCAAATATTTGCTATCAAGCACAGCCAAAGATGTTTTTACTGTATGCACCATTAAAAAAAAATTAATAAATTTATATTACTAAAGTTTGTGTCACCTGTTAGTTGATCTTGAGAATGAGCCAAATGTTCCAGATTTTATGTTTTACACCTGCCTACACTGTGTGACAGAAAATAATATGAAATGCTCATACATTAGCCATTTATGGATGCCAGAAGCCACAGAATGAAGCATATACACTAAACAGAACAGGAGCACTGCATTCTAATTTTTGCACATCCGGCGCAGAGCAAAGCATCAACCAGACAAGTCTGAGCATAGTTGTTAGGCCTCGGGCAAGAGGGGCAGATAACCAGCCTGGCTTGGCAACACCTCCCCCCCCACACACACGGAAACGGGTAGTAAAAGTGAGATCATTATCTACAAATTAGGTACAAAAAAAAGATAATTTTTTAATATTACTAGTCTTAAGGGTGGACTTGCGACCCGTCCAGGGTGTACCCCGCCCCTCGCACAGTGATTGCTGGACATAGGCACCGACGACACCCTTGACCCAAAATGGAATAAACGGGTAAAGATAATGGATGGATGGATGGTCTTAAGGGTAAAAAATATTGAACTAAGAAATAAACTAACATGCAAAACAACTTCACTTCAGTAGCTGATCTACAAGGAGACACATTTTATGTGTTTGGGTTTCAGTGCAAAGTGTGACTTTTTATTTAACAAGGAAGTTTGCATGAAGTGAGCTGTGTTTGGTGTGTGTCACATAGTGTGAAAGTGAAAGTGCCTGATCTGTTGTTGGTACAAAGATGCTGCTGTTAGGCCATAATCAATCAATTAATCGCATGATAAATGAAAATGATCAACCTCATTTTCATGTATCAGTTTTATCATTTCTTCATGTCTCTCTTTCTACTGAAGACACTGGATGACAAAAGGCTCAACTCCGGTGCTATTCACTGACCACTCCCTTTCTCTTTTCTCTTTAAAATCTGTTTTAATCGTCCAGAATTGCGTTTTTGGATCGTTAAAAGCAGCTAAGCTGAGAAGCTAATCTACGAGCTAAGCTAACAGGCGACCTCAGGGGAAAAAAACTCTGTCTTGTCAAAACTCCAAAATTCATGGTTGAAACGCCTTTGTCTAAAAAGTTGTTTTTCTCTGTTCAAAGAAGCTGAAAACTTGTTTACTGATTTTTAAAAAATTTATTCATTAATGCTTTGTGTGAAAAACACTATGTTAAAGAGCTCTAACCACACTGAGCATCCGCCATTTTGAGAACCGAAGAGAGACAGCCCATGTCACGTCAAAGGGCCTCCCTCCCATTTTTCTTAAAGATACACGCTGCTCTCTCCCTCACTATCCATCCTTCAGTTCAAACAGTCTTATACTGCCATCCAATGGTCAAAAAAGGTATTACACACAAAATTAACCAACATTTCTTCTTACATTTGACAATAATTTGGGTTCAATCCCAGGTTGGACCTGGGGTCTTTCTGTGTGGAGTTTGCATGTTCTTCTCGTGCTTGCGTGGGTTTTCTCCGGGTACTCCGGTTTCCTCCCACAGACCAATAACATGCATGTTAGTCTGCCTTCAGGCCCAGGCCTCCCAAGGAAGAGAGATCTGTGATCTCAATGGGATTTACCTGGTTAAATAAAGGTTAATAAAATAATTAATAATCATTGTAAAATTTCAAACAATATTATTGTTTATTGCAATAATTTCTGAGACAATTAATCGCCCAGAAAAATGTTTTTTATTGTGACAGTCCTAGCTGCTGTATTTAGTGATGAGCTCAAAAGAAGAAGAAGAAAAAAAAAAAAACGGAGCTCACACAAGTAGTTGTGTGCATTTGTGTGTCTCATTGTGTCTTTCCTTTTGTCACAGAGCAGAGAAAGTCAGTGACCTGTTAGGAGCAGGGTATCCATTTCCTATTCAACACTTAAAACCACTCCATTAGTTTGCTGTGAAGTTTGAAAAGGTAATGAATAGCCCAAAGATTCATCACTTTCACTTTGAGTGTGTATTTTTCTGCACAGCCACAAACTGTGTGAGTGAACTCTAAAGGTGAGAATAAACCATTAATGGTATCTATGTCTTTCCCCTCCTGTCGGTATGTTTTTACCCATTTATGTGACTGACATTTAATTTATAAACATGTTCTTTTGTAACACTTCTAATAATTGCAAAGTTGCAATAACTGATGGCAAAAAATAAAAATAAAAATTAAAAGTTTGTATATCTCATGAATCAATATGCATGCAGGTACATGTTGGTTTTATCCTTGAGGAAGATTCTGAACGCCAAATAGTTTCATACGAGAGTGAAAAAAGTAAAATGTTTTGAAATGAAAACAAAAGCATCTGCCAGATGTGTGTGATGTATATTCCATGCACTCCAAGGTTATTAGAAGAACTATGTGGCGTTTGCTGCGAAATGTGGCAAGAAGAGGTTTCTGCCTGTTTGAGAAACCAAGATGATGTGTGTGTCATCCAGCTGTAGATTAGAACCCCATTAGCCTCGGTGGCTGGTCTGCTGTTTAGACTGAGTATAAACACAGAGAGGGATGGCTCGACGTCTTGTCTCTTCATCCTCAACCTCCTGATAACACTTGCAAATGCACATTAAAAACATGTCTGGACAACCAGTCTTCATATGCCACATACTGAGTGTGTGTGAATGGAGATTTCCTGAGAGACTTGCTCGTGGATTGCTCTCATGCCCTTCATTGGCATCATCCAAACTTCCTGTACCAGCTGCAGCTTGTCTCCCCCTCTTTAGTCTCTTCCCAGTTCAGCCAAATCGGTCTCTTCTTTCATTCCCATGATCTCTTTTAAAGAGTTTCTCACAATTTATGAGTAAAGTACCTCTACAAGCAATAAATGGTTACATTGATAAACATTTCAAATGTGCTCAGCATGTAAAACCAAAATTGACTGGACTGCGTATTTTACATAAAAGAAAAATGTAAGAACTGCCCCCCCCTCCCCCCACCCCGCAGTCAGTCTTAATTATATTATGCAGGTTGGTATAAATTCTGAACACACTTTGAAGTCAAAGTCACAACTGTATGTCCATCCATTATCTTTACCCGTTTATTCCATTTTGGGTCACGGGGGTCGCTGGTGCCCATGTCCAGCAATCACTGTGCGAGGGGCGGGGTACACCCTGGACGGGTCGCAAGTCCATCACAGGGCCACATAGAGACAAACGAGACAAACAATCGTTCACTCTCTCACTCACACCTAGGGACAATTTAGAGTTACCAATCAGCCTAACATGCATGTTTTTGGTCTGTGGGAGGAAACTGGAGCACCCGGAGAAAACCCACACATGCACGGAGAGAACATGCAAACTCCACCCAGAAAGGCCCCTGGACCGGGGTTTGAACCAAGGACCTGCTCGCTGAGAGGCAGCAGCTCTACCAGTTGTGCCACCGTGCTGCCCACAACAGTATGTGAATATTATAAAATATTCAAGTTATCTTACTTCTAACCTACAAAGCCCTCAACAACCTAGCCCCATCTTATATTTGAGGTCTTATTGTTCCATACTTTCCTAACAGAGCACTTTGGTCTCAGACTGCAGGTTATCTCACGGTCCCTAGAGTTTCCAAAAGCAGAATGGGAGGAAGATCTTTCAGTTATCAGGCTCCTCTCTTGTGGAACCAACTTCCAGTTTCTGTCCATGAGGCTGACACATTGTCCAGTTTTGAGACTGGGCTTAAGACTTTCCTTTTTGATAAATCCTATATTTAGGGTTGGCTTGTTATGTTGCCTTAAGTTTAGACTACTAGAGGACAAACTGACCTCATTTCCTTAAATGAATTGTTAAAATTGAATAGTTTTCATTTGATACTATTTCTATTTTAACGTGATTCTCAACCTGCCATTGTGTATCTGTTCCTACCAAACCCAGCTGGTCGAAGCAGATGGTCTCTTGTCCTGAGCCTGGTTCTGCTAAAGGTTTCTTCCTCATGAGGGAGTTTTTCCTTTCCACTGTCGCCTTCAAGCTTGCTCAAGATGAGAGTTTTGCGATGAAGTTAAATTCAAAACAGTCTGCTCCTCAGATAAATCATGTTAACTTATTATTTTTATACATTAATGTTTCTGTTCAGTGCTTTGAGATGACTTCTGTTGTGACTTGGTGCTATATAAATAAACTGAATTGAAGTGAAGTTTTTATGTAACATTAAAAATTTTAGAAATAGTTTGAAAATAACTTTTGAAACACATCTCAGAAGTTGTAAAAGTAAATTTTATGATATTGTGTTCAGTTGGTTTGTTGTTTTAGTAAAAAAAAAAAGTAAGTTATTTTACCATCCATGCATCCATGCATCCATCCATCCATCCATCCATCCATCCATCCATCCATCCATCCATCCATATTTATCCATAGTCCGGCTGCAGAAACAAGTCTAGGAGGGAAGCCTGGACTTCCCTCTCTCCAGCTTCTTCAGAGGGATCAGAAGGCAACCCTAATGCCAGAGAGGAAACATAATCCCTCCAAAGAGTTCTAGGGTTTCCCCGAGGTCTCCCTCCAATATGATGTCCCATAAAACCTCCAGAGGGTGGCATCCTAATCAGACGTCTAAACCACCCTTCCTTTTGATTCCTTTTGATGGAGAAAGCAGCTCTAGATTTGGTATCTGGATGATTGAGCATGAACTTTGTTGTCTAATCTGAGGACTTCCAGATGATAAATCTCCTCATTTTATGTATTAGGCTAAAACTGGCATTCTACAAAGGAAGCTCATTTTAGATGTTTGCATTTGGGATTTCACACATTTGGTCATGAGCCTCACCTCCTGACCATACGTGAGGATGGGAATGTAAACAGGCCAGTAGAGCTTCAGCTTTCAGCTCAGTTTCTTCTGCACCTTGAGAGCATTACCTCTAATTTTGTTGATGAAGTATTGATCCATCAATCCCCCCCATCACTTGAGAACAATTTTTTGAGATACTTGAACTTGTCCTTTAAATCCCTGAGATATTTCAACTGTGTTTGGTTAATTAATTAGTAAGTGGTAAAAGGAATGTGGTAAGTGGTATTTCCAAGGGTTATTAACAATCAATTATGTATTTTAGTTAATATTTTTGTTCAAGTTCAGGTGCTGAGTTATTGCTTGTTTTCACAAGGCTGTGCTTTAAAAACCAAATACTAGTGGAATACATTCAATACATAGAATACAGTTGTAGTCTTTGCACGACCAGGCACTGCTGCATTAAAGAAATCTGACAACTAACCCGTATGATGATCTGCTGGAGAAGATATGGCAGATGTCTGGTTCTGCTGGAGGTTTTGTTTCTTGTTATTAAATAAGAATGGTTCCTTTCCTCAGTTTCCAATGTGCTGCTCAGGAGGGAAGAGCGAGATGAAATGATGAGCTGAAGCAATCTGCTGGCTTCTTTACGATAGCTTTATTGACATTTTATAATGTATGTGAATAGTTTTGTGAGCTGCAGTAGCTTGGTGGTCAGTGCCAAAGTCTCGTATTACTGAGGCTACAGGTTCGAGCTCAGGTTGTGTCAGGCTGGTCATGTAGCGTGCAAAGATCGCCAAATCTTTTGTGTAAAGTTTGCTCACTGTGGTAACTCATAAAGAAGAAGGTCAAAGTAGAAAAAAGTATTTTAATGTTAAGTGCTCTGAGATAACTGCTGTTGTGAATTGGCACCATACAAATAAACTGAATATTTAATTTAAGCTTGATGCAAAAACCAAGATTTCAGTAACTGGCTTCATCTGGTGGCCAACGGAGGAAGCAGGGGGGGTTGAAGTGTTGCAACAGGGTGTTGGCTAAAAATGAGCCATAGCCCTCCAAAAGTCATTTGCCAAGACGGTCAGGCATCACTGTAGTTAGATTCCAGCTGTGTTTAGTTTTTATATGAAAATACTTAACAGGAGGTTGGAATCAAAGGTCATGCTTAAAAAGTGAAAAGAAAAAAAAATCCTTGACTGCTTGATTCCTTAACTCTATTGGAAGGTCAAATGTTTTAATACAGTATGACCTACTTTAATATCGAGACGTGTAGTTAAAAATGGAAATAAAAATGGAAAGGAAAGCTTACAAAAGTGTTATTTTTGTCAGAAGCAGCTCGCATTCACCCCATCCACAAATCTATTTACTTGGATTTAACAATTTGTGCAACAGTGCCAAAGAAAAAAAGCAGTGTTTAAAAAATATGCAGGTATAATTCTGTAAATGTTGAAGCAAAGTCCAAGGTTTTCTATAATGACATAATTTTGGAATATTTAAGGGTTCTGTCATAATGGTGTGTTCAAGGTTCATGCTGTGTGTTTAATAGCTTCACTGGACTTGAGTAGCCAGAGGACCAAGAAGCTACTCAGACTCAGTGTAAAGATGTGAAATGGGTTCAGAGGGAACTAGACTGGAATCTATATCTGTGAAGAGAGGGGACCAGATCATGACACTGAGCCTAACTGATGGAGCTGATTGGGGATTCAAAACAACCAGCTCAATCTCGAGAAGGGAGTTATTTCTGTTATTGGCAATCAGAGTTACCACAGCGATGTATTTTGCCAACAACGTTGGCATATTTCCCCATAGGAAATGAATGGGAGAACACTCCTCACACTAACTGCTGCTGTCAGTCACATGACTTAGCAACTCACTGTTAGATTTGTTTGAAACTCACAGAAAGTAATCATCAGATAAATGTCTAGAACTGATTAACATTTGGAGACATTTTGATGCAAGATGGCTGCCACAGTTACCTCAGCAAACACAAAATTGACTATAACTCAGTCATTCTTTAAGATATGGAGCTGAAATTTAGTGTGTTTGTGGCAGGGAGCGAGTTGTAATACATTCATCCATCCATTATCTTTACCTGCTTATTCCATTTTGGGTCACGGGGGTCGCCGGTGCCCATGTCCAGCAATCACTGTGCGAGGGGCGGTGTACACCCTGGACGGATCGCAAGTCCATCACAGGGCCACATAGAGACAAACGAGACAAACAACCATTCACTCTCTCACTCACACCTAGGGACAATTTAGAGTTACCACCTAACATGCATGTTTTTGGTCTGTGGGAGGAAACCGAAGTACCCGGAGAAAACCCACGCATGCACGGAGAGAACATGCAAACTCCACCCAGAAAGGCCCCTGGACCGGGGTTTGAACCAAGGATCTGCTCGCTGAGAGGCAGCAGCTCTACCAGTTGCGCCACCGTGCCGCCCTATTTTATAAGCAAATCATTATATCGATATATGTCTGTGTGTGTAAAAATATTTTTCTATGCATTTCTAATAAAATGTATTGCACAGGCTATATGTGCACATGTTATGATGTAATGCAGGAGATGAATTCACTAACTGCTGCCCAGTTGTAATACATTTCTATTGCAAATGAAATATCCAAGATGGCTGCCTCAGCTAAAAGAGCAAAAATATGATAACGACCATTTTTAGAGATAGTGAGCTGAAATTTGGTGTATTGGTAGCTGAGAATGATCCCTAATAGACTCTGACTAAAAACTAATAATCCAAGGTGGCTGCCTAAACAAAAATACTATAAATTGGTCAGTTTTTGTGATATTGAACTGAAATTTGGTGTGGCGATAGCTGAGATTGTTTACTATCAAACGCTGAATCGAAATAAGAAATCCAAGATGGCTGCCAATGTTACATTTAAATGGATTTAACTCAGACATTTTTACACATACTGAGCTGAAATTTGGTGAGGCTATAGCTGAGAATGTTCCCTATCACATAGTGAATCCAAATCAAAATTCCAAGATGGCCACCTTAGCTAAAAGAGAAAAAAAATACGATAACTGTCATTTTTAGAGCAATTCAGCTGAAATTTGCCATTTGGCAACTGAGAGAAAAGCCAAACACATGGTACTGGCAAATCAAAAATTTAAACTGGCAGCAGCCTGGCGGTCCCCATCAAAGTTTCTCCAGGAGCTTTCTAGTTTTGCATATAGTGGACTGGATCTTACAGATTCTTGTCCTTGTTTCAGGCTTGGAGAAGGAAGCAAGAGGTTCCACAAAAACAGATGAGTGATGAGGAGAGCGGGCAGACATGAACAGAGCACAGAGCTGAATTTCCAACCTTGAATCCCTTACAGAGACGGTAACGGAGATGTCGTTGACCAGAACACAGAATCAACAGGCCACGAAATGACTTGTCATGGACAGGAGGACCAAACAGCACAGGTAAGTTTCTCTATTTTCGTCAAACTAGTTTTCTAAATCTCAAAAAGTTTAGCAAGCAGAAACTGAGGTCTCCTTCACTAATTGTGAGCAAACAGATCACTGCCAAGTGTTGAACCAGCTTCGCCTATGAACCCTGGTGACAATCAGCTCCAACAGGTCCCACCTGTGTAGGACATGCACTCTCTCAGCTTGCCTATAAAAACAAAGGGGACAAAATTAAAGGGCAAAATGTGAAATAAACTGAATCCTGACAGGCTCAACCTAATGATGGTAAGTATGTCATAGTAGAAGGACTTGTTCCCAGGAAATGCAGACTCAACTCAGGAAGCTCAAAGGATAAACTAAAGACATTCATTAACAAAACAAAAGCTGATGTGGCAGCAGAAAAAAAAAAACTTTCAAAACTTATGGAAAGAAAGGGGAGGCAAAGGGAGTCACCAACAGGCATGGAGAGAACCCAGACTGGTGTTTGAAATGCACAATTCTGCACTTTATTCTGGACTGGATAGTAAGAAGATAAATAGGCCAAGGTAAACAAGGAGGAACTGCGGAACTAAATGAATCACGGCACAGGTGAGAGTGGGTGTGACAGGACAGAGGAGCAAGATCATGACTGAGGAAATGATGGCAAAGAAGAAAAGGGAAACTGACTAAATTAAATTAAAGATCAAAACAGACAGATAGGTTAATAAAACATATAAATCACCAAAAGACAAATAACCCCATGAAACACAAAAGACTAATAGCAACAGAAAACTGGATCCTGATGATGTGTCTGAAGATATCTCTGCAACACTATACAGATATCTTTTTGATAAAAGTTCAAAACTTTACTTTCTTCACATGCACACTGAACATGCATGTTGAAGATTTTAAGCTATTTAGCACAGCGGTGAACATGGCAAACAGGATGTTGCGTAAAGCACATCTGTGTCCATGTCGAGGTGTCTGCTTAGGTCAGTCAGATTTGTACACGGACGCCACACCAAGCGAGCGCACATCTTCAGCCAGTTCTGCCCCAGTTTACTGGCAGCGGCCCCACTGTCTGTGCTAAAAGTCACGTCGCGAGGAGAGAGAGAAACCCGGCGAAGCGGGGTAGGAAGGAGGAGGGGGAACGCAAGGGGCACAAGGAGCAAGACACAGGAAGTGGAGAAAGATGAAGAGCTGGGAGACAATGTGATGTACAGGGGTGTTGAACCGGAGGAGAGGAGGAGGCAGGGGAGGAATGCTGGAAGAGGAGGAGGAGAGAGAAAAAGAGGGAGAGTACAGGGCGTGTGCATCTGGCACTGGGAGGCAGGGGAAAGATAGCGTGGGCCTGGCTGGCCGGACGTGTGTGTTTGTGTTTGATTGAAGAGGGATGTGAGACAGAGACCCCTCACTGGCTCGGCTGGACTGGAATGCTGCCATGGAGAGATGGACACTGACACAAACACATACACAAACACACACACACACACACATGTACACGCACATCCCCGCATTTGTGCAAAGAGTGCACAACATGGAAAATGAAGACCTAACTGGTAAGCATAAAACGGGGGAAAGACAGAGATGAAGAAGACAAGACATGGCTGTCATTATACGGTTGTACAGTGAAAACAGTCCGAGATTATTTTCAAGTTTACCAGATTTCAAATTTATCAAAAACCTCATTGTAGATGGTAGAATATCAGAAAACTGTGGCTCAATAAATTTAAAGAATGTGTCTATCACTGACAGTATGGTTTGACTGACATTTCCAATTCATGTGTCGTACGATTTTGGGCAAACAAACTGAAACTTGCAGAGTAAAAATGTGTGTGAATAGATGCACTTGGCTCGTAATGCACTTTGCGTAGTCCACAAGACTAGAAAAATCATCTAATACAATTCAGTTGCTTCAACAAACAGATAAACTAAATTATAGACATGGATCTTTACAATATGTTGATTCGAAACAAGACAAACTGAAAATGATGCATCATGGGATGAAATGGTGAGGGTGTACTCCTCCTCTCGTCCAGTAACTGCTGAAACAGGCGCCAGTTTCCTGCAACCCTAAACAAAATCAATTGGAAAAGATAAGGGTATTAAAAGATGATTTCACAAACATTTTAGAAGCAGGCTGTTAGAAATCTAAAGGAAGTCGAGATAAATATACTACATACTTAAACAAAGCTGTGAAGCTAAAGCTGACTAATCTCTGACACATAGACTAGTCTGTCTAAAACAAATAAAATATTGTGTCAGTGATTTAAAACTAAATGTGCTCGTCTAAACAAAATTTAGTTAGGTCCTCTGGATGATTTATTCTTTTGTTGAAAGGACTTCCAGGAGCCACAACAAACTCAGTCCCACAAGCAGCACACACACATAGTGGACCAACCAGTTTGATGGTGATAAGATGGTTTCTGGGGCCCGCCCTCTCCCCCATCAACTCCTCTGAGGCAGCCATAGCCAAAGTGGTTCAAAACATCAAAGCTCATGCTCAATAATCCAGGTAAAAAATCCAAAAAAGTTAAGTAGATCATATCACCTGACAACTTTGCTTGGATTTGGATTTTTTTAGCTTTGATAAATGTGCTTGTGCACATCATTTCTCAACGTGTGTCTTCCCTTCAGCTTTGTGACAGAAGCAATCTGTGAATAAATTTAGCAATTGTAACATTTTGTAAATAAAAAAAATATAAAAAGTGTAGTATTTGTCAGATTTCAATGATAAGTACTAAATATTATACGGGATTTGGTGAAGTACCGTGTTTTCTCTTCCCTCCATCCAACCATTATTTTTACCCACTTCTTCCTTTTTGGGTCACAGGGGGTCACTGGTGCCCATATCCAGCAGTCACTGTGCAAGAGCTGGGGGACACCCTGGACAGGTCTCCAGTCCATCACAGGGACACATAGAGACAAACGAGACAAACAACCATTCACTCTCTCACACCTAGGGACAATTTGGAGTTACCAAACATGTCAAACCTAACATGCATGTTTTTGGTCTGTGGGAGGAAACTGGAGTACCTGGAGAAAACCCACGCATGCACGGAGAGAACATGCAAACTCCACCCAGAAAGGCCCCGGGCTGGGATTTGAACCAGCAACCTTCTTGCTGCGAGGCAACAGTTCTACCAACTGCGCCACCATGCTGCAATATTTTCACTCTTATTTTTTTTTTTTACAACAATTGACTATTTTGAGTGCAATCATTTGGTTAACTTTGTCAAATCTTGCAGTTTATTGTGTCATTTCCTTAGGAGATGTTGCTAGAGTTGCTCTACCAGTCACTGAAGAGTCCCAATTCCATCAGATCTGCTTAAATACAGATCAATTCAATTCAGTTTATTTATATAGCACCAACTCACAGCAAAGTTGTCTCAGGACACTTTACAGAAACATTCACATATAAAAAAAATCCAGTTAGTAAAGTTCTCTCTCTGTAAGGAAACCAGCAGACTGGTTGAATCTTCACTTTGTCGCAGTCTCCCATCCTGAGCAAGCACAACGGCAACAGTGGAAAGGAAAAACTCCCTTTAACAGGAAGAAGCAGTCAGATCAGAGCTATTTAATATGAAAGTTTCCTGTTTTCATTAGTTTGGTTAGTGCTTGAACTTCTATGTTGTTGGCTCTGTCAGCCTCTTTTATGAACTCAAACCTAAAATTATTTTGGAAAACTGGTGATTTTTGTAAATCATTTAGAAAATGTATTTGCAAATCTAATTATATTGTCCATAGTGAATTAATGGATGATCAGTGAGCCCCCCCGCCCAGCTTCAGACTATACAGGTAATGAGCATCGACTTTTTGCAAAATAATAATAATAAATCTACATGCATTACAGTCCAAGTTGAGAGAATAGTGGAAATGGAGAAAAAGTGAAAGAAGGAAGCTGCCAGGAAGGCTTCCTCGTAAACAACTGATGATAACAAACGCCTGTTTTTACCAGGAAAAATGACATGTTTCAAGGTCACAGTCACACACATCAAAACAGGATGAACTTCTGCATCAACCCCTGTTTGTAGGCGGCCAAGCCCCTGCGGACTGGCAGCAGGATGAACACACGCAGATAGGCGCACAAAGCTGACACAAGGTGCACTGGATATTCAGTGCGCTGCTTACGTAACCTGATGAGTTAATAGGTCAGTTGGAGTTGGACAGGACTGATGTAAACGTGTCCACAGACAGGCAGAGATATCCTGTCCAATAGTTCATGGGCTCTCTCCTAATGGCACATGTCTTCAGTTTGAGCCCACTGTCTGAGAATTCCTGCACCACTTCCTGTCCAACAAGGCACAGTGTCTCTATCGCCACGGCAACAACACGGCAAAGTGAGCGCAGGAGATGCTAAACATACTGTTCTTCCTTATGGGACTCCAGAGGCCAGACGGACCCTAAACTGCACACATACACACACCTAAATAAGGAGCGGCAGCATATCCTATAATGGCACAGGGAGTGTCTGTGTGTGGGGAGGATGGAGGAGGGGTCATGGGGGGAGGTGGTGGGGGTGGGTCTATTGTTTCAGACTTGAGGGCAGAAGTGTTGGGAGGGGAGAGGGAAAGTCAAGGGGAGGCTAAATTTAGAGCACCTCCGCTGAAGTATTCCAAATATTCTCATGTGGATTTAAAAGCTCACGTATGAGGTTTTAATTCACAGGGATTACGTGATGAGAGAGCCAACTGTGGTCCCAGATTAAAAAAATAAAATAAAACTTTAGATAAAGTCACCCAACTTCTTTACCTTTAAGAAAAAATAGTCAATGGATGAATTTATTTACACAAATAAGCACATTTATCACATATTTTTTAAACTGATGCTAATCATCATGACAATAACGAAATAATAAGCAAGTGTTAAATCTTATTGTGCATGTTGCTGGTCATTTCCTGCCTGTCTCTATGGCCTTGACCTGCTTGTGTGAACCTGATGACATACACACACATGCCAAGTGCAGACCTTCACTTCCTGTCAGACAGGGACACCCCACCCCCCCCACCCCCCGGAGAGGGAGCGTGGTCTGTCTCTACTACGTCCCTTTCTGAATCCTTTCGGAATCCTCTCGTCCAGTTTTTTTCCACCTCATTGTTCTTTTCGCACTGGATTACAATCACTTAGAGCCATTTATGGCTGACAGGATGGCAGGTGTCATAAAACAAATTAACAAACTAAAGGCCTTGCATTCCCTGAAGGGCTACACATCACCTGCTGCCTTTCAAGTCAGAGTTTTAGACTAATTTTATTTTGTGTTGAGAAATGACAAAACTGCTGAAATTAACATATACAATCATGAGATTTCATGCTATATGGATTGTGAGTGGTTTTCAGCTACCTCCCCATCAAATGCTAGCTCAAATATCTGACTGAGTTGTAGACATTTTTATGTTTTTTAAAGTCCGTTTTTGGCCATGGTAAAAAACGGTGACTTCAAAGGTTAGTCACTTTTAAAGTTATATACAATTGTTATTTCCTGAAAGTTTAATTTGTCTAGTGCAGTGGGCTGCAACCTGCGGCTCTGGAGCCGCATGCGGCTTTTTGGTCGCTCTGCAGCGGCTGTTTCACGCTTTGACCAAAACTAACATAAAACTGAATTTTATTGGTTGCTATACAAACAAAACTAAAGCTAGTTTTAGCCATTTTAATTTTTCAGCTTTTTGGTAATTTCTTTTGCAAATATGCCATTACTAGAACTAATACAATGAATAAAATACTCACTTTATCCTTTATTTCTATACTTATTTTTTCAGTAATTAAAAAAATCACATAGGTCTGCATTGTTCATAGTTTGTTTAAATAAATAAAAATTGGTAATTAAAATACAATTTTTTCCCCTTATTTACAAGAATCTGATCTTTTCTTTTGTTTTAAATTGTAAAAATATCAATATGTATGTATGTTTTATTTATTCATTTCATTTCATCCAAACAACAAATATAATACAATTTAAAGAAAAGAAAAAAGATATACAATCACAGAAATAAAATGAAAGGCAGCAGAAGAAGAATGAATTCTTATAATATCTGCCCCTTGTCCCCAAAATATATTCCAAACAAAATTACTATACAAAAGCAAGATGAATTAATAAAAAAAAGTAAAATAAAATAAAATAAAAACTTAGCTAAATATAAGATCAACTGTAAAAAATTTTTATGAACTCACATTATACTTAATATAAAAAAAAAAAAAAATTATCATCTTCTTGAATATGTACATAGTTTTGGCATTTTTAATATCAACCTCCAGATCATTCCACAATCTAATACCCTGAGATCTAGTGGATCGCATCTTCAGACTGGTGCGACACCACGGCTTCACAAACATCTCCATCCCCTTAAGATAATAATTACTTTCTCTTTTGACAAATTTCCCTTGAATGTTAGTAGGTAGTATGTTTTTGTTGGCCCCATACATAAACAGTAAGATATTGTAATCAACCAAGTCATAAAATTTTAATATCTTTAGCTGATGAAACAATATATTTGACGGATGGTTATAATCTTTTCTGGTAATAATTCTTATGGCTCTTTTCTGTATATATATAATATGTGGCCCCTATTGGACACAAAAGCCTCCTCCAACAAATCTAAAGCGGTCCACAGGCCACCACTTGATAATCACAGTTGTAGCAGGCTGTTGCAGCTCTGGACACATTTCATTTAGAAAATGAATGTGCAAAAATGGCTCTTTTCATTATAAAGGTTGCAAACCGCTGGTCCAGTGGTTCATGCAGCATTTTGCTAACAGGCAGACAGATATGTAATGGTAACATTTTAAACAGACTTTGCACAATCTGTTGGCACTCAAAGTATATGTTGGAAATCAGTCTCAGCTACTACCACAAAAAACTTCAGGTCGTTTACTGTAAAACTGTCCAGTCAATGATTACTTTCTGGAAGTCCCATAAAAATTTGTCAAATGGTTGATGAAATATTTTGGGATCAGACCGACACACAAGCACATGCACATATACACACAGAGAGACATGGGCAACAAACAAACAAACAAACAAACAAACAAACAAACAAACAAACAAACAAACAAACACTTTTTAATGCATGGCACTTAAAAAAATGTTTATTTGCACATTAAACCAAATGCATAACACAAGATACAACACTTTATTTGTAAATCATAATCATCCATCCATCCATCCATCCATCCATCCATCCATCCATCATCTTTACCTGCTTCTTCCTTTTCAGGTCACGAGGGTCACTGGTGCCCATGTCCAGCTATCACTGTATGAGAGATGGGGGACGCCCTGGACGGTCTCCAGTCCATCACAGGGACACATGGAGACAAACAACCATTCACTCTCTCACTCACACCTACAGACAATTTAGAGTCACCAATCAGTCCAACGTGCATGTTTTTGGTCTGTGGAAGGAAACTGAAGTACCTGGAGACAACCCGTGCATGCATGGAGAGAACATGCAAACTCCACCCAGAAACGTCCCCGGCCGGGATTTGAACTTGCGATCTTCTCACTGAGAGGCAACAGCTCTACCAGCTGAGCCACCGTGCCAAATCATGATCATGACTTTTCTAATTATAAAATGATCACATTCGCCTCCAACCTTGTGTCACTTTTTTTTGTTGTTCTATTATTTTTTAATATATTTTTAACAACCTGTCAACTTTTCTCTACATATTCAGCAGCATGATCTGCTTTTTTATTTTTTATTATTAGTTGTAAGTTTACAGTCAGGTCTGGTATGTATGGGTGGATCAGTCTAGTTTGTGAACCTGGTTTACCTTTGATGGTTCTAGCATCATGATCCTGATGAGGTGAGGGTCACAGTGTATCTACATGCATACACATGAAAACAGTGAGTTCATAATATTTCAGGTGCTTTTGGAGCAACATTTTAACAAGGATTTAATATCACAACAGAGACTGTAGTGAATTCCAGCAGCCATTGGTCCTGATTGTCATATACTGGCCAGCTAGCAACATTCTGTTGTTGAAATTAGTCTGCTCTCTGATTTCTGTCTCTAACACACACATCTCCTCATCTTGTTGCAGTCAAAGTGACCACATACTGAGCTCTGTGATTACAGCCAAGTGTTTACGGTCCTCTTATGTTAACACTTGTGTTAAACAGCATGGGGTCTCATCCTAAAGTTCGTGATTTTTGTGTGTGTGGGTTTGGCATGAATACCAGTCAGTTTAAGGGCACCTGCTAAGCTGGGTTAAGTTCACTTAAAGCTCTTACTAAAGACATTGTTGTCAATAAATAAATAAATAAATAAATAAGAAATTAATAATTTTAACCCTTTCAACTGGTTTGAGAATATTAAATCACAACATCAGGACTTTAAGATAAAGCAGCTAATGTTTCAAAGACGGCGACACGGTCAAACTAGCATCGCAACACTTGTGGAAAGAAACATTTTATATATTTGAATGCACTGCTGTTATTTCATTGTTTCCCCCCATTTTCCACTATAAAATGTTATTGTTACTTCATTTATTCAGTGCTGCAACAGCCAATGCCTAATTTCACATTACACAGGTAAATTGGAAATGGCACTTCAGGCGATTGCACAAGCTTGCATCTGCATCCTTGGATGTGTACTCATATGTGCATGTGTACGAGAGTGCGAGCGTATCCTTGGTGTGCATGTACATGAGTATAATGAGAACCAAATGTCGGGGCGTGTGACTGCATGGTTTTTCTCCCCCATCTCTAATCAGACAGCCCCCAGGAGTACTGTGTGAGCGTGGACTCAGGGCTAGGAGCGCTGAGTTGTTCCATAAATCAGATCTGCCAACCTGGATACATGTTGACTCCTCTGACCTTCCAAAAAACTGGACCTGTTCTGGTCACTTTATTGTTGCCATATTTATATTTATTTATTTGTTGTAGTTAAAGCTGGGAAAAGAGGAGTGCCCCATTCTTAATTTGGGTTTAGGAGGTTATCCATGCTATGTAAAGCGGTGTGAAGCGGCAGAAATAATGAATTTGCACACATATGATGACGGGCTGCACGGTGACCCAGTGTGGTCTGGGTAGGTGGTCTCTAATGAAAAGGCCAGAGAGTGACCAATAGGTGATAATTTACGCTTGTTCTCTCACATTAGATTCCCAGCTATGTTATTGCTCCTCCTCTCTCCCACTTTTTTCACCATCTCTTACTTCACTCTGCTTCGATCCTCATTCCCTGCTGGTGGTGGCCTCTCCCTGTCCTCAAGCTCTTCTTCTGCTTCCATTTCTTTCTCCTCCACATCTGGTCAGCCAGCTGTGGTTGGCCACGGTTCATTCGGGTGGGAAGGTGTAGAGGGAAGAGGAGGAGGGAGAGTGAGGGGTTTTGAGGAGGCTATCAATTGCAAAGCCCAGGGCACAGTTAAAGAAAAGAAAAAAAAAAAGGTATTTGACACAAAATGTGCTCTGTGAAAAAAAAAAAAAGATTTAACCAAATCTTTTCAGTTTCTCTCAGTCGATCGATTATACTGTCTCCCTTTGCACTAATAAACTATTAAGGAGAACAGCAGGAAGAATGGGCTGAGGGAAGAAAGGGGGTTCAGGAGGGAAACGGGGAGAGGATGGTGAGGGCAGAATATTCAGTATCTGATTTCCACATTTTAAATACATTAATTTATCTCACCCTAGGGCTCTTTTAAAGTCAGGAAAGAAAAAAACAAAAACAAACAAAAAAAAAAAAACAAGAGGATGGGATGGGAAAAGGGAGCTGAAAAAAGCTTGGGTACTTATGACATTTTCATTCAGGAATTTTGTTTCTATTGTTGCTGTGGTCAACACATCGTCCAGAACCCACATGCCATCATGGCCACACAAGCTCTAAGCTGCTAAACGCTCACAGATGGCATTACACACTGGGTCCACATGCAGATAACTTGATCCATTTTAGATTAAGATACCCTCTTTCTTCAATAAACCAGCACCAGCAAGGAATTTATCCATCTCGAGTGTGCCATTGCATTCTATGTTTCAGGATATCATTGTTGCCATCTACCATGTTGTTAGTGATGCTCATCCTCCGTGCCCGTTCCTCTGCACTTTTTGAAGTTCACGACCCCTTAAAGTTCGCTCCAGGACGAGTGCATTTCTTAGGGAGAATGAACTCCTTGCCATAGTCTCACGTGACTCGAGCATATGGTAAGTCACCCCGAGAGTGGAAAAAGCTCCCCTTTCAGTTGCTTGCAGTTCTTTTCCAACTCATTTTATGGCCAGCTACAGATCATGAGGAGCCAAACAAACAGAGAGGAATAAATGGTCAGAGTAAGGACACTGAAACAACAAGTCTATTATTAGTCTTCATTCAACAGTAGGAAGTGAGAGATGGAAGGAAGTAGGGGTGTTAGTTTGCAGGTATACATGCATGTGAACCCCATACAGGTGTATATCAGATTTTTTGAGGTGTGAATGCGTTTGTCTTTAGGTGGTATGTGTTGTTGCAGTGCGGGTGAACTCGGGCTCCTCTCTGCACAGGAAGCCCCTGATTAGCGCTAACGAGATCTGCAGACCATATTAATGCAACCACACACCTCTCCCACTCTCCCTCCCCCGTTACTCCCTTGCTCTTGCCATCTGCACTCTCCACATTCCCTGCCAGACATCATAAACCCACTGCAGAGCCCTGAGACACACCAGAGCTCTGAGTGGGGGGCAGGCAGGGGGCTGCCATGCACTCAGTCCCCTTTTGCACATTCAGCTCCACTTTCTAATATCTAAAGCAAACATGCAAAGTGGAACATACATGGTGCGCAGGCTGGAGAGATCTTAAACCATATGACAGTTAGAAAAGTTCTCAGCACAAACATTTACACACCTAAACAAACAAGAGTGCAAAGTGAAAAGTGATACATTACGCAGGTGCAAACATTTACAATGTCATCTAAACAAGCCGCTTTTTGTCTTGTTTTCTTGCAAACTTCATTTGCATAGAAAGAATTTGAGCTCAGAGATCAAAGATAAGAGCATGAGGCTAAGGAGATGGAGAGCGAGGGGAAAGGGAAAAACAAAAGTCTGCTGGTGTGCAAGTCTTATTAAATGTTCCTGCAGATGGATGGACAGGGCGTTTTCATAGTGAGACATGAATACCCTCTCCTCTATTCTCTTGACTCCCACCCACACACTAACATGTGTTTCGCATTCAAAGCGGAGATGTGCAACCCAACGGCCAACCTCTCAGAGTGACTGGCAGCTTGCACTCCCGAGTCACAGAAATGAACATAAAAACAGAGTTACGCCTTCGTGTTTGTGGAAAAGAAACGAGACGAGCCTGTGAGAGATGAAGATAAAGATCCAGCTAAAGCCGATGGAATGGCTTGGTTCAGTTCAATTACAGTTGTTTTGAAAATGCTTTGAACCATACATCATTGCTAAAACACATTATTTGAGTGACCGAACAGTAATGGGGTTAGAGTGCACACTAATTCAAAAAGGCCTAAAAATACAATAAAACGCACAATATATGCCAAATAAAACATAGTAACAACGTTGCCCAAATACTTTTATAGTTTCCATGTAAAGTTAGGTTCTTTGTTGAGATGCGATAAATTTGGTTAGTTTTGCACAAAGATTAATTATAAACCAATTCTTTTAATATTATTGTTTAAGAAGACTGCTGTGAAAGTTTTCTTTTAAGGAGAGAAAGTTTTGAGATTTCTTGAGTTTATGTCAGTTTCATGCCATTAATTCAGAGAATGCCTGTTCTTTTGTCAAAACCAGATTCACGAGAAGCAACATAGTTTTTCACCCTGGTTTTAAAATTTTTGACTAACTCTTTACACTTCCAACAGCATTTTAAAGTGTGTGGGAGTTTTCCGAACGAGTCTTTGGGGACTTAAAAAGTCATATGAGTTAAGACTTTGGAGTTTCCTTTGGGAGGTAATTGGGGAGTATACTTCAATCCAGTTGATGTCTGCGGAATCAGAAAGAGATTTAGTTCATTTTTGCCTGCAGAAACAATTTATTTCATTTGCCCTGTGTTACAGATTCCAGATATATCTAGATGCAACCATGAGATGGATGGTGTCCAGTTTGGATGGCTTGAAGATGAAATCTTTTCCTTTTTGCAGGTGAGGCAGTCCTCTTGGCTTTACTGAGTGGTGACCTCCAGCTCACATCGTGGTTATTTGCAGCTCAGTGTGACACAGCTGGAAAGAGAATTAGCACCTCCAAGTTTGAGGCCATGGTTCTTGGCTGGAAAAGGGAGGATTGCCTGCTTCTGATTGGAGTCTGAGCGGTTTCCTTACATGTGGTAGATAAAGTATCACTGGGCTTTATAAATTCAGGTAAAGTGGAGGAAGAAATTGACTGGTGGATTAGTGCACCATCTGCATCGATGGAAACATTATACTAAAAAAGCTTAGGCGTTCATAGTGATCACAAGCAGAAGAAAACTTTTATTTAAGATCACGAGGGCTTTTTCTTTCAAGAGGTCAGTCATTAGGATGCTGATTTTGTCCTCTGAACTAACAGGAGCAAACTGGAATGACTCTAACATCTGCTAAGGATACCTCTCAGACATCCTCTAAGTGAGAGCATCTCCAGCTGAGGACAAAGCTGAAGGTATTGGCGAGATGGTGAGATTATGTCTTTCAGCTGTCTGGGGAAAGCCTTTGTTTTCACAGAGGAGCCTTGGACTGGGAACAGGAGGTCTGGGCATCTCTGCTAAGATTACTCCCAAATCTACTACTAAAATCCCTGATCATGCCTTTTCATTCCAGTGACCTTGTTAAACAACAAATTCCAAAGTAAGCACGTAATTAGTATCAAAAACTATGTCCACATGTCCATTATCTACTTGAACTGAAGCTTTCAATGAATAAAAGGGCAAACTCTTTTTGTTTGTGTGTGTTTCTACATGTCAGCAGGAGGGCTTTTTGCTTTTTGATCGTGTTCAATAGAAATGTCAGGTCGGAGTGAGCGGATGAGGAGCAGACACACACGCAAACATAAATACAGACACATTCAACAGAGAGAGTGAGATAAAGGGGAGTCAGCATGAGGAAACACATGGCATTAGAAGCCGTTGACTCAAAGGGTAAGAAGTGCTCATGATAATAAACGTAATCACGGACCAGAGGAGATCGAAGAAAAGGAGGGTGAAGACAAAGGCTGAGATCAGGTGGTCGGCGGATGACTGGGTGGGACTTGTAGTGGTGGTGGTTGTGGTGGTGATGGTGGTGGGGGGTCTCTCTTTGTCTAGTTTACCCAGCTAGAAGACAAAGAAACCCAGACAAGACCCTGAGTCACCCTCTGTACCCTACCCTCATGATTTCCTGTCTTTGCTGGAGTGATGTTATGGGCCAGCTGGGGATGTCACGTCCACTCTCCCTCAGCTCCCCCCGTCTATCCTCCTTGTTCTGTCTCACAACACGGCTTCACTCACTGGCAGCCCACTGAGACCCGGACAGTCAATGAAGCACGTATCGAATATAAAAATACAGTCATGAGGACTGTGATACTGTACAAAGCATATCCATGAAAACACAGTACAGTAGTCCTTCGCTACTTCGCGGTTTGACTTTCACGGACTTGCTCTATTGCGGTTTGTCAGTATACAGTAAATAATATTGTACAAAATAAAATTGTAAAGGACACATGATTGTCAACTTTAATATTACTCACAGGATTTGGACAGTACTGGATAGAGTAGGTACAGTAAAAGTAAACAGTAAAAAGTTAAGGAAAAAATAAAATACTTTGGACAGGTGCCGCCATTTTGTAGTTTTCTCTCAGTAAACCTCCACTGTATTCCCGCTCATAACGACCACATTTCCCAGAAGCCAGCAGATGCAAAGAAGCCACATGGAACCTATTGAACTGGACCAGAACCGGAGCAGAACTGGAGCAGAACCAGACCTTTAGACCCATTGGTGAATCTTGAGAGCTGGTAGCCTGCCTACGTGGACCTTCAAGTGGGGAAGCACACCAAAGGTCCAGTGGTTCATCGGCACTTTTTCTTCTCTTTCAACCGGCCGACGAGGACGTCAGAGCGGGAACGTGCTGGCAAGTAAAATTTAGAAGCTACTGTACATATAAGTATGTTGTTAAAATTAGTAGGTTTAAGAGTTTAGAAAATTTATTGTGGGCTTTGTTGCTGCAGGGTAGGTCTGCAGAACTGAGTCGCTCCAGTTCTGTAAAGCCTGGTAAGTAAAATTCAGTAGCAACATATACAGTATGTTGGTAAAATTGCATAGTTTAAAGAGTTTAGAACATTGCAAGAGTGTG
>NC_056503.1:37056749-37057724 GCF_014905685.2 Nematolebias whitei
TGGATGGATAGATGGATGGATGGATAAACAATTCACAGTTCAAATCACTTTCGTAAGAACAGGTGGAGAACAAGTGAGTCTATGTGTACATGCAATCTTTTTTTTTTCTCATCACTTAAGTCATTGGGCTCTTAAAACAATATTTTACAAGGATTTTATTAAAATAAACTTTTTTTTTAGTTAAGTTACAACAGTTGGATAAGAAATGGCATTTAATACTGTCTCAACAAGCAGCACCTCTCCTGGGAGGAAGTAAGTGACAGATTTATGGCCAAATATGACCATAAAGAGCCTCAAAAAGCTGCTGAACTTCTTTAGACCACCTCAAACTAATGAAAAGCAGTGACTAACCTAAAGAGAGCGCCTGTCGTTTTATTTTCTTTTACAGTTGTTGTATATGTTGTAACTTGAATTGGATATTATGTGTCAATTCCATGTTATGCTTCCTGCCCAGTGTCTGTAATCGAAGAGGATAGTTATTAAAGTTGACAGTTTTTAAACTCATTAGTGATGGGTGGTGCTGAGCAGCTCACACCGCTGTTTCCTTTGAGCTGGTGTTTGACCTGCATGTGTTTACATGTCACACTGAAAGAAAATCCTGAATTGTTCTTAAAACGGCAAGTTCATGAATAGGTTTTGTCTGAAGTGCAAAACACAACAGCACGGCACAACAAGAAAATCAGAAACACTGGAAAAATGAGAAAACGTCATTTCAGATCATAAAAATATATATAAAAACTTGAATACATATTAACACAAAATAGAAATAAAAATACTTAAGAAACATAATAAAACAACGAGATCTAAATCTCAATATTTCTGGTATTTCTAAACCAATTAAAAAAAATCCAATCCAGCCATATACTGTGTGTATATATCCATCTATCCATCTATCCATCCATCTATCCATCTATCTATCTATCTAATCTATATATATATATATATATATATATATATATATATATATATATATAT
>NC_056503.1:37057734-37062805 GCF_014905685.2 Nematolebias whitei
TATATATATATATATATATATATATATATATATATATATATATATATGTGTGTGTGTGTGTGTGTGTGTTTTAAATATGCAGTATTAAATCCCCAAAAAAATGATGATTTTTAGAGATTATGAATAAATGTGTTTACACAATAATGTAAGTTTAAATAAACCCCAAATGGACACAATTTGACTTTTCTGTCTAAAAATTAAACCCCTTTATAACAATTCATAAAAATATTGTTTTTTTAATCAATAAGGAATACATTGATGATAAAATTCATTTTTAATTAGTTTAAAGAATGCACAAAATAACAGTTTTTTTTAGTTAAATAATTTAAAATGTATAGAAATAAGCTAATTGAAAAAATTAATTCCCTATTGTCCCTATGGTCCTATTGTTTGCACTAGTGTTTTTTAAATTAATATTGTACAACCAAATATCTGTTTGGAGGATCAGTTTGAGCAGCAAGCTTTTGTTTGAAGGCACAAAAGTAAGTCCTTAATGTGTAAAATTGTCATATTTAGGCCAAAATAAAGCTGAAGCTGCAGAAATATAGCAGCCATTATGGCTTGAACTAGCCTCCTGCAAAACCCAAAACAAAGTAAATTTAATGTCCTCTAAAATGATGGAAACATGACTGCGTGTAACTTTGAGCGAGGCAGAGATAGTCCATGACCCCCACCCACACATAACTGCACAAATACTGTTACGTGCAGGCGGACAGGACCCCCCCAGTAGAAACTGAACACCATCATCTTCCTCTCTGCTGCCCTGAACCCACCCTGTCCCCTGCTGGCCGCTGTCCTTAAGCAAATACACAACACACACGCACACACACTGTACAAACACTAAACTTTAATATGAGATTATATTTCAGTGGCGCACTTGTATGTGTGTAACATGCAGCAGCACACACACTGAGTGTGCTTCTGAAAACACACACATCCTTTCACTTTCTTTGATGGACGAGGAAATGTTCATGCAAATAAACAATAAGCTCCAACCCAAACCCACTAGATACGTCTGCTTTTCCTAGAGCTTCACTTGTGTCATTCACGGGCCTGACGCATGGAGCGGCTCCGCCTCCCATCTTCTCCTCTCTTTCTCTCCTTCTGCTCCGGCTCTACCTGATTGTCTGCTTGTTTTCCCTGGCGGCTTCCAGCTTCCGTTCCCAGGCTGGGAGGTGGGAGGTGGGAATATGGCCTACGACACAAACTTTTCACCTCCGAAGGCTGAAGACTAGTGGTGGTTCCTTCTGTCCACTGGCTCTGCAGGAAGCACTTCAGCTCCAGCTGCTGCCCAACCACAACACATGACCCCCCTCAGGCTTCAGCCTGGGGTAGAGCGATGAGACCAGATAAGTGCAAGAGATAAGCACGCTCACAACCAGTAAATGGACATCTTTTTGTTGCTGCTGAGCAGCATGATAACCAATCAGATAAAACATTTGGTGTCAGGAAACCGTAAAAAACAAAAACAAAAAATCGAACTTCTTGTAAAGTTTGTGTACTTTTTCTGCTTTAATGGTACATGTGATGGCATAGTTACATTGAAAAAGTAACTTAGTTACTTTACTGATTACTTGATTTGGAAAGTAACTAAGTTAGATTACAAGTTACTTTGTTAGTTACTTTCAGCAGCAACCCTGCGCCACTTCAACATAAAAATTGCATTGAGCTTTGCCAATACTTACTTTATTGAAAGCGCATAAAGTTTAACTTAAAAACTATTTCAGGAAAAAAAATTCATTAAACATAAATACTTTTTATGAAGAATAAAATAATATTTCTTGACTTCAGTATCATAAACAAATACTTGCAGTTCTCTGCTTCGAACCACCTGGCGGGACTTGCTCCATCAGTTTGACTGTCTCGTGTTGCGACTCCGAATGTTTCTTCAGATTTCATGTTGTGTTTTGAAGCTAGACAGCACTTTCTCGCCAGCACAGAGAGAACAACGAACCTTGATACCATCATCCTTCGATGACAGAAACTCAAAAAGGTTCCTGAATTTCAAGCTACAAAATGCGTATCTTTCTCTTTCCTTCATTGTTTGAGTTTCTGTCGCGGCGTATCACAGGTGCCGATAACGTGACTGAATTGTCACATAGACCAGACGTCACTCCCCGAGACGCATAGAAGAAATACAATTAAATTACTAGAGAAAATGACAAAAAATAGTAATGCATAGTAATTTGGACAAGTAACTTTAATCTTATTACTGGATTTGAAATAGCAACGTGTTAGATTACTTGTTACTGAAAAAAAGTGGTCTGATTAGAGTAACACGTTACTGACATCACTGCATGTGTGCGACAGTACACCACCTTCCATGAGCAAATGAATCAATAAGTTGTGTTACTGTAATTTCACAAACCAAAGTGTTGCTCAGCTACAAAGAGCTGCAACTTCTATCAGCTGACATCAAGCAACATGTGGAAGGTGTTACTCATTTGCAAAGAGTTTAATTTCTCCCTTTTTGTTTGCTGTAGGACATCTGATCTTTTTTTTGGCCTAAGCCACTGACAGAATATTTGATGAAGTCAGACATTTAGTTGAATCCAAATTAAGGCTGCAAGGCTCTCATGTTAGATTAGTTCTGTTTTATATGAAACGAGTGCCATGGTAATCCACTCAGGTCACATAATGGTAATTTGGTACCCATTTCCTTGTTCAACAAGCTTTTATGTCAGCCCAGTAATCATCTGCACAGAACCTGAACTGCATATTTTACCACTAAAACTCAAAACCAGCTGTAAAGGCCAGTAAAAGGACAAGTAAGGATGTGTTGTTGAACATGAGGACTTCCACAAGCGGCAGTAAAATGAGCCTCAAGGAAATTGTCAGTTGTGTTTCGATTTTAACTGCAGAACACACAAATTTTAACATTAGCAGATAAATCCTCGTCACAAGCTAAACTGTAGGATCTGATAAACAGATCAAAACATGGCCGTGCTGAGTCTGAAAAGCTTTTCTGATACGAGCATGCCCAACGTGATCAGTGGTTTGAGAGATATGAGGAGAGATTTCATCAACCACCAAACATTTGTTTCAATTAAAACAGAAAATATGTTAAAACTGAACATTTGAATCAATTTGAACACGAGGCAATTTCATGCATTTTTGTCTGAGTAAATCAGTAAAAGTTTTAATTGCAAAATTAGCCCAAAACAAAACTTTTATTTTTGTTATTTATTTTATGAAGTGGAGGTTTGGTCATGTGTATTTTTGCTACATGGTGAGAGGAGCACATGCTTCCAAAAGTGGAGATTTAATTAGAAACATTTTCCAAGACAAAAGCATGAAACCCATGTTAATTCAATTTCATTCAGTCCAGTTTATTTATATAGCACCAAGTCACAACAGAAGTCATCTCAGGGCACTAAATAAGTTAACACTACAATATTTATCTGAGGAGCAAACTGCTTTGAGTTTAACATCATCGCAGAACTCTCATCTTGAGCGAGCATGAAGGTAACGGTGGAAAGGAAAAACCTTTGGCAGAACCAGGCTCAGGACAAGCGGCCATCTGCTTTGACTTTGAGAGGACAGGAAGAAGGGACAGATGCGCAATGGCAGGTCGAGAATCATGTTAAGATTGAAATAATATCAAATGAAAACTATTCAATTTTAACAATTCATTTAAGGAGATGAGGTCAATTTGTCTTCCACTAGTCTAAGCCTATGGCAGCACAACAAGCCAACACTAAGTATAGGTTTTATCAAAAAGGAAAGTCTTAAGTCCAGTCTTAAAACTGGACAATGTGTCAGCCTCATGGACAGAAACCTGAAGTTGGTTCCACAAGCGAGGAGCCTGATAACTGAAAGATCTTCCTCCTATTCTGCTCTTGGAAACTCTAGGAACCATGAGTAAGCCTGCAGTCTGAGAGCAAAGTGCTCTGTTAGGAAAGTATGGAACAATAAGATCTGTAATATAAGATGGAGCTAGGTTGTTGGGAGCTTTGTAGGTTAGAAGTAAGAGTTTCAATTCAGTTCTGAATTCGACAGGGAGCCAATGGAGAGGAGTGTGGTTAGAAGTGTTAGGCACCAAAAACTGCATTTCTCCAAATGACTCCTTACAAACACAAACATTTATTCACTCTGGGGAATTATTTAAAGGTACAATCAGATATAGAACATACATTGAGTTGCTTATGGTTGATTGTCCAGCTTCAGCCTAAACAGTCTGGTTATTTCTCCATCCAGTCAGGAATCTTTTGCTTCCCTGTAGATCAGTTGACAGAATTGTTACCTAAATCTGTAAAATATGTCTTCACATTATTATACAGTCTCAACTCCTATCTCACTGGAGCATGACTGTAACCCTGACCTGCAGCCCTTCAACCAAACCATGACCCCTTCACCTTGAACCGAACATGCTGCATGTTCTCAGCCACACACAAACTGGACACGAGCCCCTGCTGGAAGTACGCAAGTGTTAGTGTTATTATTTTATCAGCACATTTTTGTTTTTGTTAGAGCTAGGGCTGTCACAACATCACTATTTTATTCCCTCATTGTCATGATCTAAAACTCTGAAACACTAACATGAAAAAAACAAATAAATCTTCCCATCTTTTTTTTTTTTCCAGATTACACTATTATGACATTGATAGATACCATCCATCCATCCATCCATCCATCCATCCATCCATCCATCCATCCTGGCAGCTTTTTCAACTTTTTCTCATTCAGTTCCTTCTAAGTATATTTGGAGCCACAAACTTCAGTAGCTTACCGTCATCTTGCAAAAAGAGACCTGAAAACAACTATTATGGGTTTTAAGTTTGCATGTGAATATTTTAAAAATTTTGATTAATTAAATTAAAAAATTAAAAATTTTAAAAGCTGCCTTTAAACAGAATTACTTGTGTACCCCTTCTTCTTTCAGCTGCTCCCTTTTTATTTATTTTATTTATTGATTTATTCCAGACATGTTAAAAACATTGTATAGTGCATATCAACATTAACACTAATATGAATCTGTGTATCTATACATACGTATATATACCTACACATATACACACATACATACACACACACACACACACACACACACACACACACACACACACACACA
>NC_056503.1:37062815-37077642 GCF_014905685.2 Nematolebias whitei
ACACACACACACACACACACACACACACACACACACACACACACACATTTGAACATATAGAACCCCTTGTAAAATCAATTTATATCAGTAAATGCATCTGCTTTGAATGACCGCACCCAAAATAAATAAATCTGTAAAATAAGTACATACCCAAAGTGCACACAGGTATCTGCACACATATACATATACATGCACACACATATATCCCATTTATCATGTCTGACCCCTTCATCCAGGTCGCCACAGTGAACTGAGTTGCATGAAGACTTGGCAGCTATTTTTACGTCGGATGTCCTTCCTGACACAACCACAGACCACCGAGCTACCACAGCCCCTCTGTGTGGAGCAGAGAGCTGCTATCTAGGGTGCCCGGGGGAGTGTGAGGGAGGGGGGTGTCAAGGGCCATGTTGAAGGGCCCAGAGTGGGGCAAATGAGGGTGGAGACAGGTTTGGATGCTTCACCAGTCCCACCCACATTTTGATGTTGTCGGTACCGGGATATGAACCAGCGATCACAGGCCCACCTTTTTTCCCCCTGATTTTAATTTGCAACTCTGGTGAGTCAACAATTCAATTTAATTCAATTCAATTTAAAAAATACTTTATTAATCCCAGAGGGAAATTAAGTGTTTTCGTTGCTCATCATCCTGGTTCAATTCAAGATTTATAGATGCAACAACAGTAACAGCAATAACAACAGTTTATTCCAGTTTTCTTAGGCATTCTTAAAAGTCCAACAATTTTCAGTCAGGTCATCTGGACAGTTTCTTTATTTCTGTGCTGAAACGTTTCACCGTCCATCCAGAAGGCTTCATCCGTCAAGGAAACTCACAACACAAAACTGATTCTTCCCCCAACAGCTTACTCCTAAGTGAAACAAACCAGTTTTGTTGGTTCTAAGATGGTGTCTTTGGCACACCTCCTCCTCCGGTGCTGGCCCTCTTCCATGTTGACAGTCATGTCGTGTTTGATGACCTGATTGAAAATTGTTGGATTGTATACCTGGATTATTGAGCATGGACTTTGATGGTTTTGAACCATTTTGACATGACTGTCGACGAGGAAGAGGGCTGGCACCGGAGGAGGAGGCGTGCCAAAGAGACCATCTTAGCAACAACATAACTGGTTTGTTCCACTTTGGAGTAAGCTGTTGGGGGAAGAATCAATTTTTTGTTGTGAGTTTCCTTGACTGATGAAGCCTTCTGGATGGAAGGTGAAATGTTTCAGCACACAAAAAAAGAAACTGTCCAGATGACCTGACTGAAAATTGTTGGACTGTATACCTGGATTATTGAGCATGGACTTTGTTCATTCTTAAAAGTATTTTAAACAACTTTTTCAGTCTTGCAAAATATTTTCAGGTTGTTGCAATTAAAATGTTGACTCGTTTAATTTCCTTTATTCATTCAAGTTAGTTAACTGAGACACAATTGGCTCATTTGCAAAATAGACTCATACCAATTAATTTGTACAAAATAAAGAAAAGGGCCCAAATCACAAAGTATTGGGAGGTGTACAGAGGGCAGAGGAGCCATGTATCCATTTAATTCAATTCAGTTCAATTCAGTTTATTTATATAGCGCCAAATCGCAACAAAGTTGTCTCAGGGCACTTTACAGGAACATTCACATACATAGAAAAGCCAATTAGTAAAGTTCTCTATCTAAGGAATCCAGCAGACAAGTTGAATCTTGGCTTTGTTGCAGTTTCCCATCCTGAGCAAGCACAGTGGCAACAGTGGAAAGGAAAAACTCCCTTTTTAAAAGGAAGAAACCTCCAGCAGAACCAGGCTCGGGACAAGTGGCCATCTGCTTTGACCGGCTGTGTTGAGGGGACAGAAAGGAGAGACAAACAAACACAGGTAGGTCCAGGTATAGGTCCAGATGTATCTGAAAGACAAAAAAAAAACATGTTAAGGATAGAAAATATATTACAAATACAAAACAGGTTGAGCAGAGTAAGTAAAGACAGTAGCAGAGTGAAAAAAATGTGGTCAGTTTGTCCTCCAGCAGTCTAAGCCTATAGCAGCATAACTAAGGGACAGCTCAGGAAACCCAAGCCGACCCTAACTATAGGATTTATCAAAAAGGAAAGGCTTAAGCCTAGTTTTAAAACTGGATAATGTGTCAACCTCACAGACAGAGATTGGAAGTGGATTCCACAAGAGAGGAGCCTGATAACTGAAAGCTCTGCCTCCCATTCTGTTTTTGGAAACTCTAGGAACCGTGAGTAAACCTGCAGCCTGAGAGTGAAGTGCTCTGTTAGGAAAATATGGAACAATAAGATCTGTAATAAAAGTTGGAGCTAGGTTGTTGAGAGCTTTGTAGGTTAGAAGTAAGATTTTGAATTATATTCTGAATTTGACAGGGAGCCAAAAGAAAGAAACTAAAACTGGAGAGAGATGATCTCTCCTACTAACTCCAGTTAAGACACTGGCAGCAGCATTTTGGATCAACTGAAGACGTTTTAAAGAAACATTTGGACACCCAAATAATAAACCATTGCAGTATGCTATGGTATGTGTCCACAATCTACTTTTAAGGTTTTGTAGAGGCAGCTGAACAAACTCATCCTACTGAATGTCTGTTAAATCAACATTTATTGAAACCCAGCAAAACAGGTGTTGTAACAGCAAACAGCTGCGTACCCAGAATGCAACAGTGTACCTCCACATTTCCATGTTAAATATAAATTGTGATCCTGGCGTAGCTCATGAACACATTTTGTGATCTTCCCTGTCATTTAAATTTGTGTTTTTTAGGGAGCATTGTCAGTGGCACACTATTATTAGTAGAACACCCTACTTGCAGCTGCTAGTCGAAGAATAAAGACTGAAAAAACAGACATTTAGTATGCATTACAAAATGATTTGATTGGGATTAATGGCTCTGGACAAATTGTGTCTGGACATAAAATTAGGTTTAGGTAATCAAAAAGATGCACATATATAACCCAGCCCTCTCTTTCACTGTCATAAGGGGCGTAAGATAGTGGACTAACCCTGATTGAATTATGTGGTGGAATTACTTGTTGTGTATCCAGAGCTAAGACAGTGTCCTCTGTGTACCCTCCACTTAGAGCAGGAAGCTGCCAGCCTTTCTGAGATTAAGCCTGTTTCCTCTCTCCATCGTGCACTCCCAGTGACCTTGTGTCCCTGTGACCCTGCAGCCTTCCTCCTGGTGTGTATGGCATACACACCATCAGTCGAGGAGTATGCCAGCTGGCGCGTGACAAACACAAAAGCTCACAAATCCACTAAATCATTCCTCAGAAAATGACACTTGGGTTCAGTCTCAAAACAATATGGTTCTTCCTGGCACAGGCGTGGAATGCTGAAGTGTTCAGCAGACGTATGCAGGTTGTGTATCCATGCACACCATCCCTCCAGTTCGCCCCCACCACATCTCCCCCTCCCTGCCTAACAAATCGTGGCAGTACTTTTTCTTTTTTTTCATCATATGAGGCATAATGTGAAGCACCTGTAGCCACAGAGGGGCCAGACCAGAACTGGAGGAGCATGTCTGTAACCCAGCTTTGGCCCGATGGGACAGACACCCCCCCCCCCCACCCACCCCCCACCACCACCACCACCACCACCTCTCACACACAGACCTACTTAACCATTATTACATGTGCTGGTAAAAACAAACAAACAAAAACATGGCTATATGAAGGGTTCTGTCAGTTGATCACTTCAGCACTTTGCTAAATGATGAAATCAGTCAGCAACAATAAACTTGATTATTATGGTTTTGCTTTCTGTTTTTGTGTTTCAGTGTAAATTTGTTTGTCTGTATGCTTATATATATATATGTTTTATAAAACCAGTGGATAGATTTGAATGAAACTGTCAGAAAACAACCACTAGATAAACATCTACAACTGATGAATTTCAGTCAGTCCCAGTCAAGATGGCGACCACAGCTAAACCACCTTAGCAAATGCAAAAGTGAAGAAGAATGTCATCCTTATTTTTGTTTTTTTTAACCCTTTATATTTTTGCTATTGTTGGATGTAACTGGGACCCTGAGTACATAATTTAGTTTGACCTCATGTACCATGTGTGATGTGAATGACAATGGACTTGACTTGAACTTGAATGCTCCAGTTGTTTTTTTAATTGAGAAAGTGAAACTACAGAAAAGAAATTCAATTGTTTTGTCTTTTATTTGTTAAAATTAATTTTGGGGTGGGGTATCAGGTCCTGGATGACTGAAATCTACACCAGCATAGATTTTTAGGCTCTTTAGACCAGGAAGCTTAGGGTGGTTTTTTTTAACTTTACTTTATCTACCCCAATCTAGTTTTTTTTAAAAACCAGACACCATTTTAAAGGCCATTCTGTGTTTGACCTAAAACGTAATCAGTACACAAACATTTAGCATCAGAGTCAGTCTTCAAGAATATGAAGGAGACGATTGAAGGACTGATGAAATTATTACACTTTTACTGAAGGAGTAGATGCAGAATTAGGAAATTAAGAAAATACCTAAAAACTTGCCCTGCATCTAAAGACCATACTTTATCTAACACAGATTTGATGTCCAATCAAAGTGCAGGATACTGAACCTTAAAAGTTAACAGTCTGGGAGGGCAGCTGCTCTGGTCTTTATTATCATCGAGCTGCTAACTAGACCTGCTAACACTGCTAACAAGATCCTCTGTCTGCCTGCAAGGACCGAACTCTGCGGACCCGCTTGGTTCACTAGTGTACAAAAAAAAGCAGCATTTCACCTGGATTTCCTTCAATTCCACACATTTAAAGCATGTTTCTCACCAAATTTGTGTTAATTCTGCTGTTTTAAAGACATTTTAACTTTAATACACTTTAATACAGAGCGTCAGGTCGGCACTATTTGTGTTTATAGAGAAATAAAAAAACATCACCACAGGATTTTTCTACTTGTGTTCAACACTACTCATCTCAATTATGTTTCTCATGAAGCTTGACAGCAATAAGGTGCAGGGTTTTAAAGACATTTCAACTTTAATGCACCTGAACACAGCGTCTCTTACACCTGCAGCGTCTTACAGCGTCACAGTTACTACTAAAGATGCTACAGACGTAGCGCTCTTCTCATCATCCTCCTAACCATGTATATATGTTTATGATCAACCCCCCTGGTCAACAACTACCCCCACTAAGCTCGCTAAACTGGCGAGCGATCAACATAGAGGTGTCTCCATCTCCTCCACCTGTGCGCGTTTTCTGCCGAGGCATAAGGAGACGCACAGAAACACTGTTGTGTTTAGAGTTGGAGGTAACCAGGAAAACATGGAGTGAAGTTTTAGTGGTTTGAGAATTTTCCTATTAAGTGGAATGGATTTGTTCACCAAGAAAGAAAATGTGCCAAATAAACTAATGTTTCATAGTAAAGGGGGGGGGGGGGGATGGTCCAAATAAACACTATTTGAATGTGGAGGGACATGCCCCCTTCACATATAATGGTTGTGACGCCTATGCACCACATGTACCACATGTGGTGGAATGACAATAAAGAACCATGAATCTTGAATCTTGTATTAGTATTTTTGTTGCAGCTTTGAATAATCCCAGTTTATGTTAGTTTTGGGGCTCCGAGCCAGTGTACACTTGCATTAAGTAAATTATAGCCAAACCGAACCTATGAGAATCCTGCTGCTGTTGTTCTGTGTATTTTGCACTATTAGTGACTAGTGTATATCTTAGAGCTTTTAACGCACTGTTGGATGTTTGTTTAGTGTATATCATTGTTCATATCTTAGATCCTTATTTACTGTTTCTTTTTATACTTTATATTTTTGCTATTGTTGGATGTAACTGGGACCTTGTGTACTCAGTTTTGTTCCACCTCATGTACCACATGCAATGTGAATGACAATAAAGAACCTTGAATCCTTGAAAAGTGATTGTGCATCATATGAATATGACAGCTCAGGTCACCTTTGACACTCTCCAAAGTTCATATCTCTTGCTGTTAAACATAGGTGACATTCTTTTCTTCTACTGTATGTATGTGTGCACTGTATGTATGTGTGCACTGTATGTATGTGTGCACAGACACATGATGTGTTGAAGTCACATGTAACATCCAGGCACTTGCTTGCTGCATAAACAAAGGGGTGAGGGTGATGTGAACAGTCAGAGCACAGGACTGTGACCTGGAGGTCCGTGATGTTTCAGATCAGATGCTTTCGATTACCTCTGTGTGGATGGGGGGGGGGGGGATTGTAGTTGACGTTGCAGACTGAGAGCTTGTTAACTCCGAGTATCTAACTTTGCACACAAACACTGATGCTATTGGTGCGAGTCACTCAGGAAAACATGAAAAGAAGCTTATGCATCTCTGCAGGCAGAATACACAGACTAACCCTTTGACCCGGTCGCTGTAGTAGTATTTAACTACATAAAATCTACTGAAATATATCACCGTTTAAAAATAATGGTTCATACTCTTATTATTTTTAAGTCAACCATGATTTTGAATCTGGCATGTGGTTTCTTGGTGCATCTTCTTTAATTACCAGTTAGCAGTTAAGAACCAAGAGAGCACAGACTCCTATTTAATTTAGCTAATTAGGGCACAGTTGATTGATTCAATTGCAGAAAGGGTATAATTGTCTTAGGAAGACTTTCCCACCACAGTTGCACCACAAACCATGCACCAAACAGACACTGACAGCGTGCATTATGACTTCAGTGCAACATGCACAGAAGTGAGAGATTGTCTTTATGTGTTCTGCTTGACGCTTTGCTGAACACTTGTACACTGAGTCACTTTTTAGTAAATGCTGTTCCGTCTGCTTCTAGAGGTAAAAATCACCAAGCTAAAATATTATAGTGCACCAGCAAGTTGATCACAAATGTCACCAAGATTTAAAGAGAGAAAGAAAAGCAGCAACAATCTAAAATAAATTAATAAATAAAATAAAAGTTTATGAAAATTAAACTTTTATCTACTGTTAACCCTCTATGGTACACATTATGATATCAAATAGGAAAAAAAAAAGTTTTTCTTTATTAAAAAAAGTGACTATAACAGTATCAACATGTTTTTTTTTTTTGTTAAATAGATAAATGTTTGTTGCCTCAAGACAACATTACAATAACAAACAAATCGACTTTATATTGTCATGCACAAATAACAAAATATATTTAATGGAAACATCAATTTCTTTAACCAAACACTTGAAAAAAAAAAAAAAACAGATTAACTGAGTTTTCCATGTATTGCATATTTCACATTTAATAAAAATGCACATCTCCATATCCATCTGTTGCTCCCACGTAACAATCTACCATCTTGAAACACAAATATAACTAAATTATCTTATTAAATTATCACTTCAATAAATTCTAGTCAATGTTGTTTCAAGGTAGAATGTCATGCATACCTTTATCCCAATTTGCAGTTTATCCTGAAAACCATGTACCTTCACACACAAGGACTTGCATGTATACATGTACACAAACACAACCATTCTGAGGACAAAGAAAACATTACAAATACATGTACTGGAATGCATTTTGCTACCGCCCAACTCTAATCAAGCCTGCTACTTTACCTCCATTTATATCATCACTGAGTTCCTCAATCTCGCTCTGATCTGCTCCCTGATGATTTGCTACTATTGTGCTAACATCCTCACCCTCATTTTCTCTCTGCCAGATTGTCACTCTGGTCTCATCTTCCTCATCATCAACTCTCATCCTCACTCATCAATTGGCAGTACCACCTTTTGAAGTGCCTGTATCAAGTCAGTGAATTCATCTCCTGCATTACATCATAACATGTGCACATATAGCCTGTGCAATACATTTTATTATAAATGCATAGAAAAATATTTTTACACACACAGACATATTTCGATATAATGATTTGCTTATAAAATAGGGCGGCACGGTGGCGCAACTGGTAGAGCTGCTGCCTCTCAGCGAGCAGATCCTTGGTTCAAACCCCGGTCCAGGGGTCCTTCTGGGTGGAGTTTGCATGTTCTCTCCGTGCATGCGTGGGTTTTCTCCGGGTACTCCGGTTTCCTCCCACAGACCAAAAACATGCATGTTAGGCTGATTGGTGACTCTAATTTGTCCCTAGGTGTGAGTGAGTAAGTGAATGGTTGTTTGTCTCGTTTGTCTCTATGTGGACCTGTGATGGACTTGTGACTTGTCCAGGGTGCACCCCGCCCCTCGCACAGTGATGGCTGGACATGGGCACCAGCGACCCCCGTGACCCAAAATGGAATAAGCAGGTAAAGATAATGAATGGAAGGATGGATGGTTTTCTTATACAACACAAAAGAAAACTACGTGCAAGGACTATTGCAGTCTCTCCATTTGTCCCAGAACTTAACTATTTCTATCACAACTATTCATCAAAACATTCTATCCATTATCTTTTACCCTCTTCCTCCTTTTCGGGTCACGAGGCTCACTGGTGCCTATATATGCAGCAGTCACTGTGCGAGAGGCTGGGGACACCCTAGACAGGTCTTTAGTCCATCACAGGAACATATAGAGACAAACGAGACAAAACCATTCACTCTCTCACTCACTCCTAGAGACCATTTAGAGTTACCAATCAGCCTAACATGCATGTTTTTGGTCTGTGGGAGGAAACTGGAGTACCTGGAGAAGACGCACACATGCATGGAGAGAAGATGCAAACTCCACCCAGAAAGACCCCCGGACCGGGATTTGAACCAGGGAGACCTTTTCGCTGAGAGGTAGCAGCTCTACCAACTGCATCACCGTGCTGCCCCAAAACATTCATGCTACAACAGTATGAAAACATGGTTTAAAAGGAACAAATGAAAGGAACAGGTAGGTTGGAAGGACAACCAGCTCAAAAGGAATCACAAAAAGCACAATTTGACTGCAAACCCTTGGCAACATCGCTACTTGATTCACTACTACATCGCTACTTTGCCTTTTGACTGTCCTTTTGGTTGCCATGTTTATTTTAACTTGTTAAAAATGAAAAAAAAATGTGTAAGCATCTTTTATGATTGTCTATTGCTATCGTTGTTGTCTTGGTTGTCGTCATCACTCTTTGTTAAAAAGTCGGGTCTCTCTTGTAAATGAGTCTCCGAGGCTCAATGGGGTTAACCTGTCTAAATAAAGGTTGAATGAACCTGGATGATGGAGAACCCTCACAAGCATTTTGTTACTTGACCAATTTGCCTCCTCTGAGCTCTTTGAAAAAAACATCAAGTATCAGGTACTTGTCTCTCTGGACAATTTAATACATTTATTTTATTTCTAAAACCTGCAGTGGTTAGCTCTATTGCTTTCTAGCATGATAACTCAAAGCTAACAGGGAGTTACAGACCAGAGTACAGGCACAAATGTGAGCTTGCGTAGATGTTTGTCTTTTTGTAATGGTTAACGGTTTTGTGCCCCAGGGACCCGTGTCCAGAAAATGCAGGTGTGTTGAAAGAATAAAGGAATTTCTTGTCCCCTAATTCCTCCATATGTAAAATAATTTACAATTTGCATCAAAGATTTTAACTATCAACCTTCATTTGCTTTACTCATACTTTATTTTTACTTTTCCTGATGTGTTTTCTTCTGTTCAACTCCTCCCACAAACCTCTTTTTTCTTCTCACACCTGGTCCTAAGCGTTGGTTTGTGGTCTCTTTGGCCCCTCAGTAGCTCAGGTCTTGAGTGATGTTCATCAAAGACTGATTTTGATTCACATCCATTCTATTGCGTGAGGAACGTGTTCAATCAGTGCGGATACAGCTGCAGGGCAATGCAACTTACTTGAAATGGAAATGAGCGGTGGTTCATCCTCTGCCACCATCAGGAGTTACAATGGAAATCCCCTTTTAATTTATTGGAGTGAATCTATTCCAAATGAATAAATTAGATGAATAGATTCTGTTTGGTGGATAGATGCCATCTGCAATGTCTAAAAAAAAAAGACGTGAGGCTGCAGAAAATGGGCTCCCTGGAATCAATTAAAACTTTATTAAACATTCTTATCTAGAGGTGAGATGTGAAATTTGATCTGCTCAGACAGCAGAGAGCCTACAGCATGTGAGTGTATGCATGTCTGTTAGTTTAAGGATGGTTGCCCTTCACTTTCCCTTCCTCTGTAGCTCTGAGGGCCTGTTTTATCAGCTCCACCGCTGGAGCGGGCAGAAATGTGTGCCCACCCATGTCGATTCTCTGTGTTGATGTGCTTCAAAACTGTGAATATATCTCACGCAGACACACACTGACACATATGAATGTGTGCCAGCCAGCAGGCTTGAACAATAATCTAAATATCTTGGCTGATTTACAGAGTCTCTTCGAGCTCCAGAGAGACTAAAGACAGTGCAGGGTCTGTGCAGGGGCAGCCAAGCCTAATGACTAAGCTGGTGCCAACTCGAGAACACAAATGTGTGCATGCATTAATGCTGAGACAGCTCACAGAACTCCACACAGAACAAGAGAAATTAATCAGATCTCAGTGATCAAATGGAAATACGTGCACAAAAAAAATCTAAGCAACGATACGCATCAGCTCTTATAAACACCGTGAATAGATTAATGAATTACTGCCATATTTCATAGAGAAACAGTTGATCATTTTGGTGCATAAATCTCTCACATTTTAAATCACAACTATTAGCTCAGATGATTATGGCTATATTCCTTCTACTTTTAAGCCCAAACAGATTTTACTTTCAAACAGTGCCTTTGTTCTGAGGTACCGTATTTTTTGCTGTATAAGGCACAATTTTTTGCAAAAAATAGCAGGTCTGCGACTTATACAGCGAAGCAACTCTTTTTAATGTTTTTTTCTTCACATTTATAATCCAATTTTTGGCTGAGATCTGACGATTTCATTCATTCGGACATGGAAAATATTGAACTCAAACATTTTCAGCCACTAGAGAGCCCTCGATTCAAGTGGCAAGCCAAGTGTCTCATTGGAAGGTAAAAGTGGCTATTAATGAGGCACTTGACTTGCCATACAAAGCCACCTTCGCCTCACTCCGGAACTCCTGCAGCAAACGCCGAATCAGCTGCATTTCGCCAAGCCACCCTGTGGAACTTCCCCCGATGTCCACGCAATATTGCAGAGTCGTGTAAGCCAAAACAACCCTACAACATCCAGAGCCTTAAGGAACTCCAGGCAAATCTCATCCACCCCTGGGGCCCTGCCACCAAGGAGCTTTTTAACCACCTCAGTGACCTCAGCATCAGAGATTGGAGGGTCCGACCTAAAGTCCCCAGGCTCCACTTCCTGAGTGGGATTGAGGAGGTCTTCAAAGTATTCTGCCCACCGACCCACGACATCCCAAGTTGAGGTCAGCAGCACACCATCCCCACTATAAACAGTGTTGGTGGTGTACCTCTCCCACCTCCAGGCCTGGCTCCAGAGTGGGGCCACAGTGACCCATGTCCGGGCGAGGGAACATCGAGTCCAATTTGGTAACAAATAAACCTAAATAAGAGGGCTATGTTCTGACAAAGGAAAGTATAAGAAAAGTATCGGTATCGGCCAAATAAGTTTTAACATATTGGCATATTGGACATTGGCCAGAAATCCAATATCCTGCATCCCTAAGTGAAACAATAATTTCTTTGTCCTTTATTTACATTTTTTAAGCAGATCAACAGCTTGTGATCTCACCCACACTTGTGATTTCTTATCACTTTCAAATTGGTCTATTTGGGTTCCACCCAGGCGTTTAGTGAATTTACACAAGGGACTATGATTAACTAGCATGGCTCAGGGGTGGGCGGTATGCCCTAGAGATTTGTAAATCTGCCGCCTGGGGCCTTATGTGGTGTTTCTCTGGAGCCATGTCAATCCATGGGGAGGAAAATGTACCCGGCCAGTTATGAGAGATCTCCCAGCTCACAGGGGTGACAAGAGGCTGACTGAGGACTGGAAAGATAAGTTACAAAGAGGAGTGGGTGATTAACTATTTCATAGCTTTTTCTTATATCCTTCTGCAGGGAAAAAGCAAATGGGCATTTTTTTTAAACACATAAACGTTGGGATTTTGATGATTTATAGAGAAAGGAAGACGGAGAAAGGGAGAGAAGGAAAAAAGGAGGGGTAAGTGGCAGGGGGTTTTAAACATGATGCAAACCATTTGGAGAGGGGAGCGGAGGTTGCCAGCACAGCCTGCTCTGTTTAAACTGGAGAGGAAGTGACCATATATACAGCATGCCAGCAAACTCTTTCTTACTGTCTTTCTTTGTCTCCTTTTCCCTCCAGCTTTCCCAATCTCTGGTTTTCTCACACACAGAAACACACAAATCAGACTTTCACATGTGAGAAGCTACACACACATAGGTGCATGCTCATATTCACAGAGGTGAAACGACGGCCATTGGTTAGAGTGTGTGTTAGTTATTCTAATAGGATGTTTCTTCACAACACCATCACTGGGCCCATCACCATTATTATCATTACTACTATCATTACAATCTGGAAGGCTGGATGTACAGTATGTGTGAGAGTGAGAATAAAGGAGAAGAAAAGAGCCAAGAAAGCGAGACTGAAAAAGTTAAAGATGGAGCAAAAGGGAGGAGAGGAGGTCCGAGTTTTCCCTCATCACCTGACCATGACTTAATCTTATTCTGCTCTATGGAGACCTTCCCGGGAATGAGGATTTGTTGTACGAACTGAGACACAAAAGGGAGAGAAAAGGATGAAAGGTGAGATGGAGATGATATAGTAATTTGGATGATGAGGAGCTGCAGGAAAAAAAGGGGAACAAAATAGTGAGGATGATTTAAGAAGCTTTGGTAGGTGTAAACCCACATTTGCAGAGGATTAACAGTAACCTAACCTCAACTTTAAGGGTAATTGCACTTTATTGCGTTTTGGGATTTAACTATATTTCTTTCATGAACTGATTATGTTATTTTTTGTCTGTTGCAAACGTCCACAATGTCAGCTCAACAAAAGAGCATTTCCGAGGGGTTTGCCTCAACTCATCAGGAGCAACAATTTGTATTGTTTTTAGTGGAATGTGGTTGTTGTCCAGATATACTGTGGAAAAAGCAAACTTCTGAAAGTCAATGATATTTATCAATATTGTTCAAACAAATAAAGGTCAAGTCCAATTATTATTGTATTATGGTATTAAAAGTACAGTATGTAGATAATTCACTGCATATTATACAGTATGCTAAGTTATGTATTGTTTAGAATACAGCTTGGTTTCCAATGTTTGCAGCTTCCAACTTACAAAAAATGAGTTGCAGGAACTTTCAACCTAAACCCAGTTAAGGATTCAAAAACAGTTGAAAGGTCTATTAAAGTGGGACATTAACACATGCGCCCTGATCACTTTTATACCATTCATCTGTCTATGACACCTTGTTTGTCTGTGTAACAAACATAGAACTGTGCTGAATTTTAGGATATATTTAACTTTATAAAACGTTCGAGATTCTTTGCATGATTTTTCATAACACACATTAGGATGCTAATCCTAATTTTGGAAATTGCCGATAATAATAAGTGTGTTAAGAAAGAAGATGGATGCATTAAATACAGTATTTTATTATTTATTATTAAACTTTTTTAAACAGACAAATCCCATTGAGATCACTGAGCTCTTTTGCAAGGGAGGCCTGGGCCTGAAGACAGTCTAACATGCATGTTTTTGTACTGTGGGATGAAACCGGAGTACTGTACCAGAAGAAACCATTCACACACAAGGAGAACAGGTAAACACACAGAAATACAGGGATTAAAACCAGGACCTTCTTGCTGTGAGGCAACAGTGCCAACCACTAATCCATCTCGCTGCCCATCATCTACTATTAATCTCCTATGTGCAGAATATGAACATTTTATTTCATGTAATGAAAACTTGCAAAATATAATAGCATGCTAGTCCAAAATGACACATTGAAGTTTTATTGCTTTAAATCAAAATATAAAGAACAACATTTTGGATTTTGGGTGCAGAAGTGGGTGGCACACTGGCGCAGCTGGTAGAGCTGCCACCTCTCAGCAAGAAGGTCATTGGATCAAATCTCGGCCCGGGGCCTGTCTGGGTGGAGTTTGCAATGTTCTCCGGGCATGCGTGGGTTTTCTCCAGGTACTTCATTTTCCTCCCACAGACCAAAAACATGCATGTTAGACTGATTGGTAACTCTAAATTGTCCCTAAGTGTGAGTGAGAAAGTGAATGGTTGTTTGTCTCATTTGTCTCTATGTGTCCCTGTGATGAACTGGAGACCTGTTCAGGGTGTCCCCTGCCTCTCGCACAGTGACTGCTGGATATGGGCACCAATGACCCCTGTGACCCCAAAAGGAATAAGCATGTAAAAGATAATGGATGGATGGATGCAAAAGTGGTGGCTCTTGTTTCTGTCAGAACGCAGAAGGGGTTAAAATGACATGTGTCTTTCATAATGCATTTTGTCTTTGTTGCCATGAACAAAAACACAACATTCATCATGAATCTATGCAGTTACAGTGTCTTTCAAGTTAGATAATTTGTTTCCCACATGCATGTGCCATTGCATATCAGCTGTGCTGCAATGGTTTTCAATCAATGGAAATAAAAAAATAAAAAAAGAGCCAACATTTTCTATGCTTTTGAGTTGTGCTTTTAATACTGCAGACACAGACTACCTATTGACGGGGTGTCTGCTTTAGATGTAGTAAGATTTTTCAGACCTTCACCAGACTGTAGCCCTGTGGTTGAGTGATGTCATCCTACAAAAACACTATACAACTAATTGGTTTGTGATCACTTCCAAATTAGTTCCCTGTGGAGTTCTTTCAATTGAGAGGCTAACATGAGTGGAAAGGAGAGGCGCAACACGTTCTAAAGTGGCTAGAACTTTGCTTTGCATTTCATAGATCTGAAGAATATATATA
>NC_056503.1:37077742-37092937 GCF_014905685.2 Nematolebias whitei
TATATATATATATATATATATATATATATATATATATATAAACTCTGAAGAGATAACTACAGGTAAAACAGGTAATGACAATCTTGTGCTATAATATATCAATGAGCAAAGATTTAATCAGAGTATGCACCATTCTCTTTTAGTTTTCTACACAAAGAAGTGAAACAAAAGCTGTAAATGCTTTAGAGAATGCAAATACGCCCACACATGTGCATTTCAGTGTGTCAGTTCTTGTGCACAGTGTCTTTGTTGCTGGTGGCTCGACTTCAGGATTGTGTCGAGGCTGTCTGTAATAAATGTGCCCAGGCGAGTGGGCCCAAAAAGATATATCACAACCAGGAGGGGAGGCAGAGTGCACAGGGGGAGGAAGAGGATGGAACAAATGAGGGTGAGAGGCAAACAGAGTGGGGAAAGACACAAAGAAGAGGAGAAAGGAGATGAGGGAGAGAAAGGAGGATTGATCAATAAGGAAAAATAAAAAGACGATGAAGAAGATGAAGAAGAGGGGCAGGGGCTGTTTCTCCTGGGTCCTGCTATGTTTCCCATTATGTAAGCCCTGGTCACCGGCAGCATGCCAGCAGGCAAAATAAAAGAGTCTCTCTGGCTTGGCATGGCTCGTATTTTCCTATCCTCGGCTCGGGGTCAGGGAGGGGTCAGGCAGCTGGATGAGGCACTGGGGGGATTGTGGGGTCTGGGCTTGCCTCCAAAACCTAAAAGGCCCAGGGTTCAAGTACCAGCTGAAAGCAATCAGGGGGAAATCTGGGAGTGCCACAGCTGCTCGCAGCAGCGTTGTTCTGTGGCCCAACTCTCTCTCTCTTTGTTTCTCTGGCTCTCTCTTGTCCCACTTCTACGCTCTCGCCTCTGTTGCCTGTTTCCCCCTCCTCTTCTTACTTCTCTTGACAGAATCGAACACACACACACAAAAACCCCAGCATACTTTAAACACGAAGCCTAAAGTTCATGTCTGCTTGTGTGTATGTGGCGGCAAGCACAATTGGTGTGTTTGCATCTACGTACTTGTTTGAGTGTGTGTTTGTCGGTATGTTGGTGGGGTCACTGAAAAGACAAATGGGATAAAAACAATGGTAGAAGTCCAGTTAGGTAACAGCAAATTGAACACTGCAAGAATGTTTCAGCTGGGAACGTTCATGTCTGATAATGCATCAGTGTGTGTAATTGTGTGCATTTTTATTAGTGCAGTCAGTCAAAAATGCCAAATGGAGACAAATCTCAGGTACTTTGTATTGGGACATTTAAATAAACTCACGTCATGCCCGTTGTGCCCTGAACCATCTGAGATGCCAGCCACCAATAAAGGGTTAAAATGTTTTTTGGAAAAGCATGTGGGTTAAATTTTCCTTCTCTAATTTTGGTCTAATCTTTCCCTCCAAAGGCACAATAAATGCCAACAAACACAATACCATTCTCAAAGGTTTCTCCCTTCCTTTGGAAAGTTGACCCCTCCCCCCTTAATTTACAGCTGTATCCACAAAACATAAAAGGCCACTAAACAGTTTGATGATACAATGAAAAGTTTAAACCCATGTCAACTGAGCAATGAGCTATGATCATCATTATGCAAACACCACTGATTTCTAAAGTTTAAAGCAAATGTATGTGGGAATGCCAGGTTTTAGTTCATGTAGATCAATGAAACTATGTGATAAAACCCTTTCATATATCTAACAAGCTTAAAGAAATAGGTGCAAGGCAGACTTTCTCTTGCTGTGTCTCCTAATGTTACCAGCTCTTAAAAAAAAAAAAAATGAACACAGAGGATTCGGTCCTAAACTGCAAACTCTGATGTCTTTGCATATGCTTGAGAACATGGCAAGGCCTACAATCAACACAATCAATGCATGAAGGAAGTATCTCACTTTGCTGCAGCTGTCGAAGACCAACTGGTGACTTAAACTTGTCTCAGTAGTGCAAATTTTCAGTTGAAGTCTATCAACTCTGGGTGTTTTGAGCCAAATGATATGAACAGTTTGCAAAATTGTATTGTATATTTATCCTAATGCATGCTCAATAATCCATGTAGAAAAATCTAACAAAATCAAGACAGGTCCTCTGGACCAACATCATGAGTCCAGAAGTCTGTGGTCTACACTCATCTGCGGTCAGCGGTCACTCTTTCAGAGGTGAAGATGTGCACATCCTTGATAGAGAGGAACGCTGGTTTGAGAGAGGAGTGAAGGAAGCCATCTTTGTGAAGAGAAACCATCCATCAATAAACAGGGACGGACTGAGGCCTCTGTGTCCAACTGTCCCCTTCTTACAATGCTGTTATTGCTAGAATCACTCAGCCCTCTGTGAATAACAAGCAGCCACCAGGGCACTAACAGTGGTGGAGAAAGTACTCAAACACTGTACTTAAGTAAATGTACAAATAAACGGACAGAAATGTACTCTAGTAAAAGTAGAAGTACCACTTTAACATTTTAACTTAAGTAAAAGTAAATAAGTACTTCTGTTTAAAAATACTTAAAGTATTAAAAGTAAAAGTACTTGCTGAATGTATTACCTAATGCAATGGTCTATAATATATTTAAGTGTGCCTACCATATGTATATTTTCTGTAACACATTAATAGTGTTGTGCCATTTTAATGAACAATGCTGCAGATAATGCATGTTTTTATTGTGTTTACTCTGTGACACAGTTCACACTTGGACTTGTGATTCTGTGCATCAGAATTTCAGGGATGAGTTAAATACCATTAAGCAAAATAAGAAAGAGGAATGATTATACCATTGAATGTTCTTATTTAACATAAAATAAAACTAATGCGTCATTTTAACTGCAGTAAACACATTTAAGTGAAAGTTGTCTGCCTGAAAAAAGGAGCATTAAACACACCTAACAAAGGAATAGACTCTGATCATTTCAACTCCAGTTTGTCATCAACTCTAGTTAAAATACTGTCTAGTCAACTTTGGAATGGGTCAATAGTGAACAATATTTTAACTTCCTGACACCATTCCTTGGACCAGAGTGTCGTGCCATTTGGAGACATCTCTTGTCTCCTGTCCTAACATTTCATGAACTGACACATTTTAATATTGCAGCAAGAATTTCTTGTTCAAGTTCAGAAGAAGTTGGTTTTCAAAGTTTTTTGAGTCCAGTCTGGCTCTTTTGGGAGAGAGAATCTGTCCTGCTCTACTGAATAGTCTTTCAATAGTCTTCCAATAAGGCCATGGGTGGCACGTATCTTCTGGCTCACTCTCTGTGGTGGAATCCATTTTGGGTGTGTTATTGGTGCTGTGGGTGCACCCAGCTCAATGATGTATATACTAGAATATACATCATTGGCCCAGCTCTTCTTGAAGGTGGTGGGTCTAATGTTATCAGCCCACGTTGCAGTGATTCAATGGACCAACTTCCCTATTGCCATTAGTTACCTTCAAACTAACAAACAAACAAAAAAAACACGACGTGCATGTAACTTGTAACGCAACGCATTATAGAAATGTAGTGTAGTAGAAAGTACAGATACTTGATGTAAAATGTAGTGGAGTAAAAGTAGAAAGTACCCACGTTTAACTCTACTTAAGTAAAGTACAGATACATGAAAATGTACTTAAGTACAGTAACAAAGTACTTAGTTACATCCCACCACTGAGCACTAACGATTGGTTGTTAGGCTGATGGTCCTCCTTTATCGTGAACAGCTAGTTCTGGATGTCAACAACTAACTGGTTGATCCACTGTGAGAAGATGCTATTTATAAGACTGAGTTTAGTGCAGCTCCTTAGACTGACAAAGACTTTTGGATTAAAAAAACGAAACGTTTCAACAATTTTTTCTTTATTTTTATCCATCCAGAGGACCTGACTGAACTTTGTTAGATGTATTCTGTACTACCGTACATAGATCAACATGCTTTGTACCGACCATTCACCTGGCAGATGTTCCCACATTTATTATTATTTTTTATTTTTACTGGAGTAAACTTTTGAAATGAAGACAGGCATATTTGGAACAGTTTTTAAAATATTTCATATTTAAAATTACTGTGGACTTTAGTTATGTATGTTGTTTGTTAGCAGAGCTCTTTTGCAAGTTTTGAATAAAAGCTCTCGTGCTCTTGAGGCAGGTTGGAAACACGCTTAGCAAAGTTTAAAAGGGTTTGAGGCACTCATGAAGACTGAATATTTTAAGAAAATTTATCCAAAAAACCTTTTGAATATGTTCAAAATTCAAGCGACAAGTTTGCCACTGCCAGTCTCAGACTCAAATGAGGAAATGGAGAAACCCTGCAAGTGTCACTAGCCATTCTGGAAATTCCCAAATGCTGTTAGCAAACTATTTGTAGTCTACTAGGGTACTACTTTAACACTATCATTCTAATTTTGGACTTTTCAATAATTTGAACATCAAATTAAACCTTCTAATGACTTTTATTGACTATGATCAACAGCTGACCAAATGGATTTCTTCCACCGAGACACAGCTGATCGTTGGCTGAAAAGTGTCAGGAAGGCCCGGTGTGCATTACATGCTTAAAAGACAAAAGATAGATATGTATGAATGCTCCAGATGTTTCATACAGCCAATTGTCAATTATGAGGCATTTTTCCACTATTGTGCATGCTTCTTTTATTGTTATCATTATTATGATTTATTCTTAACCAGAAAAAAAGACACAAAAATACATGTAATGAAAAAGTAGGTAAAAAAAAAAACAGTTAATAATCCTTTAGTTTGAGCTGTTTTATAACAATAAAAACACAACATATTGAACTTTTTTATTGTTTAAAAAAATACACAAATGCACATGCAGCTGTCTTTGAAAGCTACAAGCAGATGCCAAGTAATAGTTGACAAAACATACTACACATTAAAGCAACCAGAGATTCTGATGACTGCAGAGCTGCATCTTAGTTCTAATGATCAATTGAATTTGAAATTCCTGGATTTGAGTTTAGCCAGCTTCTGTAGATGAGAATCAGACTGCCAGGTCCCTGCCCTCGGCCACCACCCATCCCACATTGCACTGGACCCCTTTGGCCCCTCCCACAGGTGGTGAGCCCATGGGAAGGGGGACCCATGTCTCCTCTTCGGGCTGTGCCCGGCCGGGCTCCATGGGTAAAAGCCCGGCCACCAGGCGCTCGCCAACGTGCCCCGCCTCCAGAGGGGAAAAAGGGAAAAATGGAGCGTGAGATGGATAGGCGGATAAGTGCAGCGTCGGCAGTAAAGCAGGCGCTGTATCGGTCTGTCGTGGTGAAAAAAGAAATGAGTCAAAAGGCGAAGCTCTCAATTTACCAGTCGATCTACGTTCCTACCCTCATCTATGGTCATGAGCTTTGGGTTGTGACCGATAGAACGAGATAACGGATACAGGCGGCTGAAATTAGTTTTCTCCGCAGGGTGTCTGGGCTCTCCCTTAGAGATAGGGTGAGAAGCTCGGTCATTCGGGAGGGAATCAGAGTAGAGCCGCTGCTTCTCCACATCGAGAGGAGCCAGTTGAGGTAGCTCGGGCATCTGGTTAGGATGCCTCCTGGACACCTCCCTTGTGAGGTGTTCTGGACACGTCCCACCGGGAGGAAACCCAGAGGAAGACACAGGACACGCTGGAGGGACTATGTTTCTCAGCTGGCCTGTGGATGGCTTGAGATTCCCCCGGAGGAGCTGGCCCAAGTGGCTGGAGAGAGGGAAGTCTGGGCCTCCCTATTAAGGCTCCTACCCCCATGACCCAACCCCGGATAAGCAGAAGAGAATGGCTGGATAGATGGATTTGAGTTTATGGGTAACGTAACATGCCTCTGAATGTTTCTCTAAGTGTGCAGTAAAGTCTTATAAACAGACTGCAGCAGCTTGAGATCCTTTGAAAACACCTGATGTTGCTGTTTTAATTGTAACAACAGTTGTGAAACATTACAGACCCATTAGACCTACTTCAGAGCCACTCATCTCATAATGGGCCAGAGACAGAGCAGAGCATCCAGCAGAGCCATTAAGCTTCGCATAATTTTTATGAGGTGTCATGGATCTCTATTATGTCTTGCTTAATGTGCCCAACAGATTGTCTATGTTCTGTGTCACCTGAGCTGGCACCAGTGCTACTGCCAAATTATTAAACCTTATGGACAAGCTAGGCCTGAAGCCTCCTGTGTATCATATGTAATCCCTTTGTTTGTTTCTGTGCTCTTTCGTCTGGTGCCTCCTCATCCAGACACCTGGGAAGATAAATGCAAGAGGTTGGACATTGTGGAGGAAGCCAGAAGGATAAAAAAACAGTTTGATTTAGAATTACAACAACAGAGGAAATGATACAGACAGGGAGCCATTTAGCTGAGCATGACACCAGACACAAAGGGCTGGGAACACACAAACATGTGCATTCATGGACATTTGCTCCCTTATTGTCCAAGAAAAGGGGCATTGAGCACAAGGCTTGTGCTGAAAAAGACACTCACAGTCATTTGCAAGCTTGTTCCCTCACTTGGAGTGACGAACGGAGCATGGCTGGCTGTCGTCAGCCTGGTCCAGAGCAGGAAGTATGCTGGGGATAAGGCAGACATGTGGCAGGATGTTAAGGATTTCTAATTAGAGCAATTCATCTGTCAGCAAGGGCATGCTTTCACTGAATTTTCTCTGGCCCAACTCTCGCAGGACCTCAATACTTCACACTCCTGACTTCACCCACACTTTACACACTCGCATTCTTCAACTGTGGTGATTATGAACATTTCCAAACCTCCTTGGAGAGCTCATGGTCATTGTGTGTCTAACATACTTTGTCTTGGACTAGCTACACTGGAACAAATCATTCAATCACCACCACTAACACTCACCAAACAATCCAAAATGAGTTGAGGGCATCCCTTGAGATTCCTCTTTTTTTTTTTAGCAGTGTAAGAAAGATAAGGACTGGCCAGTACAAAGAGTGAGAGGGTGGGAATGAAACCAATTGTCTGCAGACCTAAACACTCTGTAAAACTCTTACCTTATGGTAAGTGTTGCAGAGCCTGTACTGTTCCTTGGACAAAAATTAACATGCTACATACTGTACTTTTCGGACTATAAGGCACACCAGATTATAAGGCGCAATATCAATGAACAGGTCTGTTTTCATACACAAGGTGCACCAGATAAAGCGCGTTAAGCGAAACAAAACAGTCGGTTGAGTCAAAATTTATTCAACTCAGTACATTGTTCAGTTGTACCACAAACAATCGGTTTGAGGTCAGTAAGCAAAACCAGAATTAATACATAAGGCACACTAGATTATAAGGCTCACTGTCGATTTTTGAGAAAATGAAAGAATTTTTAGTGCGCCTTATAGTCCGAAAAATACGGTAGATATTCCAGTGGCCTTAAGGCTCGCACATAGATGGGCAGACCTCAGTCTATGGAGGTCCGCATGTACTGGATTAGACTCGAAGTGGACGCCCACAGGGCATGTCCATGCAAAGATCAATTTTTACGTATGCGTACTCTGTGTCGCACAATAAATTGCCTGCTGACGAACTGTTTTGTATGCGACACCAATATATTAAATTCCCCTTCTTCATCTGTGGTCAATTAATAGCCTTTTCTTTTGTTTTTTTCCAAGAGGCAAGCGATCTCTTCCTCCTTGTCTGTTGACGCCATGACTGAAATTGTGAGAAATGAAGGAATTTGTCAAGAGCAAATTAACATTAGGCCTGGCGTGGGTGCAGGACATTTCCCGGTGGGCTGGTCTGATGTGTGGGCTGCAGGGCCAGTGCACCGTATTTTTATTTTATTTTTTTAGAACTTTTTATTAACAACATATAAACACAGAACACTGCTGTCACTTGCTGCCAGCCCTCTTTTCTTTTTCTTTTTCTTTTGCGACCTGTCTATCAATCCAGTAGGCGTGTCAGCAAATGACCAGTCGGTGAACTCAATTTGTCCCGAAGGTAAACACCCCTTGCCTGTGGAGCTGGGCTGCAGCCTATCAGGGTGTACGTTCGAGTATGAAGTCTCAATCATCACAAAGAAACAAACTAAATGTGTGCTGTATGACTTACACGCATGTATGTGAAATTATAAAAGTAATAAAATTAGTATTGGCATGTTTGGTTTTTGAAAAATGTACGGCCAAGAAAATGAACATTTTCATGAAGGATCTGTTACAATGGCTGGATTCTGGCACAACATAAAAATGAATGTTGTTTCAAAACATTCAGCATCAGCAGCTGGAATAAACAATGATTTAGAATTAGGTCTTGACAACTCCAAATGGTTTTTAAATTAATGTCATCTTTCTTTAACACATACAAGCAAATGAAGCTGATCAAAGTGTTTTAAAATTTTGTCCAATAAATGTTAAATTACGACAATAAAACAATTAAAATGTAAGGAAAAAGAAAAAAATCATCTTTTTTTGTTTCTCATACTATGCTCAAATCAAAAGTCAGTAAAAAAATTAAATAACGTTGCAGATTTAATCAGAGGTAACTACAATTAAAAATATGTACGTTGGGGTAGAAAACATAAAAATTAAGAGGTAGCCAATTCAAAACTTTAAATGTAAGCTGATTTTTATTATTATTATCATTCTCTACTAAACAGGAAGAGAGGGGAAAGAAGCCAAAACTAAAAATTATTATGAAAATTATTTTTTATTTTTGTTAAAAATACCCCCATAAAAGCAAAACAAAAAATACAATAAAATGAAGCAAATCATTTATTATGTTAATGGCAACTAAACTAAACTAAAATACAAATAAAATAAAATCCATGAAGCTAGCAATTCCTGATAAGAAATGATGATGATGGAAATTATCAGACCAGTTTATTTACACAAAATATATACAATCAATTCTTTATTACAGTTCAACTTTTTGGGATTTAGCTATATAAAAAATGCATTTTCCACAAATTAAACTAATTTATAACTATAATATAGCTGTCTAAATCTATTAATTTACATATAAGCATGATATATTTGTTTACCATTTTTGGCCACAATAGAAATATGACTATAGATTTGTTTTTGTTTTTATTTTAGATGGCATTTAGACATTAGATATGATTTATACAGGTCTGATGCCCTTACATGACTGGTTAAACATAATTCTCACTTTGTGACTATGATTATTGCATTGTTGACTTTCTGGCTACAAGACAAAATCCAAGAGAAATCAAGAGAAAGTAAAAAATAAATAAATAAATAAAACCAAATTAAATTTCAGCAATAATGTTGCTAAATTAAAAATAAATCAGATGTTTAAAACTTATAAGTTTTATACATACTTAGATAAAGTAAGATGATTTTGAAGCATTCTATCCTTTTGGAAACAACAGACTAAAACCTCTGAGATGAGGAGTAGATCTCTGTTTAAAGAAGGAAAACAGAGGGAGGAAAAAATGAAGATGGACAGTGAGCATGAATAATGACAAAACCCAGCGGTGAAGAAGTGATAAAACAGAAAAAGGGTGTGAGAGAGAGCAGAGAGAGCCGGGTGGGGATGAAGAGGGTGATGGAGGAGGAGGGGGTGGAGGGTGTGCGAGGCCGGGAACACAGAGCAGCGGCCGGAGGGATGTTTAGATAGGTGCAGGCTGCCACTAGGAAGTCCACGCTCCAGTATAAACAGGCCGCCACACAACCCAGCACTCCCAACTGTGGGAGAAATCTGCCCTGAGACGCATGGTGTGGCGCTGGCCAGCAAAGTGAAGGAGGGGAGGGTGAGGGAGTGGGTGGTGGGAGGCAGGGGGAGGATGGGTACACGGCCACTTTCAGATCCTGCTGAATATATACACAGCTGAATCTGGCCTCTGGACCAATTTCCTCTTGCTTGCCTCACTGAGGTCTGTGCAGGACTCTTGAAACCATTATGACTGCTCTTATCTCAGTGTAATCTCTGCTCCACATTCTCCATTATTGTGCACACACATAATGTCATACTTGAATTGAATGTGGAACAAAAACGCACTCTCTGAGGTCTACACAAGTCTGCATTATTTCCATTTAAACATATTGTTTCAGCAGATGTTTTTGTCCACATCCATTTACAAGTGAAGAAAAGATTGAGTGCAATATGAGATGCAGTGTATTGCCCAAGGACACTTTAACATGTGCACTGGAAAAGCAGGGGAATCCACACATGCCTTCAGACAGACCTGCTGAATTATTCCTTGCAACAAACAAGCAGCACAGTTAAAAGTAAACGTTTATCTGGTAAAGGAAGACTTGTAGCAAATAAAATATATATCCCACAGCAAAACTGAATAAAGAGTTATTACCAAATAAACATTCTTCTCTTCAGGTTTTGCACTTGCACATTTGGTAGTGTCATAGATTTGGAGCTGATCATCTAAAGTGCAAATACTATCATTTATTAGACTATTGATCACAAGGTAAACGCGACGTATCTTATTTAAATTTATTTTTTTAAGTGTATTAAAGACAAGAACGCATGATAAAAGTTTAATAGCAAAAATAAAATCTACACAACAATTAATAGTATTTAGTTGAACACAAATTGGGTATTTTAACTTGTCATTTTGTGTATGGAAACATGACAGTTCTCACTTCTTCTCTTCCATTGAAATAAAAGTCACCAGCACGCAGATGTTGCACTCAACAAACCCTTCAATAAAAAAAAAAAAGATCTTGACCATATGATTATTTCATGAAACGAGCATGAAAGGTGGCACCGTTGGTAGATCTGTCGCCTCTCAGCGAGAAGGTTGCTGGATCAAACCACAGCTTTATTTGTTTGCATGTGTGGGTTTTTCTCCGTGTCCTCCCACAGAACAAAAACATGTGTTAGACTAATTGGTAATTGTGAGTAAGAGTGTGAATTACTTTTTGTCTATGTGTCCCTGTGATGGACTGAAGACCTGTCTAGGGTGTCCCCCATCTCTCACGCAGTGACTGCTGGATATGGACACCAGTGACCCCCATGACCCAGAAAGGAAGAAGCAGGTAAAGATAATGGATGGATAGATGGAGGTATCAAAGGCCAAATAAAAAGGACAATTATAGCAATCTCTGCTAAAAATCTCACTGAAAACTTGGAACTATGAATATGAAGAGGGTGATTTGTGACACAGGGTAGACATGATGATTAATAAAGAATCTCGTGCAGAAGATGCAAGACAAATTTTAACAGGCAAAATTGGATTTAAAAAAGTAACATGGAAACAAAATAGAAAAAATAAAGATTACCAGAGCCAAGAAGCTAATGCAATTTTCATCCATCCATTATCTTTATCTGCTTCTCCGATCTCGGGTCACAGGGGTCACTGGTGCCCATTTCTAGCAGTCACTGTGCGAGAGGCGGGGGTCACCCAGGACAGGTCTCCAGTCCATCACAGGGACACATAGAGACAAACGAGAAACAACCATTCACTCGCTCACTCACACCTAGGGACAATTTAGAGTTACCAATCAGACTAACATGCATGTTTTTGGTCTGTTGGAGGAAACCAGAGTACCTGGAGAAAAAACACACATGCACGGAGAGAACATGCAAACTTCACCCAGAAAGGCCACCGGACCGGGATTTGAACCGGGGCGAACTGCTTGCTGAGAGGCGGCTGCTCTACCAACTGAACCACCGTGCTGCATGACATTTTTAATAATTTAAACCATTTTTCTAGATGTGTCAAGATGGCTTCTAGGCACACTGTCATACTTCTTAAAAAAAAAACAAGAGTAATCAAATCCAAAAAAGTTCAATCTGGTCCTCTGGACATTCAAAAAAAACAAAAAACAAAACAAAGCAAAAAAGAGTAATCAAACATACCCTCCAAACTTTAATTAATTCAACATCATTTAAAGTCTAATCTTTCCAGTTAAGTGTAGTCATGTCTCTGGATGAACAGAGAAATGTTCTTACGGTGAAACATTTTCCTCCCAGTTCTCTACCAAGTGGTGAACACTGGCCCTTCACCCACACATATCCTGGACCACTTACCCATTTAAATGCAGAAGCAGTTACACACGACTCCTGTGGTTTTTGTGTTACTCACAGGACTTTCAGGGGAAATTCCTTTGAACATGAAACCCAGGGACGGTAAGTGAAGGGAAACATTCAGCATGCCATTAGAACTAACACTACGGCAAACCCCCTTTTTCACACTTAACGCAACAACTATGAGCTGACATCATGTGCTCTTGGTATCAGGTTTTCCTCCACATCACCTGGATGAGAGCGCACACACATGCACTCTGCTACACAGAGATTATTACCTTCACGAGAGCCCATCTGCACCTGACTAGACACCTCTGAGCTCAGTGAGGAGAAAGGCCAGCCTCACCTTGTTTAGTCTGTTCTTCTGGCCTTTCAAATCCTGACAAGACCCATGAGGCGCTGAGGAGTAACGGAGGAGACTTAGGAGACTTACACGGTGACATGACAGATACACAGCTCTTCTCCTACAGACATGTATATGTAGAGCACTATTTACTGTCAGTGACACTGAAAATACTGCAGGTAGAAAAAGGCTTGGAAGAAGTCAGTTGACATTACAGGAGCTTTAGTTTATTCTTGAAATACGTACCGTATTTTTCGCCATACCCGTCGCATCGCTCTATAAGTCACATTAGTCCAAATACGTCTAAAAAAGTGGAAAAATCCATATATATGTCGCTTTGCCGTATACGTTGTGTGTGTCACTGATGACGCATCGCATTTGTTACGCGTCATCACTGACAACCCAGAAATGTGACCCGAACCCGGAAATGTGGGCCGGTGTTGTGCCAGAAATCGATTAGCTGCCAAATGGCGGCCGTGGGAGCGTGCACAGGAGGACTTTAACAAGAATTTAACCCGATTAACACTTGAAAACAATTATTTGTTTGCTTGAAATTATAATAAAGGCGTGTCTCAGTCTACCCTTTGCTTAATAAATGCACTTTGACGTCAAATCAGCTGTAGTTCAAAACCCGATTCGCAGGAGTGGCGGGCACGCACAGAGGGACAAGCCTCTGCAATTTTTCAAAATTTAAAAAGATAACCACATAAAAACAATTATTTGTTTGCTCAAAATTATATTAAAGGTGTGTCTCAAGCTAAAATTTGCTTAGTAAAAGGACTTTAACGATCAAATCAGCTGTATTCGCTGCCTTGGTGTTCAGGGAGCATGCAGAGGGAGGAAAAAAAAGGATGAACGCTGCTCGTTTTTTTTCAAAAATTAACAAGATAAGCACCTAAAAACAATTATTTGTTTGCTCGAAATTATAGCTAAGGTGTGTCTCAGTTTAACTTTTACTTAATAAATGCGCTTTAATGATCAAATTAGCTGCATTTTGCCGGGCGGTACAGCTGGTTTGACTAAACAGCGAGCAGAACAAAGGTGGAAGGCAAGCCGATTGTGTCATTAATAGCTGGTGAAGAACCCATGACATGGTAAATTCAAAAAGTTCAATACAAAAACAATAAAGTATAAAGTTAAGTATAATAAAGTCCAGTTGTTTTTGTCTTGAACATTTTTGAATTTGTCAATATAGCCATGTTTACCTATTCCATGAAACAACAGCATGCCATACAAGGAACATATAGGTTTGGTGTTTTTGATTCTGAAGTGACTTTCAGGTTTATTTTTTATACCAGCCATAGTTTAAAGTCTTGTTTTTAACCAAAAACTAAATAAATGTGGTCCAACACACGACTCAAAAGTCAAGAAATTTTTTTTGCAGTAACTCATATATATATATATATATATATATATATATACACACATACACAGGTCCTTCTCAAAATATTAGCATATTGTGATAAAGGTAATTATTTTCCATAATGTAATTATAAAAATTAAACGTTCATATATTTCAGATTCATTGCACACCAACTGAAATATTTCAGGTCTTTAATTGTTTTAATACTGATGATTATGGCATACAGCTCATGAAAACCTAAAATGCCTGTCCCAAAAAAATAGCATATCATGAAAAGTTTCTCTAAATAAGCTATTAACCTAACCATCTGAATCAACGACGTAACTCTAAACACCTGCAAAAGATTCCTGAGGTTTTTAAAAACTCCCAGCCTTGTTCATTACTCAAAACTGCAATCATGGGTAAGACTGCTGACCTGACTGCTGTCCAGAAGGTCATCATTGACACCCTCAAGCAAGAGGGTAAGACACAGAAAGAAATTGCTGAACTAATAGGCTGTTCCCAGAGTGCTGTATCAAGGCACCTCAGTGGGAAGTCTGTGGGAAGGGAAAAGTGTGGCAGAAAACGCTGCACAACGAGAAGAGGTGACCGGACCCTGAGGAGGATTGTGGAGAAGGGCCGATTCCAGACCTTGGGGGACCTGCGGAAGCAGTGGACTGAGTCTGGAGTAGAAACATCCAGAGCCACCGTGCACAGGCGTGTGCAGGAAATGGGCTACAGGTGCCGCATTCCCCAGGTCAAGCCACTCTTGAACAAGAGACTGCGTCAGAAGCATCTCGCCTGGGACTGCTGCTGAGTGGTCCAAAGTTATGTTCTCTGATTACAGTAAATTTTGCATTTCCTTTGGAAATCAAGGTCCCAGGAGTCTGGAGGAAGAGAGGAGACACAGAATTCACATTGCTTGAGGCCCAGTGTCAAGTTTCCACAGTCACTGGGGTGTCATGTCATCTGCTGGTGTTGGTCCACTGTGTTTTATCAAGGGCAGGGTCAATGCAGCTAGCTATCAGAAGATTTTGGAGCACTTCTTGCTTCCATCTGCTGAAAAGCTTTATGGAGATGAAGATTTCATTTTTCAGCACAACCTGGCACCTGCTCACAGTGCCAAAACCACTGGTAAATGGTTTACTGACCATGGTATTACTGTGCTCAATTGGCCTGCCAACTCTCCTGACCTGAACCCCATAGAGAACCTGTGGGATATTGTGAAGATAAAGTTGAGAGACGCAAGACCCAACACTCTGGATGAGCTTAAGGCCGCTATCGAAGCATCCTGGGCCTCCATAACACCTCAGCAGTGCCACAGGCTGATTGCCTCCATGCCACGCCGCACTGAAGCAGTCATTCATGCAAAAGGATTCCCGACCAAGTATTGAGTGCATAACTGAACATGATTATTTTAAGGTTGGCGTTTTTTGTATTAAAAACACTTGTCTTTCATTGGTGGGATGAAATATGCTAATTTTTTGGGACAGGCATTTTGGGTTTTCATGAGCTGTATGCCATAATCATCAGTATTAAAACAATTAAAGACCTGAAATATTTCAGTTGGTGTGCAATGAATCTGAAATATATGAAAGTTTCATTTTTATCATTACATT
>NC_056503.1:37093337-37122059 GCF_014905685.2 Nematolebias whitei
TATATATAAATAAAAATAAAAATCAGACAAATACTTGAAGTTATGAATGGTTAACTGCAATAAAACAAATTGTTGCTAAATCGATATGTTGAAGAACTGGTGACAAAATGTATCACAAACAATGGACAATTTATCCGTCCATCCATTATCTTTTACCCGCTTCTTCCATTTGGGGTCACGGGGGTCGCTGGTGCCCATATCCAGCAATCACTGTGCAAGGGGTGGAGTACACCCTGGACAGGTCGCAAGTCCATCACAGGGTTACAGAGACAAACAACCATTCACTCTCTCACTCACACCTAGGGACAATCCAGGGTTACCAATCAGTCGAACATGCATGTTTTTGGTCTGTGGAAGGAAACCGGAGTACCCGGAGAAAGCCAACCCATGCACGGAGAGAACATGCAAACTCCACCCAGAAAGGCCTCTGAACCGGGATACGAACCGGGGACCTGCTCGCTGAGAGGCAGCGGCTCTACCAGTTGCGCCACCGTGCTGCCCCATGAACAATTTAATACTTTGGAAAACTTCAACAACTTATATCACAACTGTGGTCTCTACGAAGTGTTGTAGCAACTGCACAGTGTATGGTGATGAGTATTAGTTTATTTAGTTTTTCTAAAGACACATTTAAGTATCTTTAAGGAAACCAAGGTGAGCCTGTAAATGGAAGGTTGCCGATTCAACCCCCTGGACCGACATCAAAATGTGGCTGGGATAGGTGAAGCACTCACACATGCCTACACCCTCATTTGTCCCACGCTGGGCCCTTGGGCAAGGCCCTTAACCCCCAACCATCTGCTCCCCTGGGGGTCGTACATGGCATCTCTCTGCTCCACAGAAGGCTGTGGTAGCTCGGTGGTCTGTGGTTGCAACAGGAAGGGCATCCAGCGTAAAAACAATCACCAAGTCTTCGTGTGACAGTTCACTGTGGCGACCTCTGAAGAAGGGAGCAGCCGAAAGAAGAAGAAGAAAAAAGTTTATGAGAATAAGAAGACACCATCAGAAGAAGAGCTGTTGGAACAGACAAAAACATGGCTCTGTGCCATTTTGTAAAACTTAAGTGAAATATGGGGTGGGGGGTGAGTGGACCCACATCCAGCCACACTGTTGCAAAGATACACACAAAGACACACAAAGTAGATGCCAGTAAACACTAACAAGTCCAGCAGTTCTTCCAGGAACAGCACTATGAAACAGCTGTGAGTCCCAGCAGAGCCCGACTCTCCCACTCGCTGGGCCTCTCACAAGCAAACATACACCCATGCCCTCACACACTGATATACATACCACACACAGACACACACACACACATACACGTTGTATGTTGGGCTTTTCACTATTTCCTCTTAAATATTTAGACCAGTTTTCTTTTGCTGTAAAAACCGTTATAACTCAAAGATCCTCATACTAAAAATTGCAAGATCTTTTTTTTCTGTTCAGTTTGATGTAACTTATGATGCAACTGTTTTACACCAAAAAGTAATTTCATCACAATTGGCTGAGCGACTGAAACAATAACCTTGAGTAAGCCCTTTCGGATAAAATCAAAACTATTTTATCAACGACAAAAAAACATTAAAATAGACATTTCTAATCATTCCAAAGTTTTCTTAATTAAATTACAATATAAAAACTGCGACTCTAGTCTGACTTCAGGTTTCTTATCAACCAAAAGAATCATGTGACAAAGCAATCAAACGATCGGCTGAAGCTCGAAGTTATCCAAATACTTTAAAGTACAATAACTTTCAGTAACTTTGCTCCATGTGACCATGCGTCATGTCATGACTTCAAAGATGTGACTTTAGCTTTGTCACTTTCTTATCAGCCATGTTCTTGCATATTAGTTACGACTGTAGAGTGCTAGAAAATGCACAAAGATACGAATACATGCTGATATATTTTTACTTTTCACAATATTCTTAGAAACTACCTAAATCATTTTTTGTCTTTTTTTTATTCTTTGTCCTAAATCCAAATTATAAATCTACACAATGACAAAAGGTCATATGAATATATACCAACTCATCAAGATAGTTTTCTTAATGTATATTTCTGCTTCTTGTTAATGGTGAACTATTTTGTTTGGATAAAAATCTTAGTAATTAGATGCATTTTGCTTAGATATGCAAATACCTTTAAGTGTGACACAAAGAACTAATGATTAAAAATAAATAAAAGCGGAAATCATTGTATTATATGTAAATAGGACTTATAGGCAGATGCTCCAGTGCTTCAGTATCACTTATTATTAACTAAATAGTCTATGAAATTAAGAATTGGTCAGTTAAATGCTGTAGAGATTCTGTACTATTAAACTTAATGTGGAAACTTCTTAGTTTTTTTTTTTTCTTAGCTTATTGTCATGTTGTCTGTCAGTTTTTTTTTTTTTTCATGTTTTCTTGCCATACTTTATGCTTCTTAGACTTCATCGAACATCAGGGACCTGCAACCCCGCACCGGTCCAAAGTGATTTACATGAACAATTTACAGAGTTAAGTTAAGTAAAAATACTTATTCAATAGTAAAAGAGGCCTAAAACTCATTTTTATTTATTTATTTATTTATTCCCAGATTTTGATTTTCTCCAGATCCTGCCAGTATCAATGTTGACTCACAGTGAGTTGAGTCTTACAAAGAAAATACTTTGTAGATTTGCGGTTCAATCATCTTACTGCGTACTTTTGCATCAGCTTATTCCTCTCATCTTCTTAACTATACTTCTATTATAACATTAAACATCCTAAATAACTACAGAATATAAACCAACCAGTTCAGTTCACCAAAAAATAATGGAATTGTTTATTTGTAAACAAACAAGCGTAATGTCCTGATGCATGCTCAATAATCCAGGTAGAAAAAAATCCAGCAAAGTAAAGTGATGTTCTCTGGATGGATTCTTGTTTGTTGAAACGTTTCGTCTTTTATCCAAAAGGATAAAAAGATAAAAAAAAAGTTTCAACAAACTGTCCAGAGGACCTCACTTTACCTTGTTATATAAAAGCATAATCATTTAGTTGTTTAAAAATATGTAAATCTTCATCTACTTTGTTTATTTGTTTGTTTATTTATTCTTTGTATTTACATTTTACTGCATTTAATAAATTCTAGAAATGCTTCATTCTGTGGCAAAACTTGGCAATGATTTGGGATACGTGAATAATCATGACTGTACTAAATGTTGCTTCTTGGGTTGACTAATAAATATATCAACAAAAATGCAACTAGTTTACATTTGTTAACTTCAAGTGTTATGAACTGAAACTCGACACATTAACGTTCAGTGAACATATGTGTCCTCATCCTAGCGCGCTATTTTCCGAGTTTTAGACGTGACCCGTGCAAATGCAGGAATAACTTTCTGTCACCACAAAAAGTCCTTAACTTGCTGACACTATTGTACCCAAATTTCCAAATGCTTCATTACGCGGCACAAACAGGCTTCAGGAGGATGTGAGATGCACGGCTGCACTTTCAGTGACACACTTTCCCAGGCTTTGCTCCAGCACACATCTTGCATCACAACTTCTAGTCTCATGTGGTTTTTCTGTGGTTGCAACTGCTCCAGTTCAGAGAGTGAGCGCTGAGCTTCTAATGTGTTTCTAATGATAACAAATCCTGCCCCGCACTCTCACTGGCTGTAACACATGAGAAAAGCAGCATGTGCACAGACAGAGGAGAAACACCTGATTACAGGTCCAGCATCCCAATTTGAGGAATCTCTCCAGATTTCTCTGAATGAATCCCAGAGCCACTCTGAAGGTTTGGATTCAAACATGGCCCCGTGTAAAGAATCATAACATGTGTTTCAGTTGGAAGATGAGGTCACAGTGATGTCATCTGGACAGTTTATTTTGTTGCTGAGACATTTTGTCCTTCATCCAAAGGACTTCTTCAGTCTAAGGAGCCACCAAACCAAACTGAATCCTACAAACAGGACATTACCAAAGTGGGAAAAAAAAAAAAAAAGGTTTGCTGGTAATAAGATGCCTCCAGGGACTGCCCTCTCCCCCGTCAACTCTTCTGAGGCAGCTATGCCAAAGTGGTTAAAAATGCCAAAATTCATGCTCAATAATCCAGGTATTAATCCAACAATATTCAGTCATGTCATCTGGACGCTTTCTTTTGCTGCTGAGATGTTTTGTCCTTCATCCAAAGGACTTATTCAATCTGAGGAGCCACCAAACCAAACTGAATCCCACAAACAGGACATTACCAGAGTGGAAAAATGCCATTTGCAGCTCGGTTCCGGTCGTGCTCGGTTCTGGTCCAGCAGACCTAAAGTGCAACGACAAAGCCCACCACCCTGTCTAGGATGATGGATAATTGAGCTTCAGGAAGCTTCAGGATTATTTGCGACTTTCCTGCCAGTTCTGTGAGCTTCCTAATAAATTGTTACATCTGACTGCGCTGCAAAACTTTCCCTCCATTTCGGCAGAAAGCAGCGGCTGGAGGCACTGTTGGCTTCTGGGTAGTGTAGTTCATTGTAGGCTATTGAAAGAAAACTACAAAATGGCGGCACCTGTCCAAGTTTTTTCATTAACTTTTATCCCATCCAAATCACATGAGTAATATTAAAGTTGACAATCGTTGAAAAACCATGAAAAAGTGAGTCTGCCAAAATCAAACCGCCAAGTAGGGAGGGACTACTGGACTCCAGTAGTCTCACATACTCACATTTGTCATTCTCCTACGGATCCTTCCAGTGTCCTGTGAACCACAACTTTTGTAAACAAAGCACTTACCATTTTATTTACCTGAGTGGAGTCTTTTCGTTGTCGGTTTGCTTGCTGTTGGTTTAACAAGCAGTAATCGTTTTACTTTTATTGAAAAAATTGGAGATCACATCCATAATCAATAGCTCCTGTTTCTAATGAGTGTTTTTTGTTTTGTTACTTAATGGCAATGTAGCTTGTGTTGTCCATCCATTATCTTTATCCACTTCTTCCTTTTTGGGTCACAGGGGTCACTGGTGCCCATGTCCAGCAGTAATTATGGGAGAGGCGGGGGACACCTTGGACATGTCTCCAGTCCATCACAGGGACACATAGAGACAAACGAGACAAACAACCATTCACTTTCTCACTCACACCAAGGGACAATATAGAGTTATCAATCAGTCTAACATGCATGTTTTTGGTCTGTGGGAGGAAACCGAAGCACCTGGAGAAAACCCACACATGCACGGAGAGAACATGCAAACTCCACCCAGAATGGCCGGGATTCGATCCGGCAACATTCTTACCGAGAGGAAGCAGCAGTTCTACCAACTGAGCCTGTTTGTTAATGTCTTTATTGTAAATGAGGTCATTTTGTCTTAATGAGACTAACCTGTGTAAATAAAATGTCCTTTTTTTTGTTTTGCTTTGTTTTTGTTTTTTTGAATGTCCAGAGGACCAGACTTAACTTTTTTAGATTTTTCTACCTGGATTATTGAGCATGCATCAGGATAAAATGTCCTTGTTCCCATAACTCCTCTAACACTCTATTGTAAGTCTTAAGATATAATTCTTTGCTCCTTCTGCCCTTTTACTTGCCTTTACCCCTTGTCCCTTTATGTGATGTCACACAAGGAGGTGGTTAAATTATTCCACTATAAAACAGAACTATCCTTAATGCAAACAATCAACCATTGCACCAACACGTGTAACAATGTTCCTAATTTGTTGCAAATTGGCCTATGACTTGACTTTTTATGCCTTTGAAAAAAAATAACAAATCAAATGCATAAGACATCAGAATATGCTAAACAAATCATTATGATGGATTTTGTGACTATAAAATGGATTTTAAACATACACATTTCTATTTTTCTGATTGTTATACTTGTTAAGAATAACAATGGCTCGAGTATGTTAAACTGGATTGTTCCAAACAATTTCATCTAGTGAAAGTTTAGTCTAAAATACATTTTTGCATTAATAAATACTCAGAGAGAGCAATGCTCCATGTCATGAAATTAGCCTTTTGCCCTGTAATGTAACACGTCATTTCTGTTATACGTCTTGCTTTGTTTAGTACATTAGGTCAACATAAATCTGCAAGCCAAACTCAAGACAGACACCTTATTTCATTTAATAGTAGCTTTAAAACTGTGGGTAACATTAGTAGTTCTGATTTGTGTTAAAGCTAGCGTCTGGCTTCTGGCCTATTCATGCACAAATTGAAACCCTTGGATTTGAGGCGAGAGTAGGAAGGTCAGCAATAAAGTAACTTGGAAGAGAATGAATGTAAATGCACTCTGGGAGGCTTCTACACCATTAAAGTTTGAATCATACTTCTGAATTGAAAAAAATAAAGTAGACGGCTGGCAGAGGGTTGCACAACTCACCCATCAGTCTGGATATATCTGAAAAGGAGCAGAGTTCCCGGTTTTTTTTTCCTCAAAAATTGGGGAGTTTTTATTAAAGTGAATTTATTTTCTGCTGACATTTTTTGAAGGTAAGAACAAAGAGATGTCCAAAATGGCTAATGATATGTCATGTTTGGTTTACAGTTTTTTTTCCACTGGCATTTGAGCGATGTAAAACTTGACGATCTGCTTTGTTATCTGTAGATTTTTCATTTTCATAAAATAGATTGCCATCTTGTTATTATTACTCTTTGTCCTTTTAATATGTCTTTTTCTTTCTTTGTGATTTTTGCTGTACAGCCATTTGGTGGAGTGTTGTTTGTTTGTACAGCCCTATTAAATCGATTGATTGAAGGTTCTAAATTATTTGAAACAAAACTTCTGTGTTGAGACTTTTTCATATCTGCTAAAAAGTTCTTAAAAATGTTTTCTCTTATGTGTCGTTCAGATACATACACTATTTGCTTATCTTCTGTCTACCATATTTTTTTATATATATATTTTTTTATACATTTACTCTTTGGTACCACTTTCCAACAAGGCTCCCCTTATAAATGGCTAATAAATACTTTATAGCTACATTATTAATTCCTCTATAAACACTTTATAAATCATTAATATGTGCTTATTATGCATTAATTATGGGTGACTGAGAGACAAAACTGAACAGTTTCTTGCCAAATAGTGAGACAAATCTGTTCACCTACATGTTTCATTTAGAGTTATGTTAAACATTTCAGACTAAGTTAATGCCTTGAAGATCAATAATCATTTGTAAACATATTTCTTTAGCATTTAATATTGTACTTTTTCACTGCATTATAAGTATCTACAACTAATTACATCATAAAAAATAGGTTTACAAATGCTTATTGTGCTTACAAGGTAATAACTTAGTCTGAAATGTTTAATATAACAACTCTAAATGAAATATATAGGTGAACAGATTTAATTAATGCATAATAAACAATTAATGATTATAAGATGTTTATAGAGGCACTAATAATGCATCTATAAAATATTTATTAGCCATCTATAAAGGGAGCCTTATAGTAAAGTGGTACCAACTTTTTTTGGTATTCATAAATGTAATGGATATGTCCTTGTCAGCACTGATCTGAGTGTTTAATTTCTTGTAGATTTATTTATTTGATTTAGCTATTAGCTTAAATTTGTGTTAAGTGTGCTCATCATCTCATATGTCAAAAACAAGCTACTTTAAATGAGTTACTCATATTTTTTGCTGCCCAGGAGAGTTTTTGTAAAACATCAGCGCATACAGGTCTACGATGGCAGCAAGTTTATTAATGCATCTAGCAGTTCAATCAGTTTTTATTACAAGATTATAGTTGCAAAAAATACAACAATTAGAGCACCTATTGTAAGGCAACAGTTTGAGAGATGGGGAGGGGAAATATAAAAATATCTGTATGTTATTAATAACATAATTTCAGCTAATTATTTTAGCTAACACTAATTTCTGTGCATACACATATTTAAGCACCTGCTCTCACAGCATCTTAGAAGACTTATAAACTATTCACTTGATTAGTTCATTGTCATACCTCTGAGTATGTGGATACACACTTCAGATGAACCATAAGTAAACACAATAAAGGTGCACCTCTGTTTTCTGTAAATGAGTTCCCCAACCAGGACATCCATTCAGAGGGAACAGTCAGCTAGGATGAGCAATATCCCTACAAAACAAGCCCATCCACCTTTCCGATGTCTGTCCTGAGCAGTAAAGACAGCAGTGATACTACCCAGTGACTGCAAGTTTATAATAAGTCAAACACAAGCATGTCAGCCCAGCATCATACGAATCTGTATGCACACCACAGCAAGCTGGTGGCTTGGAGAAAGTCTGCTTGACACCGACACTCTCGTTCCCTTTGATTAAACAGAATCAGTTCATTTTCATGGAAAATCAACACACAAAAAAAAGCATTTTTCAATCAGTGCTGTCTGCACAGTCCTCCTGGTACATCAGGCAGAGACATAGGGCCTACAAGAGACAGCAAGACGGAATTTAAACATTTCAAACCCTGAAAAATAAAAATATTTTTTTCCTGACTTAAGCCAAATGGGCTTTGGCGCATAAGGGACAGGGAAAGTAAAGGGGACTGGATGGTACTAGTACTGGCTCTTCATTCACAGCTCACTTCTTCTATAGTTTTTTTTTTCCTTTCTTTCTTCTTCTTCTTTTGGCTGCTCCCTGCGTTAGGGGCACCACAGCGAACTAAGTTGCACAAAGACTTGGCAGTTTTTTTACGCCGGATGCCCTTCCTGACGCAACCACAGCCCACCGAGCTACCACAGCCCTCTGAGTGAAGCAGAGAGTTGCTATCTAGGACACCTGGAGGAGCAGATGATGGGGGTTAAGGGCCTTGCTCAAGGGCCCAGAGTGGGGCGAATGAGGGTGGGGGCAGGTTCTATAGTAAAGAATTAAAATTGACAAACAGTGTCTTAAATCTTCAACCTGTCTAAGACACCTGCTGGCATTGATAGTTTTACTCTAATACGACTGGGTTACATTCCCTGCAGGTTGTTAATCGTAAAACTAACCTCACAAGGCAATTTAAGACCTTGTTTAAATATCAAAGTATCTAGCCAAGTCCCTGAGAAGTGCCAGAAGTAGAAAAAGAAGAAACATGAAAGCAGTGTAATAGAATCACACTGTTTCTGGGAGACAGCGCAGAGGGATAGGAGGAGTGGAAAAAGTAAATAGAACAGAAGATGGTTGCAAAGCAAAAATTGGTAATTTATGATGGAAAATTCTGGTTTGTCTCACAGGTTAACTCTCAAAATGTGGAGAGCAGCAGATAAAAATGTGTTTTTATGTCACAACCAGAGGTATTGTTAATGTCTACGCATCTAAACACTTGTCAGGGTCTTTGCTTCAATACAAAACAAATATTTTACAAAAACAGAACAAGCGTACAACATTCAGAACATTATATGCCCGTTAAACTATTATACAGCAATACAACAATCTATAGCAATGGCCTGAACAAGCAACAAGCTTGTACAACAGATGAACTTTATTTATGACATTGACCTTAGAGCTGAGTTGATGAAACGATTAAGCAACACACTGTTTAGTTGTGATACAAATGTGTATTAAGCTTTGTCAATTATCTTGAGTGAATCAGAAGTTACTGACAGGCCCAGCAAAAACGTTGACTTAACTTTGACCTTGATTTGTGACCTTGACTTTATTTATTGTTATTCATTAACCTTTATTTAACCAGGAAAATCCCATTGAGATCACAGAGCTCTTTTACAAGGGAGGCCTGGGCCTGAAGGTAGTCTAACATGCATGTTTTTGGTCTGTGGGAGGAAACCAGAGTACCTGGAGAAAACCCATGCAAGCACGAGCAGAACATACCCGCTCTGGGATGATGATAAGGGTGGAGACAGGTGTGGGTGCTTCAACAATCCAACACATATTTGGATGTTGGCAGTACCGGGAGTTGAACCAGCGATCCTCTGATCACAGGCCCACCTTCTCTAACCTCTTCACCACCTCTCCTCCCCTTTTAGGCAGATAAAAACCATGCATGTGCTTAAATCTACATTTTGGTGTAAGATTATGAGGCTGTGAAGGGCAAACAGTTTACTCAATGAATGCACTAGTAAGGCTTTAAACATTAACCCAGAATTCAAATGTTGCAATGAATGTTGCTAATCAAGAGTTATACTTTTGTGTGAAATGTTAATGCGTGAAAATGTGTGGGACTCGGGTGGGGGGGATGGGGTTTGCAGGTGGCTTGCTTCGATGTTCTGCCAAGAAAGCCAAAATCTGTGGGGTGGGGCAGAATAAGTGAAAGCGGAAGATAAAAAAGGACTACAAAGAGGAGTTGAGGGAATTTGATTTAGATGGTGATTATCTTAATCAATTAAAATGTATTTTTTCCATTAGTCTCAGCGCCCTGCGTCTCTCGCTGGAGCTTGGGTGTGACTTCCAGAGAGAGAGGCTAGGCCAGATGACTTCATCGCCATATGGTATCTAACCTCTCAGTCACACTCATTTAAAACAACACAAGCATACCCATTCTCTAAACATCCCCATTGTGTTGTAGCAGTCAATGATTCTGGTTAAGCCATGCCCATAGACGTAATCAATCGGTCAGGTGCAACCGGGAGTAAGACAACTCTAACCGCAGTCAGCCTCCCTGCATTACTAAAATTACTGGCATGTCTTGGGAGTGAACTACAAAATACTTAAACACTTATGATTCTTAAACATGTGCTTTGCTTGGGAATTTCTTTTTATTTCAAAATATTTGTATTTCCTTTCTTGATCTTATGAACAAAAGTTTCGGGGAACTTGAACTTTTTTCCATATGTAGAGCAAAGACCTGATAAAACTGTGAACGTGTCTTTGGGAAGACGGGATTCTCTTGCATATATGTTTAGCCACATTTCTGTAACTTGACATTTTACTTTCTTAAACAATGCTATAAGTAATTTTAATTTTTATCAGTCAAAAATAATTGTTGTTTCTGTGCCAAAAGTTATTACTTGTGACAAATTATGAAGAACAAAAGAAAACTTTAAAATACTATTTTTTTTTTGCCAACTACTGATCTAAACTAATGTTTAAACTCAAGTAGTTTAATGTTTTAACGTAGCAACTATAAATATGACAAAAAACAGCTATTAAGGCACTGAAACTATAGGGTCTTAAAGTAAAACCAAATGAAATCAAGTGGGTGCACCAACTGTAAGATGACTATAAATGTGGAATCGTAGCTCAATTTATAAAGTGTCAAAAGAAAAGTTTGACAAAGAAGGCAGTTATACCCATTTCATTCTTTAACAGAGTGGCAATGCTTAGCTTATAAAGTGAATAACAGTTGCCAACTTCATTTATTTTTAGCAAATTTAGGCTTGTTTTTCTGTGAAATCACTTGAATATAATGTGGGTTGTGTTTGCCTACTAAGGTTTACTCATGCTTGTCATGTCTGTCTTCTGAGCTAAACAAATCTAGTTTGATCGCTGAAGCATCCTTCAACAAAAGCAGAGTGGCATGCATGAGCTATACCAGTCACTTTCGAAATGTTTGGTACTTACCTTTGCCAGTTGGGTTGTTGTCTTGATCATGCTGCGGAAAGAATAAAAAAAATACAAGAACATTAAAATCCCTACAGAAACACTGTTGCTCTATGCTATTTTTTTCCAAGTTTGGCTTGAGCTTTTTTAACCAGAGTTTGTATTCCAGATATTTTAAAAAAAACGGCTCAGGATGAGAGGAAAATTATTTTATTGGTGAATGACAACAGGGAATGGGGCAGGAATGGGAATAAGATGGATATCTAGTTCTCAAAAACAATTCTTCACAGACTGTTAAGACAGAAGGTGGTGGCTCTCACCATGTGATGTTTCTTCACATGTTTGAGTTTGGATAATTCCAGTTCTGGTATGCAGCGAGAGACTCCAGGAGGTAAATGTACACATGATGGAGAGTGACAGGTGTGACCAGAGATGGATGCAGAGACCAGTAATGTCCAAATAATTATTGCTGGAAATGGTGAGTGAAGGTGTAGTTCCAGGAGAACAAAGGAAACCAATACAGGCAATGACAGATTTGAGAGTCAGGGAATGGTTCTCAAAAGGTAAGTGCAAAAGATTGTTTTTCGTAAATCACTAGAAAATACCAATAACTCAGTGGCTGGAGGCTGAAAATCACCAAGGTAATACAAGGTTCAGGTGGAGAGTTGTGGCAAGTCCTCTGCTAAAATGCAGTCCCAGTTCATCAGGTCCTCATTGTCAGCTGTGGATGATGAACACACCTGTATCTCATGAGCAGCAGGAAGGTGAGTAGTGGCAGAAGCAGGAACTGAAATCCTCACACTTTAGTTGCTTGCAAACTTGATATTTCATTCTTGTATAAAGTGCAAACTATATGAGTAGTTGAAAATAAGTCCTTTTTTTGTGATTTTTGATTTATTTTGTATTTATGCACTTTAATTCTGCTGTCCAGCTGACTACTGGGATCAGTTTACCAACCAGTCCATCAGTGTCCTCTTATAACACAACATGGTTTACTAATGATATAAATAAAAACGTAATTGTACTGCACAGTGTACCTGAATATGATCAAAGACAGGCCCTCACGTCTGAACCAAATCCCAGCAACAACCTCAGCTGCAGCCACAACCTCAAACCAAAGAGTCAAGTGTGACTCAGTCTGCAGTTAAAGCATGACATACTTGTGTAATGACTGTGTTTAAAGAAAATGTTGTCAAAAGAATTAGGATTTACAGTAGGCTCTGTGCATTGACAATGCTGCTGATGAGAACGTCAAAAGACATTTCGATACGCTGACGATGGCATAAAAATATGGAACGTATTACGGAAGTGACGGACAAAGACACAAACACATAAATCCACAAACAGACAGAGAAGATTATGGAGACAGACAGGCACCCCTCTGCCATCGCTGTCTCGCTGCATTATCTTTGCTTCTTCTTTTCTCTCTGCCTTTATCACATCATCTTGCGACCTGAACCCCCTCTTCCTTGACATCGCTCTTTCCATTTTTTGGCCTCACATACGAAGCCATCCTTTGGTTTAGTTAGTGCCCGGAGTGGACTGTTCATCTCCTTTTTTTAATTTTCCAGCCTGAGGCTCAGAAAGACACAAAGAAAATATTTGCCCTGCGTCTCTGTCTTTCTGGCGGTGTTTTGGCTCCTCTATAAAGGTTAGTGAGAGCATGATGTGGGTGTTGGTGTCTTCGGGTGAGTTATGGGTACTACAGCCAGAGGACCTCAGAAAGAACCGAATGAGTGTGCTGCTGGGAGAAGGATAAAAGAGAAAAAGAAAAAAGGGAGGGCAATTTAAGGGTTCAGAATGCCAAGTGCTGATGTGTTTGTTTTCCATCACTGCTGTTCCGGGCAATGACAGGGAGAGAAAACAAACTGCAACACTGATATATTACATGCAGACTTTCAGCTGAACTCTCAAAGCAGTAATTATACAGGGAGAGTGTCTTATCGCTAAATCATATCACATCTTCACACGAGTAATCCTAAAAAATAAAATATAAATTCACAAGTGTCATATATGTAAATGCATAAGGAAAGCACATTTGGATCAGCATAATGATCACATTAACACTAAATATGCAGGTTTTGATGTTAATTCAAACTGAAAGGTGATCCTGGTTGTGTCAGGCCCCACTGTCCAGAGAATACACGTATTCACGACGTGGCGTCCGTTCAAACTGGTGACTTTTTCCTGTATCATTTCAGCTGCGACTGTCAACTTATACACTGTGCAGTGGTGTTTTACGCTAAGTATGAATACCTGTCTTTATAAGGTAGCGTGTTGCTTCTGCTGCGTGCAGAGACAGCTCCAGGCACGCAGGATTGTCTCGTTCGTTGCAGTAAGGTAACGGATGGGACAAGTTGGAGGCAAAGGAAGAGAAAAAAGAAAAAAACAAAGTTGGCTTGGTCTTGTGTACAGCTGATTTGGATAGGGAGCGGTTCTTTAACTTTGGTTAAAAAATATATCTTATTTAAATATAAAATTTACAAACATTTTCAATTAGCACTGATGGATGACGATTTCTTTAAGGTTTAAGGTTCAAGAGTCAAGGTTCTTTATTGTCATTCACGTCACATGTGGTACATGAGGTGGAACGGAATGGTGTACTCAAAGTCCCAGTTACACCCAAAAATATAAAGTATAAAAGAAACCGTATATAAGGATTTAATTCAATTCAGTTTTTTTTTTATAAAGCACTAAGTCACAACAGAAGTCATTCAGGGCACTGAACAGAAACATTCATATATAAAAATAATAATTTAATCTTTTTTCTTTTGAATTAATTTGTTTTGTTTCTTTTAAATGAATGAATTAATAAATTTAACACTATCTGAGGAGCAGGCTGCTTTAAATTTAACTCTATCACAGAACTCTCATCTTGAGCAAGCATGAAGGCAACAGTGAAAAGGAAAAACTCCCTCATGAAAATCCAACTGATCTAAAATATTTACTAAGATATATGCTAAACCAGGGGTTCTCAAACTTTTTGGGTTCAGGGATCACTTACAGTGGAGAAAAAGTTTCAAGGACCCCTTATAACCCTCGTTAAAAAAATGTCTTCAATTAATTTCTTTAATTCAATGGAAATATTTCTGTAACATAAATACTTAAGACCTGCTCTTTAATAGTGTTAATACAATTTTTATACTTTTAAACATGGGGTATTTTCCATTCAAGACACACTTAATTAACAAAATGTTTAATGTCAAACAGTTATTAGAAAATTAACAGTATCAAAAACCACTTTAAAACTTTTTTGACATAATGAACATAATAAATGTTTTGCCACTTCTTCAAATTATTACAGAAAACTCTTTACATGAAACTGAACAGAATCATAACAGCAGTAGTCAGACCAAAAAATGGGGCTTAATAATTTGTAAACTGATTCATACTGGAACACACATAGTGGGTGGGGGGATCTGGGGGTCCTCCCCCAGAACATTATGGATAAAGTAGATGTGATTTCCTGCATTGTGGTGTATTTTAACAGGTTGTGAAACATTGATGTGCTTGTAAAAAAAAAGAAGTTATATATATATATATATATATATATATATATATATTTAGGAGGACACCCACTCACATGCTCGTAGACCCCTGGGGGTCCGGGGATCCCAGCTTGACAACCACTGTGCTAAAGATCTAAGATTTACGCTAAACACAAATAATTTCAATCAGTATGATTTATTAAAGAGCAGTTCGAACATGAGTCTATAGTGAGCAAATGGTTATGAATACAGCAGCTTAAAGGCAAGAGATCAGCAGCATGGATCATCAGCAGCACAGATAAAAAGGTCACATATCACCAATTAAAATAGCATTACAGTGATTTACAGTTTACAGTGCTATTGTGAAAAATGCACAATGATCTTGACCACCCAAACAGAACTGTGTTAATAACAATTCTTCCAAATGTTTTACTTTTTAATAGAATATAAACTTTTGCAATCCAAAAACAGGATAGTGAGCCCTATATATATATATATATATATATATATATATATATATATATATATATATATATATAACAGAGATCCCAGCATTTTCAGGGTTAATTATGAAAAGGATGAGTTTAACAAAGTTTAACACATGAAAAAGTACATTTTATTCTTACAGAAACATTTTCAAGCGTTGGTGTTATGAAAGAAGTTACAGGTTAATATCAAACAATGTGAAATAAGACGTGTATTTTAAAAACGAGAGCTTTTATTAGGAAATTAAACGAGGAGTGGATTACAGAGAGCAGATAAGAAGAAAGATTAACACGACATGTCAACGGGACAAAGAGTCAAAGGAAGGGGAAGACCCCCAGCAGCCCAAACAACCCCAACCTTTCTGCTGTCTGACCCAGAGCACTTCTTGTGAATGGAAGGAAATTGTCTTCTGAAGAAAAAAAATAAATAAATAAAAGCACGAGCAATAATAATAATAATAATGAAATCAGCCTCGACACATAAACACGAGGAGGGGAAGAATAGGGAAAACAAAGAATGGAGAAGTGGTTGGTAAAAAGACAAGCAGGGCGGTTTTATTTCTATCAGCCTTTAATAAATATCTGACAGATTTCCTGAGGAAATATCGCAGATCACATGTAAAATAGTTTAAGACTGATGTCAACTGCAGTAACATATGAAATCTATTAGTGCGGAGCCACAGCAGACTTGGGGTGAGAGCGAGTGAGAGCACTGCAGAAGGACAGGGAGGAGGAGAGAGCGAGAGAGAGCTGCTGAAAAAGATGCAGGAGTAAAAAATCTTACAGCCTGGCCAAATTCTTCAGGAGGTAAAGAAGTCAGCCAAGACACAAAATCAGAAAAAGGAGGAGGAAAAAAACATAGCAGAAGTAGACTACAAGCTTGTGCTCATGCGTGCACACACACACACACACACACACACACACACACACACACTTCAGCGCTGATCTCCACATCCTGCTGGGTTCAGAGCCAGCAATGAAATAAATGAGTGAGAGCACACTGCTGCCAGCCCCAGGGAGGGATGGATTATGGACACATATACAGTCAGCTATACACACCAAAAGTGATGGACAGAAAAAAGAAAGAAAGAGAAGAACTGGCAGGAGAAACATTTCTACCAAGAATGCCACTACCTGTAAAATATGAAGACTTCAGAGCATTGTCTTGTAACTCGCCTCTTCTAATTAAAGTTCAAGGGATACGTCTATTGAAGATATAACATGTAATTTTGTGGAAAAGTAATCAAAATATATATATTTACCTGTTTTAGATTTACATCAAGCTTGTTCTAGGCCAAAACTCTCATTAAAAAAGGCATAGCAATACATTATTGTATAACTTTTTATACAATAAAGTGCTGCCTAACATAAACACTTACATAGAATGTTTTTCAAGTGCAACTAGTGGCAGCAGCAGCTAGCTGTAGCACCTTCAGCTCAGCTTGAGGCAGGTCCTGCAGGAAAATAACGGCATGTCTACGAAATAACCACATAATGCAAAATTGACACTGATCTGAAGTTTATAAAATACAATTCACACGCAACAAGTTTGAAACTGGAGTTGTGTTAAATCAACAACAATATATTGTGATCTTGGCCTTGTTCCGACTGCGAGTCCATTCATACGCTCACATTAAACTCCATTTCTTTAAGTTGAGGTTGTTAAACAAGCTATTCACAACTGGTAAGACATTAATTATTTGTAACCTTTCCAGTAAACTCCACTTAAAAAAATATATATTTTTAAAATAGTAAACTACAGTTTTTTAGCTTAAAACTCACCATAGCTGAACAACAGTTCTGTTTCTCTAATCTTTATGCTTATGTTAAGAATTCTGAATCAGACTAGTATTTTTTTTACATAAATTTGTGTTCGGTTTAACATGTATTTGTCCTAACAATGTTTCTTGCCAGTAAACTTTACAACGAAAGCTTGTTTATTTATCCTTAAATGGTGCCACATTTGTTAAAAAAAAAAAAGCACTTGTGGGTTGAGCAAAGTAAAAAGCAATATTGTATGTTGCGTATGATGGGATGAGCCCATGACAAACTTGCCAAACATTCACTGTCTATGCCAAACAGCATATTTTAATATTGACTTCTGTTTGATGAGATTTAATGGATTGGATGACTGAAGCCTTACGAAGAAAGAAATGTTTGATAATTTACGTATTTAACAAACAGGGCCCTTAGTAGCATGTGAACGAACCATACACAGCCACTACAAACTGCCACTTCCTTCTAATGTTCCTCACCAGCTTGGTCACACACTGCTTTGGTTCCCGTTCCTCATCCAGCATTTGTCATATCAGCCAAAATGGTTGCGTTGGCCCCTCTGGAACAAACATCATGCCCAATCTGAACCCTCGGGTGTTCAACGGGGTTCAGGTCAGGGCTGCAAGCAGGCCACTCCGCCATTTGCATTCACTAATTCTTGAGGTAGTCCCTGATAAACCTTATTCCAAGTGTTGTCATCTTGGAGGACAACGTGCAGTGCTGACAATAAGGCACCTGATCGTTGAGACCAGGTTAACTGCAGTTTCAGCTGTTTAACAATGGTAAAGATTAGGCAAGTTTTTAACTGCTCAACCAGCAAATGCATTTTCCTTAACAAAAGTTGCACCTTAGAAAGAACTTACCAGACATTCCAACGGTACAAGATTAATTGGCTAAAAGCAAAGTTAGAACAAAGAAATAATCCACCAAACACACGTTTCCTTCCTTTTTGTGCTATTAATATGCAAAATGAAAAGTTCAGAAGGAAAAACAACAACGTCTGTAGAAGACAGAGTCGTCTCTTTTTGCTCAACACATGGAGGTTACTCCTCAACTCTGCCACGCAGATGCGCAGTAATTATACCAGTGAGAAAACTCATCTGTTTAAGACACACAGAGACACTAAATGACACACAGCTATCGCAAAATCTTTCAATAGCCACACACTTAAATTTCCACCTACCCACACACACACACACACACACACACACACACACACCCACACACACACACACACACACACATACACACACAGCAGTGGTTCTGTATTTTGGAAAGAGGAACTTGTACTGGCCCAGTGGTGCCAGTATGTCTGTGGCAGCGTGGCAGCCATGGTGTTCCGCCCGCTACCCTCACCCTTGCTCTCCACCAAGACTCAAAACCACATGCCAATACCCACAAGCCAGAGAAGCCTGGGTGAATGTACCCACCACACACACACACACACACCCACACAGAGTCAACTAACCACACATACCAGGCAAAGAGGTAGAGTTATGGAAAATGAGAATGAGTGAGGTTTCTGTCTTTCTCTGTCTTTTCTTCCCCCTCTTTAATCATGCGAGCCTGAAAGGGCACACAGAGTTCAGTGGGGACGAGGAGGTTTGTGGGCGGGGTGCTGCTGCTACAGAGATGAGCAACAGACTTACTACACACCACACTGCCTTGAGCATGGGAAACATAAGTGATGACTGGCCTGAGTTATACCTGTCATAGGACACGTGGGTCAGGGTGTGGGGGGGCAGACTCAGTGAATTTGCAGACTTTGAACTGAAATTGAAGAAACTGAACCATATTTTAGAATTTCATTCTGATGAAGTGCTTTCTCTCTCTCTCTCTCTCTCTCTCTCTCTCTCTCTCTCTCTCTCTATATATATATATATATATATATATATATATATATAATCGTCTTAAAATCTGTCTGATGTTGTGAAGGGGGGTGTTACAACCATCATCTCGATTTTTCCTGATATATCCACATGGGGGCACTAATGTAAGTAACTTTGTTACACATCTGACGGTTTAATGATCAGAATAAACAAAGTATGAAATGTTGTATACAGGCTGCAAAATAATGTAAATGTGCAAACAGCTACAAATTGTCATATGCATTTTTTCTAAAATTATTTTCACAATTATCTTGCCATACAAAATCAAAGGACGATTGACTTTCTTATAATGCAGATGTTTCGCTTTTCTCCTGAGAAACTTTTTGAGTAAAGTGAAAGAAATGGAAATGAGAAGGTATTGCTGTACTCAAGTAAAAAAAAAAAAAAGATTCTGATTCGGTGTTGGCTGGAATGTTGTCCTTTTTTATTTTCAAATCACCTAAAATTTCAGCTGAATACAGCTGCTAATCAGCTATTGTGCGAATGCTCATGAAGCTTGTGATCCATTTTTCCTCTGTACATTTTTCAGCATCTTTCTCGTGCCACAATTTTTGTGCTTGTTCAGGAGAAGGGTGCTATGACCTTTACAACTTTTCACTGCTCCTTTCACATTTTGTTCTGGTTCAGCTTCTTTCAGCTTCCTTGTGCAAATTTACACTTATTTTAGCTACTTTCAGCTACTTTCATGCCCCCCCCCCCCCCCCCGGCTGTTTTATGATCCTCTTGGATTGTTTCTGCTAACTACAACATTTTTGTGCTTCTTCTGACTTCTCTCTGCTAATTTCAACTTGTTATGCTCCTTTCAGCTTATTTATGAAAGTTTCAGCTTTTTCTGATATTTCAGCTACTATTGAGCTGTTTTTATGCTTATTTTTAGCTATTTTAACTATTTCCACATTTTTTTTGCACTCATTTAAACTATTTCCAGACTAATTCAGCAAAAATGTGCTCTCTCCACTTCCTTCTGGCAATGTAAGCTCCTTTCTGCGTTTTAACTACTTTTCAGCCGTTTTTGTTGTTGTTGCTTATTTCAGCTTTTTTCAGATAATTTCCACTTTTTGTGCTCATTTCTGCTTCTTTCGGCAAATACGTGTTCTTTCTGCTTTCATCTTCTAATTTAAACTTGTCTTACCTTTTCATCTACTTTTGAACAATTTTAGCTATTTTCATCTGTTTTCAGATAAATTAAAGTTTTTCTTTGGCAATTTCTGTTTCTTTCAACCTAATTCGCGTCTTTCTGCTAATATCAGCTTCTTATGCTCCTTTCAGCTTTTTTTTTGCTAGTTTCAGCTTTTTTTAAATTTCAGCTACGGTTTAGCTGTTTTGTGCTAAATTTAGCGTTTTCAGCAAATTCAACAATCGTTTTAGCTCATTTCAGCTCCTTCCACTTCCTTTTTGTAAGTTAAGCTTCTTTCAGCCTTTTCAGCTACTTTTCAACTATTTTTTTGTTGTTGCTAAATTTAGCTATTTTATGCTAATTTTCTATTTTTGTGCTAATTTCTGCTTGTTTAAATCTAATTTGGCAAATATGTGTTCTTGCCTCTTTCTTCTGCTAATTTATACTTGTTCTTTCATTTCAGCTACAAGTCAACAGATTTTTAGCGAATTGCAGCTGTTTTTCAGCAAGTTCTTCAACAATAAGCATTCACACAGCATTTTCGCAGGAAATGCAATTTCTCCAGTTTTTCATTATTTTCCACGCCTGCCTCGTGTTTGAATGTGTTTATAATCAGCAAAGTAGAATAAACTCCGCCTGCAGCAAAAGCATCTGTTCGCTCTCTTTTGGAACGGAGTGTACATGACCTGTGATGTTCATTCAAGTCTTCCACCGACAACTCAGCATCTCACCACATTCTGTGTACATGTGAATGTGTTGAAGGTTAGAGATCCTGTATGTGTTCCGCGGCCGGAGTAAATGGCCCAACAGAGTAGAAAGTGATGAGAAGCTGGTGTTTGGACCCAAAGCAGGGCCTTATATGGAAGCTGGGGCTGTTTTCTCTCTTCTTCGCTGACTTGCTTCTCTCCAAATGTGCTGCAAGGTCAGAAGAGGAGAGGACATCCTTCCAAGTCAACATATTTACATATTTGCAGCGATGTGGGGATATTCAGCTGAGTGTTGGCAGGCCCGGCCGTGGCCAGGCAGGACAGCTGGGCCTCGGCTGTGCCCTTATCAACCGATCTCTTACAGACGAAACTTTAGACGTTTGACAGTCTCAAGAAGCTCGCTGGACATCTTCAGATGTTATCTTTAGTGGAAACTTAGAATGAACTCAAACGTGTAGAAACAGATGTAATATATGGCCACCATCCATAATGTACTGTGAAGCTATAGAGAGCATATCTTATGTCTTGTTTTTCCATTTGCCAAATTGTAGCAAAGATTTTCTTTCATGACCAACACACAAAGTCATGTCATGCCTTGCAATATCTTTTACATTTTCTTTTTCACAGTGGTACCCTAGGGAACCCCTAATCTTCTTCTCCACCCACCACCTCCACACACACACACACTCATGCACATGCACACAAACACACCTTCTTCCTTTCTTTCTCTTGCCCCTTTCCTCCTCTCGAAACCCCATAGCTCTTGCAAGGAACACAGCACCATGTTTCTTTTGGCAGAACTCTGCAGGCTGTCCCTGCGTGCCTGAAAAACCAGCGTTCTCCCCCTCATCCCTGCAGCCAATGTGCACATTTCTCACATTTTCTGCCTGCTCTTTGTGAACAGTTCACTTCAGCCTCCCCACAACATTCAGGCTCCCAGGCACTGCAGGCCACGGCGGGACAGACATGTCCTCTCACTTACAACACATCCACATCCTCCTTGTTTTTTATTCCCCCGTCTCCAAAGACTTTCTATAATTTAATAGCACTCAATCCTTCTCCTTCTCTTTGCTGAGTCTGAGGCCAGGTGTGCTTGAGTTTCTGTAGTGTGACGAGGAAGAAGGTTTTCATATGAAAGTTTCTCAGCTGATAGGGAAGAAACCATGTGTCTATCTTACTGACGAGTTTCAGTTTGGGGCAAACAGATGCCTCAGCCAGCTAAAATACGTTTTTTTTTTCAGATTAACCTATCTACACAGGTGCAAAATAACACGCAGGAAGTGACAAACTCACTTCCAAATGAGAGTACAAGACTTGGTTAAGCAACAAAGAAAGGCAGAGTGATTTTTTTTGTTGTAAATATGAACAAATTTGAGATGAACTGAGAGCAAGGCAAACAGCTGGAATGAAAGCCATTTGCCTTTGACTACAGAGGATGTTTAACCTTTATCCCACACACCAGGCCTCTTTGGCAGCAGAATATTGCTGTATTTATTATTTAATTTATTTCTTCTAAACTTTAATTTAAACGTTATTTCCTCTGTTAGTCTGGGGCCTGGGCATTGCTGCGCAAATGAACATTCTGAGGAATCAGGGACAAGGGAGAGAAAAGAAAAAGATTAAGTTGGGGGGGGGGGGGCGCAGCATGTCTCTTGGGTGCCCTTTTTGCCATCCCATTTCCTATGCATCTGGTCCGTGTTTGTGCGGAGAGGGAGAGGGGGAGCAAAAGGGGGGTGGCCGTCTGGGGCCGATTAATAACCAGTGATTTATAGGAACTTTTATAGAATAATACAATAAAAATGTGTGCGTATGTGTGCGCCAGCTCATGTGTGTGCATGCATTTGGACATGTGTTCACCTCGCTGAGGGTGCACACAATGCTTTTCTAATTCTGAGGAATCAAAAACAAATTATCGGGGAAAAACACAGGCGGTGCTCGGGGATAAACTGGGCACAGATGGAGGGAGGAAATACAAAGAGCGAGGTGAAGACACTTGGAGAGCAGAGGACCGTGAGGGATAGGAGAGGTACCAGAGAGAGTGACAGGGCGAGGGCAGGACAAGGTGAGGATGTTATGAAGAGAGGAGAAAAAGAGGGAAAGGAGAGGACAGGAGGAGAAAGGGTGAGCGAGAGGACAGAAATGATGTGGAGGAAGAGAGAGGAGAGTGGGAGGAGAGAGATCAGGGGAGTTCCCATGCCCTGTGCAAAGGAAATGGGTTTAATAGAGGGGTTAGTGTATGGTAGATGTATTGCTATGTGTGCGAGTGGGCAATGAGATGAGCAGACTTCTCTGGCACAGGAAAGTTTCTCTTTGCCAAAGTATGATTTACCCCAACCCACCACCCCCACAAAATTCCTGTTCATTCCCATCCATTTTCATCACTTTGTGTCACACACGCACATAAAAGCACTCACACACACACATGCAAAACCCCTAAAACTCCTTGCTTGCGAGCAGCTCAGTTTACGTAGCCTAAAGTGAAACGATAGCATGCAACTAACAACCCAAATAGCTCTTTAACTTGTATGGATGGACAGATGGTGACGTTTTATTTCTTGTGCTGGCAGTTGAATAGATTAAAAATGCACAAAAGAAAATAAAATATGTATCTATCTCATGACATTTCATGTGAATTCATTTGCATCGACGATTTATGCAGAATAATTTGAAACAGAATAACGGGCATAAAAACAGCATTAGCGGGACACTGCTAATCAAATTTACGAGACAAATAAATGTCGACATGACGGCGCAGTGACTACAATCATTACCATTAATAATACAATGAAGCTTGGGCCGAGTTCTACCTAAAACTCATAAGATTCACAAAATGAACCAGAAATGTATTTGTTTCATATTGTAAAATGTTACATTTAGGTGTCATTTTCTGGTCTAATGTACTGAAGAGGAGCTGAGTGGTTATGGTATCAGTCAGACTTAAATAATTAAAGCTCTGACTCTGCTCTGAGGTGGACAGTGGGAGCTGGCAACAAATGCTTTCCAATATGAATGACTTCCTGTGCTGAAGGCCTGGACTGTGGCATTTGTCAGCCCTCCCCGTTTGCTCTTCCTTCTATCTCTTGCTTACTTTCTTTTTACAAACTAGCTGGATTGTACTTTCCTCCTTCGTCCGTTTGCCCTCTTACCCACCACTCCCTCAACCCTTCTCTCCACACTTGACTGGGGCCTGAATCATATGATGTTTCACTCCATTTGCTGATAAAGCCTGCCTTCCCACAGGCCTCCTAACATCTTTCCCACCTTCCTTTCACCCCCTCTACCTTCCTTTGTCCATCCCTTGGCAATGCTACCCACACAATAGTTCCTGTTCATTGTTCTGACCCCCCTCATTGCTCTCCCTGGCCTGATCCGATTTGCCCTCGGGTATAGACTAAAGCCAGGAAAGGCAAAGAGGTTGGTGGATCTTGGCAGGAACTGAGAGGCCTTCACTGGAAACCTCATCAGCTACTGAATCACTCTCAGATGTGTTTTACAAAGAATACAAAATCTTCTCATTCATTTCTAATCTCTGTGGAAATTTGATGTCTTCATTCCTTGACCAAAAAGGACACAGTTGTAAAATGCATTATCTTTTTTTCTCAAAAGTCCATTAAAATAAATTAACATATATGAAATAGAAACCTTTAAACAAAAGAGATTTGGCTTTATTCGGGTCAAAAAGGCAGGTGGACAGAAAATACCATGGGGCAACTGTGTAATTTAGGGTGCATTCACACCAGCCTTGCTTAGTCCACTTTAATCGAACTCTAGTTTGTTTGCCTAGAAAGTCCGGTTCGTTTGGGGAGGTGTTAATGCGCAATCGAATTCTGATGCGGACCAAAAAAGGGAACTCTGGTCCGTTTAAAATCCTAGGTCTCGGTCCAGTTGAAGTGAACTCTGGTGCAGTTTGAATGCAGTGTGAATGCAAGTGGACCGGAGACCGCTCCAAAAGCAAGAGGTAGACTACATCGCAGGGCAAACAAACGTGCATAGTTTCTAAGTCTGCTTATTATAAGTGACTCTGGGGTTGTTTTTTTTTCTAAAGTCGCTTGCAAATCTTGTGAGTTGCGGGTTGTGTTTTTTTGGGCTTGTTTTGAACATGAAGTTGCTTATTTGGGCTTGAATTTCGGTCCAAATGAAAATAACTGACTATCTCCCAGCTCCGCAGAATAGAGCAAAAGGTGAGCGGTAGTAGGAAGTTTGTCTCTTCCATGCCCCCGTTTCCTGTTTATCGCTCCCGCCCAAGTTGGCGAGCCGACAGTTGCACACATTATATTGTCTATGGGCGCACACCCCAAACACTCATACTGCGGCCGACCACTAGGGGGCTTCACTCACACGCAGATGTCAGGATGTTTTGTTTTTAAAAATATGTAGAAAAAAATAGGTATGCAATATGTATTTTTTAATCAGAGCTTAAAAGTATGTTATTCAAATTGTTTAGCATAATGTTGCTGTTGTTTATGTATAATGTATGTATACTGTTTAAAAACTGCCACTGTTTTACACAATGTGGTGGGTTGCCAGTTGGGCTTGTTTTCATAGAGCTCATTGCTTGAGATCTGGCAACACTGCACATGTGCATTTCTTTTACCTCATACGGAGTCATCAGCCACCTTGTGTGAAAAACAACATTCTCCATGGTCTTCTGCCTCATCTTCTGCTCATGCTGAGTCCATTGTTGAAAAATGACAAAACAGAAATCCTAAAACCGCTGAAATTTGAAGCCACTCCATTTTTGTTTTTATCTCCAGAAGAAGAAGAAGAAGTGTCTTCTTCAGAGTTTTTTTTTTTGTGTTGTTTGCTTCAGGAGTTCTTGGTGCAGCGTCACCACAAGCGAGGGGGGGGGGGTAGGTTGGCCCGACTGACTCAGTGCAGTGTGAATGTGAACCTCATCAGCTGAAAATGTAAACGAATGTTCTGAATATCGGTCCCCATCCGAACCGAATCCACCGGACTATCAGGTGTGAAAACACCCTAGTCCAATCTTAGTCCAATATTATTGATGGCTTCAGTTTTAAGTTGGTGTTTGTGTTTCCTTTCACACTCTTTCTCTTTTATTTCCTATGACTCAAAGTCCTATTTGCTCTCTCATAAAGTATAAGTTACAACCTTTCATAATCCAAGAACATCTACAGAACTTAAATGCAATTCATCTGTCTGGAACCACACACACAAAAAAAATAAATCTAAAATTAAATCTGTTCTTTGTAGCTTTTAGGCTGTGTTGAGAAGGTTTGATCTTACACTATTCTTTTTTGAGGGTCAAGCCCTTTCCTCGAGTTGAGCCACATCATGTTTCCATTATTACGTCAACTAAACTTTGGTTGACACATGTCGGGCAGCCATCAAAAATAAGTTGTCACAATCTAATTGTTTCCAAAGGAAACACTGGTAACAAACAGTTTTGATGATTTTCAGACAACGTTTATGCTATCTGTGTGCTACCTTGTATTACAGTTTCATATGGAGATGATCCTTTCTTTAACTTCTGCATGCATGAGAATGAAAACCTTCGAAACAGTTGCTGTCAACATTCTTTGTTTTCCACTGTCATTTCTGTGAGACTGATAGTGGTCAGTGGACATGCTTCTGCCTGCAAACCACAAAGACAACGATTAGCTTTCTTCTGACATATTAGACAAATATGGTGCACACAAGACTTAAAAGTGAACTCAGTTTCACAATCACTTCCACTGACAGCAAATATGTCTATGAGTATGAGAATTTGGACACACACACTTTCCCATGCAAAAGTGGTTGCTCGAAAGGGGGCAAAGGACAGTACGTGCACAAGTCAGGTTGACTACGTGTCGACCTGCCCGTGTGTATTCGAAAAGTGTGCGCCAATGACTTTTGGCCCCAGCGTGGCTGCGAGAGTGAGCGTATGTTCGACCGCAATGAAGAGAACGTGCCCGCCACAAAGAGACAAAACGACAGATGCACCGGAGAACAAAAAGGAGAGAAAGGCGTCAGAGGTGCAGCAGAACACCGTCTGTGCAAGTGTGGGTATGAAAAGACATGCGCGTTTAGGCACATGGTTGGAAATACACACACACATCAGGTTGACGAAAAAACCCACACACCCACAAGTTTCACTTCTGCCTTGTGTGGCAGCACTCTTGAAACACCAGTGCACCAAGGTTAAGGGTCATGTACAGGTCAACACACACCACAGAGGAAGAAAAACTTACTGACCTAATGTAAGGCCAAAAAAAGGTCAAAACGAGCAATGGAACATTATAAATCACATGTTTTTGAAAAATACAAGAATCTAAATTAGCGATTAAATGACTATTGATAAGAGAAAAGTCTAAAAGCACACATGGAGACCAAGAAAGGCTCGTAACAGAGTGCCAGTGTGTACAAGATGCTCTATATGAAACAGGAGAAACAAAATCTGTCTTAATCAAAGTTAAGGAAGCAAAGCTGGTAAGAGTGCTATGACTGGTTTGTGTTGCTTCAAAGGAAATAAGCACATGAGAAAATGTGTTTGTGGTCAGAACACAAAGCTAAACTGAGATGGGGAACTTGACCCTGGGAAACAAAACAGGGGCTGTACAGTGACTTATCTGCACAGCCACACTTTCAAACTAGACAAACTAGACTTCTGCAATCAGAAATACATATTTTTAAAATAAGTTATGGAGAACCTGCCTTTGTTTCGAAGTAGGTATTTTTAACCCCAATCTGAACCCACAAGTGTGAGTTTGTGTGTGGTTGTGTTTGTGTTTGGCACATGTGACAGACTGTGTGTGTGTCAGAGGGTCGGTGGGCAGGGGTAAGAGCAGCGCTGGATGGGGATAGAGACTGCTGGTGTTGGGGTGGTGGGTAAGTCTTTCCCATGGCCTCTTAGCCTTCCCTGGACCCAGCTCTCATCTTGTGATTGGTTAATATCCAGACACTGTCACTGAAACTAGACAACACACAGTCACATCTAAGAAGGAGAGGAGTGTGGGACAGACATGAGAAAAAAAAAAAAAAAAACAGGCAGTAGCCATCAGACAGACTGAAAAAGGAAAGATATAGATAGAAACAAAAGAGCTGTCAAGAAAAAGTGGGTTAAAATGAGCAGACTAGTTATATGAATGTATTTATCAGTGTCCGTGTTTAGGGTTCCTGGTGAAGGAAGAATCTGCCCTCTGCTGATGGCAGCTGGAAGTACACACAAAATGCCTACATTCACCATACATTAGGCAGATTTGTATTTCCAGCCATTCATTCATTCATTCATTCATTCATTCATTCATTCATTCTACTCTTTAGCCATTTTTTTTTCCTTTTGGAGAAACGGGGAGCTGGCACCTATCTCCAGCAGTCATTATGCAAAAGGCAGGGTACACCCCAGACAAGTCACAAGTTCATCTCAGATACGAGCATAGAGATAAACGTCTCAATAAATAGTTCTCACTCACAACTCGTATAATTTTAGACTTTCTAATTAACTTAATGCAAGTGTTTTTGTCAGTGGGAGGAATCTAGTGTACTTGGAGAAAATCCCATGCTTATGCTGGGAGAACTTACAAACCCCACACAGAAAGAAAGATGCCAGGGGAACCTGTGACATTCTTACTGTGGGCTGTGCAGCCCTTAAGACAGATTTTATTTCTAATACATAATTACTTTGGAAATATTATAAGACAGCTGGTCAGCTCTACTTCTGGAATTATGTGGAGACTAAAATATAACATCAAAGTAACATTTTCAAGTTGACAATCCAGGTGTGAATTTCCAATTTAACACTAAGCTGCCACAGTTGCCTCACATACAGACGTACAGTACGTACATGCACGCATACTTACATACATACATACATACATACATACATACATACATACATACATAC
>NC_056503.1:37122069-37130518 GCF_014905685.2 Nematolebias whitei
ATACATACATACATACATACATACATACATACATACATACATACATATGTACATGCATACATGCACACATACATACATATATACATAGATGCATACATGCATACATACATACATACATACATACATACATACGTACGTACATGCACACATACATACATATATACGTAGATGCATTCGTACATACATACATACATACATACATACATACATACATACATACATGCATACATACATAGATACATACATTCATGCATGCATACATACATACACACATACATACATGCATACATACATACATACGTACGCACGTACGTATGTACGTACGTACATACATACATGCACACATACATACATATATACATACATACATACATCTAATGTATTTTGAGAACACTTCAAATAGATTAATAAAGTTAAACAAAATTTATTGGTCACAGTAAGCAAATATGTTTGAATAAATTTTTTTTTCAGTGAAAATATAAAAATAGACTTTATGAGTTTTTGTATGATTGATAGCTGAGAAATACTGAGGGGGAAAAAATAAGCTTTTTTCTATGAGAAAAAAATAAAAAGCACCTAACAGTAACAAACTCTTAGATGTTTTTTGTTTTTTTTGTAAAAATAAATAAATGAATAAATACAACTTTAACAATGCATGAGTGATGGGCAGATACAAAATATTAACATTGAGCCATTTTGTTTGTCTTTTTGAAACTAGAGGAATAAAAAAGTACTCATGCATTTGAAGTACTCATGTTTTAATAATAAACTTTTTTTGTGATGAGGTCGTATTATACAGTATGAGCTGAGCCGTTTCCAAAAATAACAAAAAAAAAAACCAACCCATTTACTATGTTTGTCACAACTTTGGAAACCACAGTGTTTACTCCGTTTGTCATAGTTTTAGAAGAAAACCAAAATTGTATATGTTTATTGCACATTTACCCTGTAATTACAAAAACAATTGAGGAAAAAACATCTGTCAGTGAAAAAAACCCAAAAAAAAACCAAAACCCCAGCATCTACTCAATAGGTAGAGAGCTGCTTCAAAATCCAGCAGTGTGTTTAAATGTAGCCTCTGGCACAGAGAACCAGCCATTAGTCACGTCCTTAATGGGCTTCTTTAATATGCAAAGTCATATAGACAGACACTAACAAGCCTCTGACCCAGAGCAGGCAGGATTAAAACAATAGTTTAAACAGTAGCCTCTGCTGAGCCGCTCATAAATTCTCTTTAATATCAACACAACATAAGAGTGTTTCTATAGATTATACACACTCACTTGTGTGTGTGTATACATACCCCCTCAGGCAGGTCTGGCACTTAAATGTTAGCGTGAGCAGTGAGGTGTTTATCCCACTGACAGCTGGTTTCCACTTTGCCAGGTTAAGTAGAAGCTGGAAGTTTACACAAGATGTGCGGGCACACTCTCTCTCTCTCTCTCTCTCTCTCTCTCTCTCTCTCTCTCTCTCTCACACACACACACACACACACACACACACACACACACACACACACCCACACACACACACACACACACACACACACACACACACACAAAATAAGGGTTATAAAATGGACAAGTGTTTTTTAATTCTAAATATGCTACAGGTTAAAGTGTAAGTAAAAAAAGAAATGCTTAAGACAATTAAAAACCATTAGTGTTTTGGTCTATTAGTGATTTTTTAGCTTCTCTTCAATTCTAGAGGCTTTTAAGCTGAAGTGCTTTATACTTTATATATATGTATATATAGATTTAGACTTTGATCCTTTTTGTTGAGCAGCATTTATCTCTTTCCCTCTAACCCTAACCTTTTCCAATTTCCTAGATTCAAAATTATAGTGATGTAATTAATATCCTAAGAGTTATGATGTAATTCCAATTATTTACCACTCACTTTCACAAGACTTCTTTTAGTACAGCTGAATAATAAGCAATATGTTCAAACGCATGCAAGTGATGAACAATGTTTCAGGAGTTTTCCAGTGTCCATCCCACTCACTTTAAGGACCTTGCCTTTGTAAGAGCAACGCTCCTGTGTGATCTCGCTGATGAAAAGCGGTAACCGTGGCAACAGCTGTTAAGGTGCTACTCGTTTCCCTGCCTGGTGATACCTACCGCTCACTTTGTCTCTCTCTCTCTCCCTCTCCCTGCTGTGGTGAGTCATGATGGCGATCATCAGCTTCCTGTGCAGCAACTCAAACTGTGCATCAAAGTACACCAAGTACACATACTGTGATGTGTAACTGTCTTAAATTGATCATCGTTTGTTGCTTCCATTTACTGTTGCTAATTATTGATATTTTTTTCTTTAATCAGAGCTGAAAAAAAAACAATATGGTGAAATAGTTGTAATTTTATTGATTTTTGTCTATACAGTAGTCCCTCGCTACTTCGTGTCCAGAATGTAATCCCCATGATAATCAATAATAATAATTTATTTAAAAACAAGTTTTACCAAGATATTTGTTGTTTGTTTGCTTCAGTAATTATTAATAAAGTCACTTTCAGAAGCTTTCTACAAAATTACATCCTTATTGTGATCTTCCCTGTCTTTGATATTTCTTTCTATACGCGTTATCTAAAACATACTGCTAACTTTGTGTCCATTCCCACACAAACCACTCCATAGCCATCAGCAATGCTCAGCTAGTACCACACTAAACTGTAGCTTATTCTCTGTAAAACTGAGTCTTATCTTTAGTTGTGCTTTTTAAAGTGACTGTGACAACCAGATTGTAAAGGGTTGAGTCCAAAAATGTATTGCTCTGATCTTGTGCGATCAGTTTGCTCTCAGCGCATAAGTTGCTGATTAGTTTAAGCAGCAACCATAACAATTTTTAGCTGAATATTTGTAATTTTTGACTGAATTGTAGCCATTTTTTGTGTTTGCTTCAATCACTTTGCTTGAGTGGCCCATTTCAATGTGAGTGACTCCAAAAGTTAATCACTTGTAGACATTAATCAAATGATCAATATCAGCAGCAAAGGCAGTAATAAACATGAATAAGCATTTACATACAGTAAATATGTGTGTAATTAAACGTACAACATAAACCAAATGAAAAACTTACAAAGGTATCATGGTATGTTTTTATAGATGTAAGAATTCGTGCATCATTTTAATATTTTTACCTTTCCAAGTCCAGCCATCCATGTGTGTCTGTAATACATGCATACAGGTGGAAGTTTGTTGGATTGTTCTGAGCCAACGCTGCGATCCGGGGGTTTTGAGAATTCAATATGCAGAAAAGATAAGGTTTGTTTGAAAGGCCAGAAAGTTAGCCAAGGCTCATTCATGGCCAACAGCAGCTGGCTTGGCATGCAAACACCTTCATCTGTGTGATCTGGCCCCAGCCTCTGACAGAAGATCATAATCACCTCCATTCACGATTCAATCACTGTTTCTGAAACTGTGAGAAGACTGAATTAGAATTATGCGCCTTGGCTGAAGCACATGTGTTCCATTGATGTTGAAGGACTTCCTAGAGGAAAGTGTATTTTTATTGGAGCAGCCTATGGATATAAAGTCAGTGGAAGTCTACATCATGAGCATTAATGTGTGTACGTGGACACACGTTTGTGGATTTCTGCCACAAAGTGCGAGCAAGTTTCAGAACATAAGTAAACCCACAATGAGACAAAAACGGGTCACCAAGTGTGAACAGAGATAAATGAGAAGACGGAATCAGATATAGACGCCAAAAGGCTGCACAGCTTCCTTTTTACTTAGAAATGCTCAGAAATGGAAACAGCACTGTTGCTTCATTTAGGAACTCAAAATCGCATGATTATTCAGTGTCAGTTTATTTAATAAAAGACCATTTTTGACCACAAAACACAACACCGGTTATTCTAAAACAGGGCTATTCAACTGGTGGCTCGCGGGCCGGAAGTGACTTCAATCCGGCCCTGGCTTATTTACATAATGACTTTGCTGGATGTCTGACTCCTGAGCTGCTGGCTTTCAGAAACTGTAGCCCCCTGAGCAGTTTTGTTGACTAGCCCTGCTCTAAAATAAGTTCATTTTAGATCAGATGTAAAGAATGCCATGTCTTGTAAAAGAAAACGAACACTAGGGTGGGTTACTAATACATCAAAGTCCCAGTGTGTTTAATATAGTAAAGATGTAGGTTGCCTCACCCTCTTAGTCCAAATATATATTAAAAACTATGGCAAACGTTAAAATTATAATGAAAGCAAAAAGTTTTTGTGAAACTGCAGTTAAGTCTATATAGTAACATGGTGGTGCATCATACAAGACCAAAGAAAACAAGAGATCCACAGCACATGTAAACACAAAGTACTCATTCCAAAGTCAGGAAAACTGATGAAAAAAAAGGACAATCATGACTCTACAATATAAAACATATATTTAAAGATGTTTTATTGCAGTTCAGCCTGTAGATGTTTAAATGATGCATTGTGTAAGTTTAATAAAAACAGTTTTATTACAGATGTTTTTCCAAATTTGTTTAATGTCTGATTTAACATGTTGAAAAAAAAAAGATGAATACTTTTGACAAAGGATGTATAGCAAAAATTGTTTCATACTATGAGATAGGAAAAAAGTTAAAAGATAAGATCTGACTTTTGTTTCATTGAAATTCCACAATCCTCACACTAGATGAAGACATTTAATGTTTTAAAGCCTCAATTTTCTTATCAGAAATCATTACAGAAATGGTTACAAAAAGAAGAGAAAAGAAAACTATTGTTAGGCAACTACATTTAAACACTTGATTGTATTTTATATATGAGGTTTACATTAATAAAATGGACATGTACTTGAGTCAGTCAAACTATTAAATAATGGAGCATCACGGATATAAGATCAGTGTTAGTCTACACAATGTACTGCAATCAGGGTTAGGATACAGCATGGTATGATACTATATATTATAATACAAAGCAATACCATACAATGATGATATCATACAACACAATACAATCTATCCATCCATTCATACATCCATTCATACATCCATTCATACATCATTTTTACCTGCTTCTTCCTTTTCAGATCATGAGGGTCACTGGTGCCATAGTCACTGTGTGAAAGGTGGTCTGGTATGGACATGTTGCAAGTCCATACAAAGGCAATATGACATCATGCAGTGCAATACAATATAATGCAAAACAATACAATATATGATAATTATATTTTATAATAATAATAATAATAATAATAATAATAATAATAATAATTTTTATTATATATATATATAATATTATTATCATATATACAGTATATATATATATATATATATATATATATATATATATATATATATACAGTATAGAGTATTGCCTATTTTCAAAGTAAGATTGGACATGACACACAATGGCTGATTGATGTATGAGCTGCACAATCTGCCAGGATTTTTTATTTAAAATCAATTATTTAAAATTATTTAGCACTGTGTGCAGCCTACAGCTGTAGGAGAAGCTTCCTCCTGCAGCTGATCAGCTGATCTCTGTGCAGAGCGGAGATGTGGGCATGGCCAAAATTTCAGCTGGTGGCAGAGAGCTTAAATCATGATGTTCTGTGCTCTTTTAGAGCGTTTAGATTTTAGAAACATATTTTAGAATATTTAAAGAATGTTGGAAGGGCTTAAGCCTTTATATATATATATATATGTATTTCTATACACATATATTCATATATATATATATATATATATATATATATATATATATATATATATTCATATATGTGTGCGTATACAAGGCTCTTAGATCCTTGTATATTGTTTCTTTTTAGACTATATATTTTTGCTATTTTTGGGTATGACTGGGACCTTGAGTACACAATTTCATTCCACCTCATGTATTGAGGTGCTGACGATTAAACAGAGCTGACGGTCACTGAGCTAATCAGCGCCCAGGTTAATAATCTTTTCAGTTAAAACGCAATTCTCGCGTTTCAGTTCACAGCCAGCAACTTTTGAACGCACAGAACTTTTAGAAACCCTAACACAATTAATGTCCAGCTGAAAAAGAGCGCAGGTAAACAGACATCTAGTACTCTAACAGCCAATCAGTGGCCGGGTCACATAGCACAACACTGTGTTTCTTAAAGAGATGTGTCCTCACATGATTTACAATGTCATTTGAATCTTATGTTTGTAAAGTTGAATTTTCTTGAAAAAACTTTTCTATTTGGCATTAATTAACTTTTACCTTTGAGAGGCCGGTTCAGCAGTCATGACTTCGCTATACAAAAATACTGTTCAGCAGAAAATAGCACCCAGAGGCACTACAGTACAGCACAGCATTGATTTGTGTGAAATGTAGTCCGTCTGAGTGAGGATTACAGTACAGTTAGAAGCTTGATGAAAGAAATGAAAGAAAACTACAAAATGGCAGCACCTGTCTGAATTTTTTTTTTTTTTTGTAATTAACTTTTTCACATCCACATGAGTTATGTACAGCAATATTACTGTACAGTCCACAATCGTGTGCCTAACAAAAAACAAACAAAAAACTGCAACATTTTGGATGTCCACAAACCGCATTAGAGAGAGTCTGCGAAAGTTGATCCGCGAAATAGTGAGGGACTACCGTATTTCTATTCTGAAATTGTATATTATTCCAGAAACTGAGAATATACGTGTATGTCTAATCAGCAAACCCCATAAAGAAAATGGCATAGACTTGACATGTTTGCACAGATTCAAACTTCTGACACATTCATTAGGGCAGCTGTGTCTGAGTGGTTAGAACAGTCCCCCTCCAATGGGAGAGTTGGAGGTCTGAATCCACCAACAGTTACATGCCGGAGTGTCCCTGAGCAAGACACTGAACCCCTCTTTGGCTCCGATGTGTTTCCCATCAGTGTATTAATGTGATCTAAAAGCACTGATTAGTCTTTTTAGAATGATTTGTTCAATTAGCTTTATAGAAATATAGTAAAGTGCTGTATGATTGGATAAATGAGAGCATAGATTGTGTTGTAAAGCGCTTTGAGTATCTTGAAATAAGATAGAAAGGCGCTATATAAGTACAGTCCATTCACCATTTACATTCTGTGGGAAAAAAGCTTCACAGTGAAACAAAAGGTACAAGAAGATAATTCTGCTGTTTTTAGATTATCTAATTTGGCTCACAGCTGCAGCTTCATTTATCTTCTGAGTGAAGATGATGACATTTATTGCAGGAAGAAGGGCTTCCAAGGGTTTGAGGGCATGGCAGGAGCACAGATATGGAGATTGCAACTGAGGCCAGGACAATGCTGGAGCTGCTTGGGTTTGGGACCTCTGGGAATCGGTGAAGTCCTGTGGAGCCTGCGGTGGCTTGGTTTTCTACCCTGCTATGTTCAGAAATGCTGCACAGCGATTAAATACATACATGGAAAAATACATTTTATATGTCGTCATCAATGTACCTATGTACTGAAAACTAGGCATCAGAAACACAGAAACAATTTTATTTTTTATATAATGTAGATGTCCTAAAACATAAACTAAAGCTGGTTTTGGTTAAAGTAGTTCTGATTGTGTAGATGGGTACAACGAGGCATAGATTTAGCTTCTTCACTTCATAGAAAATGAGACCTGTCAGAGATGATCTACACTTGTGGTGCAGTTCTCCAAGGACTGCAGTGCTGTAAAAACATCCACGAACCACTGATTAACTTTTGCTTTTAATTATCGCCTCTCTCATGCTCATTGTGTGTTTGTGTGAGTATTTTCTTGTGAAACTGTGAGACCAGGACCCACAGAGTGCACTGACAGGGCAGAGGCACTTCCACCTTCACTTGCAGTGCGACCACTCAGCAAACCACAGAGTCACTTCTGCTTACCTCAACTGGGACAAAAGGTCAAATATGATCATGAAGTGACTGTTAGTCAGGTCCAGTTCCATTAAGCTGCAACGCTCGTCAAGAAAATGTGTAATTTCTGTTTGTGATGCTATATTCTAATAGTTTATGCATATAGATTATTTACAGTGTTATAAAAATGAATGTGTATTTGTTAAAGGAACTAAGCTGTAACTTCTGAAAAAACTTGTAAATTCACATCTTAAAGCATTAAGTCTGGTCCTCTGAACATTCAAAAAACAAAAACAAAACCAAGCAAAAAAAAAAAAAAATGGTAGAAACGTTTCGTCTTTCATCCGAAAGATTTCTTCAGTCTGAGGAGTCTGAGAAGAAGTCTTTCGAATGAAAGACGAATCATTTACATTATTTTTGTTTGTTTTTGTTTTGTTTTGTTTTTTGAATGTCCAGAGGACCAGTATTAACTTTTTTAGATTTTTCTACTTGGACTATTGCGCATGCATTAGGATATTGTAAATTTACAGTTTAAATTATTTTCTTGCCACTAAACATTCATAAGTTTACTTTCTGATAATAATTACTTAGCTAATCTGCACTTGTAAACTGATTATTCTTATACATTTTCAGAACCTTCTTTGTATATACATATATATATATATATATATAT
>NC_056503.1:37130918-37137513 GCF_014905685.2 Nematolebias whitei
TATGTATGTATATGTATATGTGTGTGTGTGTGTGTGTGTGTGCGTGTGTGTGTGTGTTTATAGTAACTCACAACAGCACTTTAAATCTAATGCAATTTTACTGTTTGTAGCTTTGAAGATTAGTGAAGTTTAAAAAAAAGAGTCAGTGAAGTAAATACAAGGTCTTTACCAACATTTATCAGGTGAGATAAGCAAATGTGACCTTTATAACTGAGCTGTTCTTCTTTTAGTTGAAGTGAAACTGGTCACAGAGACAGAACATCACTGCAGCCAAAATATCTTTAAAGGTTCTGACCTCCAGGTCAGCTGAGCTGCAGCATGTTCGTAACAGAAAAAAAGCAGCAGTGGAGAGTTGCTCTTAACTTCAGCTGCCTGTGTGGCTTCCCCATCGGTTGCTGCTTCCCTGTCTGCAGGGGAAGCAGGACAGTGCCAGGGTGCAATGTTTTATGAGCTGGTCTCAACCAAACTCACCACATTCCCACAAGCATTGAACTAGAGGACGTGACTCTGGCCATGCAGCTGCTGCCGCCAGACCACAGGGAGCGTGCACGGAGCATCTTTACATTTGCACACACAAACATACTTTTAAAATTATTTTTATGTGTATGAGCCACATTGAAAACCCAGGACAAATAATCCATGAGACGTTGCAGAGAAAACAAAAACTAATATTAATATCACAGAAAACAATTAAGCCATTTAAATACATGTCAACATATCTTAAACTTGTTTAATCATGTTAATTTTCATTTTTTTATTTACTGTGATCTTAGATTTTATTACATATACAAGCCAGTTAAAGTTTATTCAAGACTGTTTACAGTCATATACCATCCATCCATCCATCAATCCATTCATCCATCTTGCGCTTATTCCAAAGTCAGGTCGCGGGGGCAGCAGCTTGAGCAGGGAGGCCCAGACATTTCTTTCCACAGCCACCTCTTCCAGCTCTTCTGGGAGGATTCCAAGGCGTTCCCAGGACAACCGAGAGACATAGTCTCTCCAGCGAATCCTGGGTCTTCCCCAGGGTCTCCTCCCAGCTGGACATTCCCGAAGCACCTCTCTTGGGAGGCGCCTAGGAGGCATCCCTACCAGATGCCCGAACCACCTCAACAGGCTCCTCTCGAAGTGGAGGAGCAGTTGTTCTACTCTGAGTCTCTCCCGGATAACTGAACTTCTCACCCTACCTGTAAGGGAGAGTCCAGCTACCATGCAGAGGAAACTCATTTCAACCACCTGTATCCGCAATCTCATTCTTTCGCTCACTACCCAGAACTCATGACCATAGGTGAGGGTAGGAACGTAGATCGACCGGTAAACAGAGAGCTTTGTCTTAGAACTCAGCTCTCTCTTCACCACAACAGACCGGTACAGAGTCTGCAATACTGCAGATGCTGCACCAATCCATCTGTCAATCTCACGATCCATTCTTCCCTCACTCATGAACAAAACCACAAGATACTTGAACTCCTCCACTTGAGGCAGAACCTCACCCTCGATCTGAAGAGAGCAATCCACCCTTTTCCAGCTGAGGACCATGACCTCATGTTTGGAGGTGCCGATTCTCATCCCAGTCGCTTCACACTCGGCTGCCAACCACTCCAGTGAGAGCTGAAGATCACAGCACGATGACGCCAACAGGACCACATCATCTGCAAAGAGCAGAGATGGAATCCTGAGGCCACTGAACCGGAAACCCTCTGCCAGCTGGCTGCACTGAGAAATTCTGTCCATAAAAGTTATGAACAGAATGGGTGACAACAGGCAGCCCTGGCAGAGTCCAACTCCAACCCTGAAGGGGTCTGACTTACTACCGGCAATGCGAACCAAACTCTCACACCACTCGTATAGGGACTGAACAGCCTGTAACAACAGGCCTCCAATCCCATACTCACGGAGCACCCCCCACAATGTATCCTGAGGGACATGTCAAATGCCTTCTCCAAGTCCACAGAACACATGTAGACTGGATGGGCAAACTCTCATGACCCCTCAAGGACCCTAGTGAGGTTAAAGAGCTGATCCAGTGTTCCACGGCCAGAACGGAATCCTTCATCTGAGGTTCGACCAACGATCGGACTATATATATATATATATATATATATATATATATATATATATATATATTATATATTTTTAATTATATATATTTTAATTCGTTCAGAGGACCTGAGCCTTTGAGGTCAAAGGCTCAAAGTTCAAAGCCTTGACATTTATTAGAAGCACACAACCACAACCAAATACCTACTATGAGTAAGACAGGTCCTGAAGAGCTAGCTGAACTGTAAAAACAATGTCCAAGTCATCAATATGTATGCCCTATCCCATAATCAGATACCCCACTAGCCTGGTCAAAGGAGGTGATAGAAGCCATTACTCAAAGTCAAAGTTAAAGTTTCTTTATTTGTCATACACATCACATGTGATTCATGTGATGGAACGAAATTGTGTACACAGGGTCCCAGTTACATCGAACAAAAGGATAATATGTAAAAGAAAAACAATAATAAGATCTAAGATATGAACTAAGAAAAATGTTAAACTAAAAATGCACAAAGCACTAGTAGCACAAAAACAATTCGCCAAACAGCAGCACGAACATGAGTCTCTGTGAGCAGATGAATATGACTGAACACAGTAACATGAAACAGATCAGCAGCAACATGATGTGATTTTTTTCAGTGATTATCCTGGTTAGATATTCATGAGTCTATCAGCCTCAGAGTAGAAGCTGTTCCTCAGTCTAGTGGTTCTACACTTAATGCTCCTCAACCTCCTCCCTGAGGGGAGCAGGACAAAAAGTGTGTGCTGCATGAGTGGGGTCCTTCATGATGCAGGTGGCCCATTTCCTGCAGCTTCATTTTCTAAAGAAATTGAAAGTGTTCAATTATTTAAGGCCTAACATTCCTTGAAGAACACCAAAGTTCATGCTAAAAAATCCAGGTGAAAATCCAACAATGTTGAGTCAGGTCTTCAGGACAGTTTTGTTTTTTATTTGTTTTTGTGCTAAGATGTTTCGTCCTTCATCCAAAGGACTTCTTCAGTCTGAGAAGACACCAAACAAACTGATTTCCACAAACAGTATACTCCATAGTGGGGAAAAAAAAAAAAACAGTTTGCTGGTTTTAAGATGTCCTCCGAGGCCCGCCCTCTCCCACGTCAACTCCTCTGATCGTAGTTGTAGTCTGTAGACTGTAGTAGTTGATGGGGGAGAGGGCGGGCCCCGGAGGCCATCTCACCAGCAAACTGTTTTGGTTTTTCCACTATGGAGTATGCTGTTTGTGGAAATCAGATTGTTTGGTGTCTCCACAGCTTGATGAAGTCCTTTGGATGAAGGATGAACGTCTCAGCAAAAGAAAGAAACTTTCCAGATGACCTGACTAACATTGTTGGATTCCTTGAAGAAGTCCATATCGCTCTCCACCTTTCAATTCAGTTTTTATTCATCATGGCCACTACTGTCACAGTATGTGTTCAGGATGACTCAACAGAACCAATACAACAAATTTTAGCATTTGTAAAAAAAAAAATTAAAAAAAAAAGTAACATCATGCTGAATTAGTCATTTTTGTGTTTTCGAACATCAGTTGGCTGTTGTGGCCATCTTGAATTTTACTCTTTTCTTAAGTAGTGGTAATTAAAAAAAAATAAAAATGTTGCACACATTCAGTTTTGACGTCACCTCTTACTCTGACTCGAACCAAATCATGTTTGTTGAGTTCATGAAGAGTGGAAATGTCAAATTTCTGCAGACTTTCACACAATCAAGTTCCGTTCTGCTGCGTCACTCTGCAGTGCTGTGGAAGTCACAAACACACAGCATCACGCTTCTCCTCTGCAACGCCACATCAAAAAGGACGAGGCCAGTTCTGAAAGGGAAGGCATTTGGTGGGTTTCAAGTGTGTGTTGGCATATCCTGTGTGAGGTTGACCAGAGATAGATTACACACTCGGAGTGTGTGGTGACCTGCGCTACAGCCAGCCAGTTAGTGGTTTAGATTGCAGCACTAAATAATTTCATATTGCAGCCATATCTGCTCTTCCCATGGCAGGAGCTGCAATCTGAACCCACACAGTCACTACAAGAATGTCCAATAAAACTAACCATTTTTTTTAATGTTAGCAAATCTAAACCGTACATGCATACAAAACATTTGACTAAATCAAAAAAGAGGAAAAAGCTGCTGTACAACATTTATAACAAGAAAAATAAATACATATTACAGCCCCATGCACTTGCTGTGCACTATAATACATGTATTAATAGAAATGACTTGGAGGTTTTGAACATGAGACATCCTTGGAACAATCTGAAGTTTTTCAGTGGATCTTAAAACATTTCTGTATTTCTGATGTGAGCCTGCAGAGGACATAACAGATATAAGTGTAGACTTGATGAATTCTATATATGGTCTATGATGAGAGCTATTAGAGAGTATTTTCTGTGCTCTCACTGTGATCTTTCTATGACAGAGATTCACATAAACTTTTCAGGTCTATCCAGGAGCTTTTGGTAAAGTTTATCAGCTCAACACTGCCATCTAGTGGTTGACTGATGTCACACCGCCCAGACACATCTCAAAAACTTTTAGACTTTGAGGACATGAGAATAAGGATGTATCCTAAAAGGTAGACTAAGACTAAAAGATATATGTAAGTTTTGGAATAGGTGATCATTTTCAAAACACTATAAACAAAAAAACTAGTTAAAGCACTCGTACTTTTTCCTTGATTGCTTTGTTTATTTCTGCACAAAAAGGTTGGTCATGTTGATTGTTAGCAGCTAAAATCTGTGTCATGATCTGTGCATTTTGTGTTATTTTGTGCATATTTCTGTAATTCTGGTGTATCCTGTTTTACTTGTGTTTCAGCTTTCCCAGTGTTTTCCCTCTCATGTACTGTAGTTCAGCTCCTGCACCTCCCACTCTCACCTGATCCTTTGTCTCTCCCCAGGTGTTGTCATTTCTCCCTCATTACCAGTAGTTTCCCTTTAAGGCTTTTGTCTTTTTTCTCGTTTGTTGTCTGTGCATTGTGACTCTAAGCTGTTCTTGTTTTCACCTTAGAATTTTTCATTGTCCCCCCATTAGTATTTTTGCTGCCACACCAGCCTTTGGTTTATTTTTGTGAAGAAATTAGTTTTTCACTTTTTCTTTCGAGTTGTTTGATTCTGCATTATGAGTTCACTACTTCCACCAAACATCCATCCATCCATTATGTTTACACGCTTCTTCCTTTTCAGGTCACGGGGGTCACTGGTGCTCATGTCCAGCAGTCACTGTGCGAGAGGGGGGTGGGACACCCTGGACAGATCATAAGTCCATCACAGGGACACATAGAGACAAACAACCATTCACTCTCTCACTCACACCTAAGGACAATTTAGAGTTACCAATCGGCCTAACATGCATGTTTTTGGTCGTTGGGAGGAAACTGGAGCACCTGGAGAAAACCAACGCATGCATGAAGAGAACATGTAAACTCCACCCAGAAAGGTCCTGGGCCGGGATATGAACTGGCGACCTTCTCGCTGAGAGGCTGCAGCTCTACCAACTGCACCACCGTGCTGCCTTTCACCAAATATGATAATCTGAATAAAGGTTTGAAATAACTACTACATGTGACACTCACTTCATATATATTACTTTATTTTTGCAGTAAAATATTCAACTAAATCTTTATATAAACTAAAATTATTATTAAACTTTTTTTAATGTATTATTTTACAAAAATGCCATTCTAGATTCCAGTGCTTTTTTACTATATGAATTGTAGCCTGAGATTTGTCTTGACTGTGTTTTTACACATGGCTTAACAATTTATTTTTTTCATTTTTAACTGTATTAGCTGTCGTTTCAACTCTGCAGAGTCTCCTTGGCCTCTGTGATGAGACTCACAGTAATATTTGAATGTTACTTTGTGAGGATGGTCCTGACCAGATCAGGATGTTTGGCATTAGCCAGAAACAGTTCCTGGAGGTCTGCATAAAGAGTTAATAGTTTTTCTCTTGTGCTATTATAGCTCTCTAAATACTTCTGGGTAAACTCCAGGCAGACTGTTCTTTATCTTCTGCTCAAAACTGCTAAAATGATGAAATGCTGCAGATAAAGATGCCCTTCAACTGGCTCTCCCATCTGCTCGCATGTTAAATTTCTGTCTGAGAAGATGATTACTGAGCTCCGTGATGAAGAGCCTCCTTGTTTTGCTGCTCAAATTGGCAACACTGGCAAATTCTTGTGGTTCTGAGTGTCTCACTTATTATTATTATTATTATTATTGGGCCCATTGCCCTTTCTGGACCGAAAACCTCCCCCAGAAAAGCTAAAATAGTTTGATTCCTCATTTTTAGTTTTTGCACAGTCATAATTTTACAATGAGAAACAACAGAAATATTCTGACTTCTGTGGTCCCAATAATCATGAACAAAAGTGTGTGCCTCTTTTAAAGTTGTGTCCTGTATTCTTAGGCTAAATGAAAAAAATCTTGATTTTTCACACATACACGCAAATAAATTGTTCACAAAAGTCAATGACTGTTTATTTCGACAGAATGCTTCTGACTGGCTTGGAGTGCCACAGCAAAAAGTCAGATGATGCTTG
>NC_056503.1:37137613-37143811 GCF_014905685.2 Nematolebias whitei
ATATATATATATACAGTATATATGAGATCGATAATCTCATGATAATTATTAATATTTTTATTAACAATTAAAAAAGCAAGTCTTGTGAAAACAGGTTTTCAGTTTGGTAACTGTAAGAAACACATAGTTAGAGGACGACTATCAACATGATAATGTGTTGGAATGAGAAAAAAAAAAACTGAATATTTTATACAGCTCATATTATATGAAAGAATATCATTTTCCAAAACAACTGTGAACCATTTTGGCATGGTTGCCTTAGAGGAGCTGACGAGGGAGAGGGCGGACCCCAAAAATCATGTTATCATGAGCAAAGTGTTGTTTTTTTTCACTGTGGGAGTTGTTGTTTGTGGGATTCCTGTTTGCTTGTAGCTCCTCGGACTCCTTTGGATGACGGACGAAATGTCTCAGCAAAAAAATAAAAAATAAAAATAACATTCTAGATGACCTGACTGAACATTGTTGGGTTTGTACCTGGATTATTGAGCATGAACTTTAATGTTTGAACCGTTTTGTCATGGTTGCCTTAGAGGAGCTTGCGGGGGAGAGGGCTGGCCCCAGAAACCATCTTATCACCAGCAAAGTGTTTTTTTGTTTTTTTCCCCCCACTATGGGAGTTGGTGTTTGTGGGATTCCTGTTTGCTTGTTGCTCCTCGGACTGAAAAAATCCTTTGGATGAAGGATGAAACATCTCAGCAAAAAAAAGAAAAAAGAAACCATCCAGATGAATTGACTGAACATTGTTGCATCAAAATGATTTGGATTGATGAATAACCTTTAAAGTAATTTATTAAGTCATAGCCATTTTCTACGGTCAGTTGGTTGTAGCTGCTACCTTAAGATGGCTCGAGCCCAAAAGTTAATCAGTTATAGACGAGGGTGAATCTCGTCCACTCAGGAGCGCTGCTGCCACAGAGCTTTTACTGTGGCCTCAGCTCCTGTTATGGACGAATCAATCCCAGCAGCCACTGACTCAGCTTCCTCCATGGCCGATGTGCTGGTGGGACTGAGCAGGCCATCAAAGCGTTCCTTCCACCACTCCATGACATCATCGGTTGAGGTCAACACATCCACTGCACACGGTGTTGGTGAGGTGCTGCTTGACAGTTTGCCAAAATGGAAAACAAAAAATCTTCTTGGAGCTGATCAAGGCCTCATCAACCTCCTCCCACATCCAAGCTTTGTCTCACCAACGTATCTATACATTTATTTGCATGAAAACAAAGGATATGGCTACACCTTAACAAAGAACACCTCCTTATGTAAATGAATCACATACAATGATTCACACTGCCACCTTAGCCCTGGGTCATAAACTATTATTGACCATAAAGGTTTTTTTTTTTTTTTTTTTTTTTTAAGATGATACATGCAAATACATTTCTGTATATGTTTTATGATTTGGACCTGGTCCACAAGACACATACATAAAACTCGATTGTTGCGTAAATAACAATCTAAAGCAAAACAAAAAAGTAGCAGATCGACATCTTACATTGTGGGCAACTTTCTGTCTTCCTCTGTCAAGGTTATCCAGGAGTGATAATACAAAGATGTGTGAGCATGTGAATGTGGGGGAGGGGTTGGGGAATGGGGGGGTGAGTCATCTGGATGAGTCATGTGCGATGTGTGTGGACAGCTCAGAGAAGGATGGATCAGGGGAAAGAAAGCTGATGCTGTGGAGTCTGAAGTGTCACAGAGCTTGAAACTGGCCAACATTTAAGGTGCGCATTTCAGTGTCTGACATTATGTCGGCGTGCAGTGCATGTAAAACCTGGAGCCACTGTCGGCATTCATTCCTGAAAGACAGAATGACGAGGACGGTTTGATATCACCCAAGCTTGTGGTAATTGTTCATAACCAGCAGGGGGCCCCTAAATATGCAGATTTAAAGGCAGCCACACAGATTTCAAAAGGAGTCAGGATAGTGTGACAAAGTTTTACACCCAGAAATTAAAAAAAAAGGAGGAAGCCCATTAAAGGCAATACAAATGAATCTTTGGAACTCGGGTATCTGGACGTGTTCATGGCTGCATTTCAATGAGAATCATCCAGGGTTTTACTAAATTTTCATTCCGAGCTCATCCTCACACTTTTGCATTGTCTGCCTCTGCTTTTCCACTTGTTTTCTTCCCCGCAGAGAATAATTTACATCAAAGAAGGCTGAATCTCCCAAATGTCACAGGCACTCTGCCTCATACCACACAGTGTGTCATTCTACTGTAGTTTCACGCAAAATTCAACGTAAAATATGTGGAATTAACACGAGGACAAAGGAACGCAGCGTGACACATGTCAAAGTGAGGAAGGCGACGGGGCGCCGTTTGCCAAAGAAGAGTGCTGCTGTGCTTGGATCTGTTTGGTCGGACGAGTCGTGATCAGCTGAGTCAGACTGCAGACTTTGTCCAAATTCATCTGATTTATCCACAGTGATTCACTGGGACTCTACACCTTGATCAAACAGCCCTTTGCCTCAGGACCATCAGTGACAAACCAGCGTCCAAGGCAGCACCTCATCACATTCATGCTCTTTATGTGCCATTAAAGAAAATCAGGTTGAGCATCATGATGCACAACAAGAAGGTCGTCACTTTCAGGTGAGCAACAGATGCTTTGTTATCCCTGTTATCTTGTTTTCTTCCAAGGACCTCCACTTGTATCAGGGCATGAACAGTCACGTCTGGTGGAATCAAACGAAGCTTCGGGCGATACTGTTTAATTAATTCTCTCTCACTAACAGTGGTTTTGGAAGAAAAAAAAGGAGAAGGGGGTGAGGGAGAGCTCTGGAGGAGGAGGTGGGTGTAATGAAAGATTCATGAGCAGCAGTGATGTTTGAATATAGATAGTTGTTTTTAATGTCAATCTAAGTGAAATGGAAGCATAAGATGTGCATGGGAACCAAATGCGTAGACATCAGAACACATTTACAGTGTGTAAATGGACAGATATGGAAAGAATACGCCATTTTAAAAAAGTGTTTCTTTTCTCAATTTTAAGAATACACTGCAACAACTCATGGCTACAGGCCCTCGTCTTGCTGATAACCCGTCTATGTTTCACCTCAGTTTATGTAAAACCATGCAGCAGTGGTCGACTGAAGTGGGAAAGGAGAGATCAGTCCAACTGGGTTGTACAAATATAGACAAACATGAAGAAAGATGAAGCAGAATTCTTATTAGTGGAGTGTGAGAGGAAGAAGAAGTGATGCTGAGCCCCGTGGAGTCTTCCCTTCTTTTCTTTCTATGTTGTGAACTTTCAGATTTAAAATTTGAATTACACAGATAAAAAGAGACAAATGGGAAGATGAGCCTAAAAGCCGGCAGGTGAGTTGATATTGACGAGGTGAACTGCAACACATGAAATCGAGGAGCGGGAATGCAGACAATGCCTGAACATAAAAGTGGTTTCCCACAACCCCTCGTTCTCTTCGCTAGTATTCTCCCCTATCCACTTTCTGAAATATGCAGATTCTTTCTATTTTTTTATTTTTTTTTTTACTAGAAGCTGGGTTGAGAAACTGAAGATGATACTACTGTACAACATTAAAAAAACAAAACAAAAAAAAAAACAGGGGAATCTGAGGCAAAGAGTTGCAAAATATAGCCTGAGGGAAGAAAAGGGGGGTGCTGAGGCTGATGTGGTAAAACAAGCGTAAGAACATGAGGTGCGCAGAGAATTTCACTCCCAGTGACGTATTCCAGTTTCATTCCTAATTTATGACGCCCTGGTAAGAACGCTGACGGCTGGTTGTGAGATCAGGGCGAGTACTGATCAAAGCTACCTTTTCTTTATCACTTATTAATGTTTTGACTCCGTGTTTCATAAAACTCATCGTTTTCTTCAGCGCACTTTCAGACGGGACTTTTGGAAAGCCGGAGGGGATTAGGCCGTAGGATTTTTGTGGAGGGAGACGTGTAAGTGATGTGGTGGTTTACACTAGCTTTTAATGAATAATTAGGAGCATATTAGATAAACTAGTGTGTATTTAGTTAGGTCCTTGTTCTGATGTTTTAATAAAAATAGACAGTCCAGGGAAAAAAAATAAATGTTGACTGTAACTAGACGCAAATAAATTGGTGGATGTGCTCAAAACATGGCTTAGTCATTCAAAAAAAAAAAACAAGTCATTATCAGTGTCACGTTGATGAATTGTAAACTAAAACCATGTTTTGCTGAGAGGGGATAGAGATGTAGCTCTTTGCTCAAACTTTGTAAATGGCATTATGCACAGTCTCAAGCAAGTGAGGTCTCCCAGAATGTGCTGGCACGATGACTTGCAGCTATCACCACACCAAATGTAGCGCAGTATCTGTAAAGTTGAGTCCACATCCCGAGGTGTTTTTTTGTGTGTGTGTGTGTGTTTTTGAATGACTTTTCCATAGTTCTTGATGATAAACTGACCTTTGATGCATATGTAGACTCACTTTGCATGAAGGCCCACTAGAGAATGTACTTTTATCGGAAGCTCTGTAGTTTTAATGTTGATTCTACTTTTATGAGAATGTTTTATTGAGTCTCTCTTCACTTTCACCTTCATCTGTTCGTTTGGACTTTTGACATGCAAAAACAAGAACAAACTCTTGGGGATTGTCAGGATGTGCAGAAAAACTGCTGGTATAGTCAACCTTTATTTATACAGGTTAGTCTCATTGAGCCTCGAGGACTCATTTACAAGAAAGACCTGTTGCATAGCCCTACAGAACCTCACTGACCTACACAAGGTGAAGTCAGTGAACAAGGCCAGGCTGATTCTGGCAGATCCTGATCATCCACTCCATGGTGAGTTCAGGTTGCTTCCTTCTGGACGCATGTATCTGCTGCCCAGATGTAAGACGGACAGACTAAAAACTCATACATCCCTGTAGCAATAAAGCTTCTCAACAAAAAATGTTGATTTATGTACTGTTATTTTAATGTTTCAGTGTCTAGTATGGGTGTTTTGTGTGCCTATTGAAACAAACTGCCCCTCATGGATAATAAAGATTCTTGAACTTGAATAGTCAACCAGCCCTCCCATACACATCCGGCTCCAGTCCTATTCATCCGAGCTGCAGCCACTGACTCCTCCAACTTGGTCTTTATAATCCATCAGTTTCCATTCACACATCAGTCGGCAACATCTGGTTCACTTCCTTCTCTTATCCTTGTCTCCTTGAGTTTTGTTTTTCTATAAAATGTTTTTGCCACAACAGCCACTTGCTAACTTTGAGTAAATCTCTTCATTAAAAAAAATAATAACTCGTGTCAGTCTGCACACCTCCTAAAATGTGACACATCGACAGAGTTACAACCATTTTTCTGTTTAAGATCTAGTAACTATGGCTGCCATCTTGAAAAGGGTTGACTACAAATGTTAATGAGTTTAGATGGTTACTTTCTGAAGATTTCGCTAAAATCTGTCCCATTGTTCATGAGATGTTTTGATAACAGACAGACAGCTTTGACTCGTACACTGAACAACAACGTTTTCAGCAAAGATGTGGATTGTGAGGAGCTCAAAGTATGTGTTGGGGATAGTACTCAGCCACTACCACACTGAATTTTAGCTCCGTGTCAGTAACAATGAATGCGTTGTAGCCATGTTTATGCTGGCCAGTGTTAATTAGAATTGGCAGGGGGTGTTGCTAAAGGTTGATCGGGTCAAGATGTAGATCCACTCATTGCTTTCTGAGAGTTTCATCAATATCTGTATAACAGCTCATGAGATATTTTGCTCACAAGCAGGGATGGTGCTAAAAGTAAAGGATAAACTTAAAAAAAAATGTGTTGCATTCAATGTATGTTAATAGAGCTCTGCTACAATCACACAAAATTTAAGTTTAATGTTTGTACAATCAACTGAGTTATAACCATTTATTGAGTTTTGTGTTAGATAGTTCATTAACAGATACAGTTGATTCCAGCAAATACATTTTAAAAAAACTGTTATTTTATTGTTTAGTGCAGACAGACAGATTATGATTCACCAGTGAGCTGTAGTGAATAAAACTTTTTAACACACACATTAAAAAAAAATAAAAGTATGAAACTCATACTGCTGAATTTGAATGTCAGTGTGGTCTTTTTTTGTATGTTTTTGTTGCATAATTCTACTTTTATTATTAAGTATTCCTGTTATCCTGATGCATGCTCAATAATCCAGGTAGAAAAATCCAAAAAAGTTCAATCTGGTCCTCTGGACATTCAAAAAAAACAAAA
>NC_056503.1:37148811-37160745 GCF_014905685.2 Nematolebias whitei
TCTCTGTTCTCTGTCCCCCCCACCCTTCCTTCCTTCCTCCCCTCGCGGAACCCTGAGCGTCCTACTGTTGACTAAATCTCCTCGATGACGTCAGAGTCCACGTACATCGCCTCTGTAGGTGATGCTCCTGAATGAATGAGTGTCCCCTCCCATCTCCATTACTAGTACTACGGGATGTCTATAAGAGCAGATCACCGGGACAGCCCGGCTGAATTGTAAGAGATTCTGAGGAGCAGGAAAGAGATGAGGGAGAACTGAATCAGATCTTTGCTGAAACTATCACACAGCCGTCCTCAGGATGAGCTGAGGCAGAGCAAAGATCTGTACTAGACGCAAACGCTTTAGTTTGACGAGGTGAACTAAATTCACCTTGGTTTTTTTTTTAAACAGTTTAATTAAGTAAACTCATCTCAACAGGAGCCGGTGAAGCCAAAAAGGTAAGTTTTTTTTAAAATATATAAATATATATATATATATATATATATATTATGTATATAAAATGTATTTTCAAATTTCATTAGAAACATACATAACAGCATGGATGAAACACGTTTTGAGCTTTAAAATCTGCTCTTCGTTGTTTTGCTGCTGCGCGTCGTGTCGTGCATGTGCGGTAGATTACAGGGGCTGAAGTTACTGCAGTGTGAGTCACTTTGGCGCACATGGGCAGTGACAAGTGTGGAAAAAAAAAAAAGGGAGAATGACTCGCGGGGTGGAGGCTACGCTGACTGCATGTTAACCAGACTGCATCCCCGCAGACAGTGACCCAATCCCCCCAGTCCCCCTTGTTTATAAGAGTCTGTGTGGGACGTCCTACTGGTGTCGGGCTTATGCATCCATATTTATATGGCAGGGAACAAAACTTGTCCCATATTTTAAGGAACATCGACTAATCCAGCAGAAACACTTTAAATAAAGTGACATGTTATTCAAGCAGAGATGTATTTTTTCTCCTTTCTTTTCTTCTCCCTTTTTTTTTACATGTTGAAATGACGTCGTGACGCGCTCTTTGAGATGAAGTCAAGTTTGCGTCATTCCTGCGCACATGCGGTCACCGTCCAATCAGCCATCAGAAGCCGTTAAAGACACAGGCACGCGCCGCCTGGACGTGCGAGCAGAAGCTGCATTGCGTTGTGCGTCTCTGTGCTAGGAGGGGAGGGGGATGGGGGGACATGATGGGAGGTGGGAAAGGCCTATAGCGTCTTGGTGAAAACTCCCGAAGGTAACCCCTGGAAAGGGGCTAGGACCAGAATCCCAATCAGACCTGGTCCATGACTGCCCACTCAGTTTTCTTTGAAGTGTTATCGCGCACACGCGTGGGGACATCACTGTCCTCAGGCAGGAGACACAGGGCTCCGCCTGGCGCTGTCCGGGGTGCTGAAAACACCTCCCTGGCTCACTTGTCTGTGAAACGCGCTAAAACATTTTTTTTTTTTAATCCAGCATCTTTATGCTGATGTTTCTGTTGTGTATCATAGTAGCCGCGGGGAATCGAACTGTAAACTCCCTGACCCCGGTCCAGCATGTCCCTTAAAAAAATGAGAGGCCAGTCTGTTGCAGTGGTCACAGCACAAGTAGCTGCTGAAACTAAAACAGCAGCTTTGATCATTCAGGTTCCCAAATAGTTTCTAACAGCGGAATCTTCCAAAGTGAGTTAAAACAACGATGAGCGTCCACGTTAGAGGTGGACATTCATACAAAAGTTCATGCTGACACAGGAATAACCACTGTCACACCTAAATGGCAACTTTCACCCACTGTGATCTTTACTTTAACATCTGCTGCACCTGCTTTACCCCGGAAGTAAAACTACTCATTTAAAATTGCTCCAATTACTTCCAGGAACCACTTTTTTTTTACATCCATTTGCTGAGTGCTTGAGTGGACTGAAATTTCCTGATATGATGACTGACGTCAGCTGTACAGTTACTCAGCTGTGCTTGCATAAGCTTCCTGCTCACCCTGTGTTCCTGCCTATCCCTGTCTTCTGGCTGAGTCATACATAACCGGCATGGAAATCAATACAACAAACACAACAAGTGGGCTATAGAACCGCCTGTCTGGCCACACACAGCCCAAAGGCCTCTGCTGGGAAATGACGTGTTGGTTAGCTTTGCTGGAATTGTTCCGCTGAGATATTCGAGGTGGCTTTAGAGAGCTTTAGGAACACTTACAACTATATGGTGGTGTTTAAGATGAGGCAGTATCTTTCACTCTGCATTCTCATATTTCTCTCTGCATGTCCACAGCCTGGCTTTATTCTCAGTCAGAGCATCAATACCTTGGCTCTAGACTGCTTACTGCTAAAACCCCTCCAAAGTACAGTAACAGTCTACAGTCATGGCTACTGACGCCTGGCAAACCTCTGCGCGGTGTGCTCCAGTCCACCACTGGGACTCTGAGAGATGCTGCTGTGAAGTTTCCCTCTGGAGCTCAGCCACTACTCAGGGCTGCATCACCTACATACAAAAATAAATATATATTGACGTCAGGGCTCGTCTCAGCCAATCATGTTTCCTCTGCTGTCTCCATGGTAACCGTGGCATTAGATTGTTACTGTAGCAACAGCACCAGTGGTAACAGTCTACAGCCATGGTCGCTAGGGGGCAATACACACATCCAGACCAGGGTAGTGCCAACAGGACTGTTGCTGGATGAATATGTGGTAAAAAGAAGAAGCGTGCATCCAAAAGCTGGTGTGTTGGTCATGTGTGTGATTTAAACATCTGTTTCTTCACTGACAAACTGAGATTTTAAATCTTGAATGTTTGTCAGAGTAACAGTGTCGGTGGGTAATGAGTTCAGAGATTAATTTTGATGTTTGTCTCTAAATAAGCTGCTAGAGAAAGTTGTTTTAAGTTTCTAACAAAAGTTGATAAAAATTCCTAAACTAACATTTCCTCTATAAATGCATGTGTTGAATTTTACATCATGTAATCTTTTCCTAATAATAAACATATTCATCATGAGTAAGACTTTGTATGTTTTTCAGTTAACATGACTTTAACCTTTATTTTTCCTCTTAAAACTGAGTGAAAGTTCAGGGTCAGCCCCACTGCAGTGACCTCAGACTGGTTCAAGGCCACAGTCTAGTTAGCTTGGGTTTACTGGTGGAGGACTCCAGTCCCATTATTCAGATATAAGAACATTTACTCTAGATGATGTGATATTTAAGAACTGTGTGAGGGACTTTGTTGTTTCACTGTTACACTCAATATGCTCGGATTGATTAGCAAATCACATGCATGCTTGATGCTGAAAGGATGAAAAGCTGCTAATTTTAATCAGTGGTTGTTATGGTAATTAAATGTTTTTAAAAATTTAACCATTCAACAGTAATTGGCAGCAGCAAACAGATGAGCTTTAATGAAGGTGTAATGATACAGTAGAAACTGTTAATTTTTATAGCTTCAGAAACCAAGTTAATCTTGGAGATGAATTGCATTTCCTGTGAAAATGAAGTGTGAATGCTTATTGCAGAAAAACTTGCTGAAAAACACCTGAAATTAGACATGCTGAAATGTAGCTGAAATGTAAGACTAAGCCTACTTTAGTAAAAAAAAAAGCAGAAATAATGCATATTTGCTGAGTTAGGTTTAAATAAGCAGGAATGATCATAAAATTAGGAAATTAGTTAAAAATCTGAAATTAGAATAAAAGTGCTGAAAAGTAGCTGAAAGGCAGAAAGAGGAATAAGTGGAATGAGCTGAAATGAGCTAAAAATGTGGAATTAGCTGAAAAGGCTAAATTTAGCACAAAAACAGTGAAAAGTTGCTGAAATACAAGAAAAAGCTGAAACTAGCAGAAATAAAGCTGAAAGGAGCATCACAAGCTGAAATTTGCAGAAAGAAGTTAATTAGTCTGAAAGTAGCAGAACTTACCTCAAAAAACTTGAATTTATCTGAAACAGCTTAAGTAGCTGAAAAGGTAGAACAAGCTTGAATTAGTAGAAGAAAGCAGAAAGAACACATATTTGCTTAAATAAGCTAAAATGACCACAAAAACCTGAAAAAAGCTGAAATTAAAAAACAGCCGGAAAGTCACTAAAAAAGTAGAAAGATGCTGAAATTACAAGAACAAAGTGGAGGGAGCACTTTTTTTTTATCAGGCTGAAAAATGTTGAAATGAGTGCCAAAAATGTGGAATTAGCTGAAAAAAAAAATCAACATTTAGCACAAAACAACTAAATAGTAGCTGAAATAGCAGAACAAGCTGAAACTTGCAGAAATAAGCTGAAAGGAGCTTAACAAGATGAAATTAGCAGAAATAAGTTACAAGAAGCACAAAAATGTTGTAATTAGCAGGAATAATCTGAAAGAAGCACAAAACGGATGAAAAAAAAACCAGCTGAAATTAGATGAAAATAGCTAAAATGTTTAAATTTTCACAAGGAAGTCAAACACAAAGTGTGAATCTAAAGATTTGTAGGATGTCAAATGAGCTCAATTCATTTGCTAGGAGGAAAAAAAAATGGCCGAAAAGGCTAAATATTTCAAAAAGCTGAAGTTGCACCAATACCAAACATCAAAGCAGGATTGTCCTGAAACAGCTGAACGTTTTGATTTATGATTTGTTAAAATAGTTTAAAAACTGCAGGACGAGAATTGCGTACGGACGTACGGAAGAAAAATGGATCACAAAAATGCTCTTCGTGGGGAAAGCAGTTTGTTTGTGACTCCTCAGACTGATGAAGCCCTTGGATGGAGGGTGAAACGTCTCAACAAACAAAGGAACTGTCCAGATGACCTGACTGAACATTGTTAGAATAGTGTGAATGCTTCACAAGCGTTCACACCATTATTCATGTAAGGGATCAAATGATGGAGGACTTCATAACATTGTTTATTGATTTATTGTTCTCAGATATAATTACAGTATGAACAGTATCTACAGTGGTAAAATCCGGTCATTTAAATAAATGTTTCTGTCTTTGTTTATTGAAAACATTAAACAATACAAAGGATCACAGGTGTATTGCTTTTTTTTAAATACTTTTTAAAAGCCTGTAGACGTTCAAGTTTCTTGTTTGGAAAATTTCTAATGCACCTGAAGAGTCCTCACATTGCATGTCTCTATTAAAAAAACATGTATGAAAAAGAGAAATGAATAAATAAATAAACATCCCAAAAGTTAAATCTTTGGAGCTGAGAGAAAAAAGGGCAACTGGATTTCTTTGCTTGTGGCTGACGGTGTTTTTCTTCTATTGTTTGGCTGCAAAACTGATATCTTCTCACATGTTTCTATTATTTCTTGGATATACTTCCCAAACAGCAGGGCAAATATTTTAATCTTTATGATTGAGCTAAACAAACACATAAAGTTAAATATTTCAAGCCTTTATTTATTGTCATTTTGATGATTATGGCTTACAGATAATGAAAAAACAAAATTCAGTGTCTCAGAAAATTAGAATATTGTGATAAAGTTCCATTCTGGAAACTAATGCACAGACAAATCCTGGACATGAGCTACAAACATCCCATTCCTCAAGTCAAGTCACTCCTGAACCAGAGACACCATCAGAACATGGGCTGAGGAGAAACAGAACTGGACTGTGGCTCAGTGGTCCAATGTCCTCTTTTCAGATGAAAGTGAATTCTTCATGTCATTTAGAAATCAGGGTCCCAGAGTCTGGCGGAAGAGTGGAGAGGTCCAGAACCCACGATGCTTGAAGTCCAGAGTGACGTTTCCACAGTCAGTGATAGTTTGGGTCATGCCATCTGCTGGTGTTGGTCCACTGGGTTTTCTGAAGTCCACAGGCAATGCAGCATCTAGGACATTTTAGAGCATGTCATGCTTCCTTTCGATGAGCTTTATGGAGATGCAGGTTTCATCATCATCATCATCAACTTTATTTATAAAGCACTTGAACACAGCCACAGCTGAAACAAAGTGCTGCACATCAGCAACAGACAAGATAAAAGAAGGCACAAAAACAAAGTTACAACGTCAAGCACACAGTGAATTAAAAACTCAGTTTAAAACACAATAAAACGAGTTCAACAGATAAAATCAATACCAATAACAATGAAGTAAAATCAAGTCTCAGTTGGGTTGAAGGCCAACGAGTAGAAATGAGTTTTCAGACAGGTTTTAAACACGGACAGTGAAGAGGCCTGTCGAACGTGCACAAGCACTTTCCATAACCGCGTTCCATAACTGAGGGCCACTAATAGAGAAGGCCCAGTCTCCTCAAAGCTTCCTCTTACCCCTGGGAATGATAAGAAACAGCTGGTCAGCGGACCTGCGTGACCGAGGGGGAGTGTAGTAGTAGAGAAGCTCTGTTAAATAAAGAGGAGCAAGGCCGTTTAAAACATTCAAAACAAACAAAATCATTTTAAAATGAACTCTAAAATCCAGCAGGACTTGGCTCCTGCCCTGACAAATCCACCAGAAGTTGGCTGTGGAAAACTTTTAATTTTCTAAGACAAAAAAACAACTTTGTTTTTCATTATGTGAAAGCCATAACCATCAGAATTATAAGAAATAACAGCTTGAAATATTTGGGGAGTGGTGGCGCAGAGGTTAGAGAAGGTGGGCCTGTGATCGGAAGATCGACGGGTCAACTCCCGGTACTGACAACATCAAAATGTGGGTGGGATTAGTGAAGCACCCACACCTGCCTCCACCCTCATTTGCTCCACTCTGGACCCTTGAGCAAGGCCCTTAACCCCCACCATCTGCTCCCCCAGGCGCCCTGGCAGCTCTCTGCTCCACACAGAGGGCTGTGGTAGCCCGGTGGTCTGTGGTTGGGTCAGGAAGGGCATCCGGCGTAAACACTGCGAAGTCTTTGTCCGACTTAGTTCACTGTGGTGACCCCTGAAGAAGGGAGCAGCCGAAAGAAGAAAGAACAGCTTGAAATATTTCACTCGTCGTAATGAATCTGTTTCACTTTCTGAAATGATCGACAAAAAATAATCAAACTTTTTCACAATGTTTTATTTTTTTTCCAATGTACCTGTATTAATTTGTGTCATTAAAAAAAAAAAAGGTGACTTCTGAGAAGCCTGTGCTGGGGTGGCTGCTGGCTGAATAATGTGAGACATGCTGACCTCCCACACAGAATTAGTCATCGCTTTACAACATTTTTTTTTTCTCCACTTAAGACTCTTATTCAACCTTCTAGCAACCTTCCGCCCTACTGGTGTTCGCTCGCCCAGGCTTCTTCTCTCCCACACATACAGCAGCCTCTACTCATAATTATTTACTGTTCAATTCTCCAAAGGGATGCAAGAGCTTATGAAAAGCACAGAGGCTAATAGAAGCAAACATTTTGAAATTAGACCACGTTTAACTTGAACAACAGGCTGATTTCATCCGTCTTTATTCATAATGGAGCTGCTGCTTTTGAGAATTTATTCCCTGTTTAGTAAAATACACCTCAGTTCTGCAAAATTATGAGAATAAACACAAACTGGTTTGCACAGTTTTTACCTAATGTCTTTGAAAAAGGGAGATTTCAGAGAATTTGTGTCATTCTCATCATCCTGTTCAATTCATGCAAACTGCACTGGCAGCACGCAGCTCCTCTAGGCCCATCACCTGGAATTGAAATAGCTCCTGCTGTTCTACATCACACATTCATTATTTTTGCAAAAGCACACTCAGAGAACAATATTCCTCTGACGCTCCACATTGATTTCTTTTTTTTTTTTTTTTTACCTTTGCATCTCTCCCCAAACAGCTTCTGACTCACCTATGGAGTATCTTGACAGAAAAAAAAAACAAGTTTAAACAAATCAGTTCAGTTTTATCCCAGTCCGGTAAATGTCAGAAAATAGGAATCAAACATCATTCAACTTAAACCTTATGCACAATTTCAAGGTTGCTTGTTTCCTTTTACGTTTTGAAAATAAAATAAAACAATGGGAAGTAAGAAATAATTGAATTAAAGTCTGGTAAAATGCACCTATTTGTACATGTACAGGTTCCTGAGCGTTGAGCTCAGTGAAAATGAAATGGAGGATGGGGCAGCGAGAAGCGGATGTGACTCAGCCGTTCCTCCGTCAGAGACTAAAACAACTAAATACATCATGAATGCTGACATGTTTTACTGCTTGCAGGTAGAAGAGCCTCGGAAAATCCAGCCAGGCAGTTTATTTACTAAAAATGTGGTATTTCAGTCAACTCGTTATATGGATGAGTGGCTGTTGGGATGAACTAAACTCCAGACTTTTTGTTTCATGTCATCACTGACAGCTTCACAGAGAAGTGTTGGGTTTTAATGGCAGTGAGAGTTCATCAGAGTGGTAAACGATCTGAGCACCTGAGCTAAAACCCTCTGTGCAGAAGCTCACATCAGCTCATGTCAGAAAGAAGTGACTGAAATTTGAAAGATGGTCCGAGGAGCCAAAATTCACCCACTTCTGGAAAAAGTGGCAGCAGCTAAAGTACTCTGTGTGCTCGAGCTCTGACAAGAATGAATAAAAAGAAGTCTTCCATTCACAGCTTTTCACAGTGAGATATGTGATTTGAAAGCTTCAAGATTGCAAAAAATACATGTAAGCCTGACAAGCATCACCACCTAGTGGACAATCTTCTGCTGGTACTGCAAAGAATCAGAGCTTATCACGACCACTGGCAGGTAAAGTGAGCAACACTGGTTTTATTGTTCATACGAGGAAATGTTCTGCTGAGAAAATCTGCACAGTCGTCTAAATGCATCTGCAAATCTACTTGTGCCCAACTAGTCCAAATGAGTTTAAAGAATCTAAACAGACCTACAAATGTGCCTGACATCAAACTATAGGTTTTGTTATTTTGCAAAAGGTGCAATCCTGTTCAATAAAATATTTCTGTGTTTGGTCATTGTTGACTGACTCTCTTCTTCAGGATACAACATGACAAAAAAAAAGAAACTTTTAAACCTTTCAGATCTGGACGGCAGTCGGACCAGTGAACCACACACACATAAGGTCACACTGTTTCAAGTCATGCAGAATGACATCTGGCATCGTCCTGCTGAAAAGACAACCAGCCCACTGGGAGACCTGCCTGATGGTTGCATTGTTTGCCTCTGCATCACTGATATGAGCACTCCCCCACCCCCCACCCCCCAACACACACACCATACAGACGGGCATTTTCACCTTTTCTTTATAACCTGTATAGATTTTCTCACCTTTGTCACATGGAACTCTTAAAGTTTCACAAAACCAAGCAGATAAATGGCCTCATTGTACCACAGATCACGTGTTTCCTGTATTTTATATATATATATATAAAATGTGTATATGTAAAATGTATATATATATATATATATATATATATATATATATATATATAATTAACCTTTATTTAACCAGGTAAATCCTATTCAGATCACAAATCTTTTTTTGCAAGGGAGGTCTGAAGGCAGCCTAACGTGTATGTTTTGTAGAAGGAACGCAGAGTACCTGGGGAAAACCCACACTAACATGGCAACATGCAAACTCCACACAGAAAGACCCCAGTTTCAAACTGGACATTGAACCCAGGACCCTCTAACTATGTGGCAACAGTGCTAACCACTAAGCCATCATGCTGCCAATTTTCTTTCGGTCGCTCCCTTCTTCAGGGGTTGCCACAGTGAACTAAGTCACATGAAGACTTGGCGATTGTTTTTACGCCGGATGCCCCTCATGACGCAACCACAGGCCACAGAGCTACCACAGCCCTCTGTGTGGAGCAGAGAGCTGCTATCTAGGGCGCCCGGGGGAGCAGATGGTGGGGGTTAAGGGCCTTGCTCAAGGGGTAAATGAGGGTGGAGGCAGGTGTGGGTGCTTCACCTTTCCCACCCACATTTTCATGTTGTTGGTATGTTGAACCAGCGACCTTTCGACCACAGGCCCACCTTCTCTAACCTCTGCACCATCACTCCCAGTGCTGTCATGAATGCTGCCAAACATTTTCTCTAATAGCTGTAGGTGTCATTTCTGTGCAGAACCAAACGGTCTTCTCTGTGTTTGAAGCTACACTCGCAGCGGTACATTATGTTGAGTGACAAGATTTTTTAAGGCACTCCTGAGCCCATGTAGCTGTACTGATCATGGTGGTATACATAAAAAATCTGACATATCCAACAGTGGTCCATGGCATTATTATTTAAATTATCCCAGACTCTACACATTATGTGATGATAATTTCTGGTTCTACAGACTATTAATGAAAAATATTATTTTCTTGAGTGATTGATGGCACTAATCATTGTAGCAAGTCAAACACAGAACTAGAGTGACAAACAGAGGATCAACACAATCATAAAATCTTCAAATGACTCAGAATCTTACAAATTAATCCTATTTTTATATAATCTCAGTGTTTTTTTCCCCTTCATGCTTCTGGATTGTGGAAGATAAATAGACAAGAGACACTAAAGATAATCAAAAACAAAATTTTCTTTAACACTCATTTGCAAAATTAAGAATCGCGTAGATTTGTTGCTGCATTATTAATGTCCATAAAATTAAATAGATAAAATAATTTCAAAGAAATAATTCATACTTGATTTAAAAACTGAACATGCTTTAAGACAGACTGCAATATGAGGCATGAACAAATATTTTATTCTTATGTAATGTGAAAATAACAGAGAACCTTTATATATGTTAAGCAATATCTTCAACAGTTTTATGTAAAAAACACACAAAAAAAAAACAGGTAACAATCATCCAGCGAAGCCTGAACTACCTTCAGCTGTTAAATTATTTCTTTATAACGGTAAACTTTAAGCCAAACAGAACAAATACATTTTACAGTGAAACATCTTCAAACTTGTATTTATTGTATTTAAGATTGGTAACTTATTACCGGTAGTAATAAATCCAGCTGTTCTGCTTACATGCACACATGTTCATCTACTTTAATAAAGTTAAAAACTGTAACTCATATTAAAGGAGTCTGTAGTTTTTTAATTCAGTTTTAGGAGTGATGCTGCACCAAACAGAAATCTTTAAAAATATTACAGCTGTTTAAAAAAGTGTTCTTTGCCCAACACGTCTTTAGACTCAGATAAGAAGCTGTAGACTTCAGACGAGATAAAGGATGATCCGCAAATCCCTTTGCTTCCCTTTTTCTGACCAAAAATGCAAAATAAATAAATAAATCATCAGTTGAGTGAGCGCATGCTGCTGATCAATAATTTATTTATCACCCCTCCCACTGTGCTCTTTAAAATAACCGCCACTAGTGGAACACATCAGGAGAAATACTGATATCTGGGAGGACGACTGCATCACACCGGACCACGTTGCCAAGGAGACGAGAGGAGAGAGGCTGGTAGTTTTAGGCAAAACAACACAACAGATGCACAAACCCACCTGAGACCGTGCTCAGTCACACGGGGAAGTTTCACAGGTACTTTGAATATGCTGAGGCCGTGTCAAGTCACTGTCAGTCAGTTATTGCTCTTGCAACCCCCCCCCCCCAATATACTGTTTATTTATTTATTGACAGACTCCGACATAAATAAATAATGTGGATGGCGAGCAGTCGTGACTAGCTCTGCACACACTCAGGAACTTACAGTTCTTCATAAAACTCCAACGCAGCTCTTGATTTAAAAGAAAAGAAAGAGAAGCACGCTCAAAATGACAAAGCTTCAATTTCTGATTTATTGTTTAAGAATTTGACAAGTCAAGAAAAATCTGTCTATTTACACTGTACATCAACAAACGTGCCTTCCACTCTCAGACCATTTTTGAATGATCGTAAAATAAAATACAGTTCTCTCTGACAGATATACTTAATTAAAGACACTTATGTTAATACTTTTATTTCATACAACATGCTCAAGGTCATATCACTCTTTCCCACTTTATTACAAAAAGCAATGTGTGAATTACAAGAACACATCAACCCTGTGCAGGAAAAACTACTGTATTTGCACATAAAATGAGACTCATTTGGCATATATATATATATATATATATATATATATATATATATATATATATA
>NC_056503.1:37160755-37166292 GCF_014905685.2 Nematolebias whitei
TATATATATATATATATATATATATATATATATATATATATATATATTTTGTTTTCAAATGCATATTTTCTGACTTCAACTACTCTGAGAATAAGAAAATGAATTCTGAGTTAGGTTTGATCTGCTGTAAGACTGAGGTTTAAATCTGTCCGGTAAGCATTACGAGGAGGATTAAACCTCTTCTGGCTCTGGTCTTGCTCGCTGACAGCTGGTCTGGCCACACTCCTCCTCTGTTCTGACCTCCTCCTTCAGGCATGAGATGAATAAAAAGGCAGTGGCGGTCACGATGTGTCATTCCCCATGGCAGCCGCAGGGGGCGCTGTGACTCTGCTCACACTGTTTGGTAGGAAGGGCTGGCTCTGCGCCTTGTTTCTGCAGGCAGGAAGTGGGATAGCATTAACACTTGGACCAGTGACAGCACTTATGTCAGACAGATTAGTGGTAATATTGGGTATTATGGCTACCGGGGGGGCGTATTAACAGGGATGCATTTAAATTGATATTTAACCGCTTTCTTAATTCCTAAATGAATAAGGCAAGTTAGGAAGCACATGAAGGTCAACGTTACAACCACACCTTCAGGAGAAACACCCTCCAGCATGTTCTGCTGTCACTGTGCCACTGGGTGTCAGTGTGGCAACGTGCTGACAGTGGCATCAAGCACCCTGAAAACATCCAGATCTCCCTCTCGCTCATCCCTCTTCCTCTGTCAGTCACTCTCCTATCTTGTAGTCACGCTCACCTGGGTCTGTCTACGAGCGGGCCGCGCAGGTTGGTTGTCAGGGTGGTTGGGCGTCCACGGCCCTGAGCTCTGATTGGAATAGAAGTCCATGGGGTACACTTCCTTCCAGCTCACCTCCTGCAGAGCTACAGTCGCCTGAAAACAAACAATTTAAAAGCTGAATTTACAGAACAAGATGAGCTCGAACAGATCAACGTGCACTTTCTGAGATAGCGCATTGCACTGTTCTTACTGTGTTCTAATGCATCAGGAGAGTTGCATAAATAATTTTGCAGACAAGCGCAAAGTGATAAGAAGACACAACAGACTGAGTACACACACCAGACAGGTGTCATAATATTAAGCTTGGATAACACGCAGCGTTGTCATGTTATCTCTATGCAGATGTGCTGCGTGACATAACAGCTGTTAGAAGAAAACTGCACGCCCAAGACACACTGTAAATGCAAACAGCTCCATATGGAGAAGTGACAGTGAATATTGATTGTAAATTACAGGAAGAGCAGCAGAATGAGTGAACAGATGAATAAACAATGAATAAAACACATCCGTTGTTCATTTATTCAATCGTGCACTATGTTTTAAAACTCTTTAGACAGAGAAGATCCAACTTTAGCTTAATTTAATTGAATTTAGCTTAATTTTCTCTCCACTGGCTCCCTGTCAAATCCAGAATTAAATTCAAAAATCTTACTTCTAACCTACAAAGCCCTCAACAACCTAGCTCTAGCTTATATTACAGATCTTCCATCCATCCATCCATTATCTTTTACCCGCTTCTTCCATTTTGGGTCACGGGGGTCGCCGGTGCCCATGTCCAGCAATCACTGTGCGAGGGGCGGGGTACACCCTGGACAGGTCGCAAGTCCATCACAGGGACACATAGAGACAAACGAGACAAATTCATTCTCTCACTCACACCTAGGGACAATTTAGAGTTACCAGTCACCCTAACATGCATGTTTTTGGTCTGTGGAAGGAAACTGGAAAACCCGAAAAAAACCCGAAGAAGACTCAGGCATGCACGGAGGGAACATGCAAACTCCACCCAGAAGGGCCTCTGGACCGGGATTTGAACCGGGGACCTGCTCGCTGAGAGGCAGCAGCTCTACCAGTTGCGCCACCGTGCTGCCATTTTTTTTACAGATCTTATTGTTCCATATTTTCCTAACAGAGCACTTCGCTCGCAAACTGCAGGCTTACTTGTGGTTCCAAGAGTTTCCAAAGGCAGAATGGGAGGAAGATCTTTCAGTTATCAGGCTCCTCTCTTGTGGAACCAACTTCCAGACACATTGTCCAGTTTTAAGACTGGACTTAAGACTTTCCTTTTTGGTAAATCCTATAGCTAGGGTTGGCTTGTTATGCTGCTATAAGCTTAGACCACTGAAGGACAAGTTGACCTCATTTCCTTAAATGAACTTTTAAAATTCCATAGTTTTCATTTGATACTATTTCTATCTTAACATGCGATTCTTGGCTGCCATTTCTATATAAATAAACTGAATTGAATTAATTTAAGTAATGTACAAAAAGAACCCATCTTTAAAGAAAAAGTTTCTTCTGAGTGGACATCATTTATCACTGTGATATCTGTAAAATAAACCGAGTACACAGGATCCCTTTCAAATAAACGAGCGAATCGTAACTAGAAGAAACATGTCATAAACACAAACATAGCCTTTCTTCTTTAAAGCTTTCCTGTTTCCAAACATCCTTTGACGACTCCTCTCTCCTCTTCTCCTCCTATTTCAACAGCCTCTCATTTTTCCAGCTATTAATGACTCCTCTCCTCTCCTCCCTCTCACACAGTGTTCCTCTCTCTGTGGAAGCTAGCTTCCTTTGCTAATCCCTGCTCTGACAGCAGAGCCAAGTGTGTCTTATTGACTATAAATATAACATGAGACGCACTGAAAATAAATGCTGTTGCAAACCCCCACCCCCCCTCCAACCCTTCTCCGTGCTCCCTCCCCATCTCGTTCCTCTTCATCTTCATCCTAAATGCCACGGTGAAAAGCACAGCGCGCAGAGACGGATGACACTCAAAGGTATGAGGGTGAATTGAGTCTTATCACAACCGTATAGGCACAAGCGCCGCTACAAAATGATTTAAATGCACGGGCATTTTTTTTTTTCCCCAAAATGCTTGCGGGGGAGAGCTAAGCCTCCATTACCACAAAAGAATTTAAGAAAACAGATTGTGGCTTTGCTCATTAAGGTGGGGGCGAATTTCCATCTTTATATGCACAATTATAGAGCTCAGTGCCACACGACACAAAAAAGGCTTTTTTTATTCTTCGGAGGTGAATGCTATCATTATTCTTAATGGCTCTGTTCTGTAAGTGCCTCTGCAAGAAGTGCACAAAGACGTCTAGTCGAAATTAAACAACATCCATTTCATATCACAATCCAATATTCAAGAGAGCAATTCAATTTACAGCCATTTTACAAAGATTCAAATCAGCAACATAGGGGGGGGGGGGGGTGTACTCTTAGGAGCTGACAGTTAAATGTTAATCAGTCAGGTCACATGCAGCACATATTTGCCAAATCCATATTTTGCAACAGCTGCAGCCCCAACACAAACCCCCACACTGAAGTGGATCTTTATGGCTGGCTCGAGAAAACATGATGGCTGTATGAAGGGGCGGGACTGTGCGGTCCACACGCCAGCAGGGGGGGCTAGTCTGCTGCTCATTATGTTTTTGCATGAATGTATACTGGAGTGCTTCATTACAAAGTGAGGTAGGAGAGAGTGCAATACTCCCATCTCAAGCACAAGCAGGCCTTGAGGAGTGCTACATAAATTCACTGCCCTTTCACGAATACTTAACATTGAAACTTATCTCCAGTGCTTCTATAAAAGCTTCGGCATGGCATTTACAAGAAGCCTGCACTGTTAGGGGCAATCTGTGTGAATTAGAGAGAGAGAAAGAGCAGCGTCTTGCTTGAAAAGTGAGTGGCAGGTATAAGTGCATGTTTACCTCATAGGGAGACAGTAGGGGTTTGGAGAAGGCTGACCCCCAGTCGATGGAAAGGCGTGGGCAAGCGATCTGGACCCACCTGTAGGAAGAAGGAAAAGGCATTAGTTTGTGCTGAAATATACACCCAACCCTTTATCTGAGTAAAACTTGAAGCAACGAGTGAGGAAAAGACACTGCTCCTATTAAAAAGGCAAGGCGCATCTGCGGCTGCCCACTGCACGTGAATATGTGATGCGGCGGGTTGTGCGGGGAGCCTCCCTCCACCTGATCACAGGCATCTGCTGGAGGAGATCTGTGCTGATATGGACCGGCCCTAAAGACGGCGCCGTCTGAATGCAAAGCCAGCCAGTGGGGGGGGGGGGGGGGAAGTATAGGCTGAGATGGGAGGGATGAAGGTTAGTAGTGGTGTAGATTGTGGGAGGCATAAACCGAAAAACGTGAAAAGAGAAGAGAGGTGAGAAATAAAAAGGAGAAACGCTGTGAAGAAAAAGAGGGAGAGGTTAGGTGAGTGCGAATAAAAAAGCTGCGCCAGCTGGTCTCCACGGAGGTAGCCTACATAGTTCGCAGACAGGGGTGTGGGTATGAGGGGTGTGTGTGTTAGAGAGCTGGAGGAGGGATGGGCAAAATAAAAAGAAGAGGGAGAAGGACAGAGATATGCAGCAATAGGAAGAAAGAGCAAGAAAGACAAAAACAGGAAGAGGGGGTTGAAGGGGCACAAGCGAGAAGCGAAGATGGCGGGAGAGGATTGGCAGGGAGAAAAGTGTTTACTTTGGAAAATGCATGAGAGGAATGAGGAGAGTGTGGATGTAAACAGCTGCAGGGAAGAGTGAACAAGGGGAAAATGAAAACACAAAGTGGCTGCAGGTGCTAAGGTTAGCTTTCGCAGATCAATGCAATCCACAGCTCCATCTCTACTGAGGCGGTGCAACTTCCTCTGTCCCTAATCCTGATCATAAAGCTCTGCCTGAAATATAGACAAATATGGATTTAGCTGCAGTACATAAAATAATAATGCTCCATGTAGGTTAATGTCAATGAGAATGCAGCAGTTTGAGATGGGAGGAATAGAGGCAAAACATGAGCTGAAGTACAAATAATAAACCACTTAGGAACGTTGCCATATAACTGAGAGGATTTTTTTCAAGGGAACAGTCCTGCAGTTTGTTCTTTCTTCATTTTCAAACTTTTCCAGCAATTCAAGCTGCAGAATGGATCGCACCACTGACTCTTACTGCCCCGTGCTTCTGTCTCAGAAACATTCCAACCCCTCTGGGCAAACGCATGACATTTTCTCATTTTCAAAATGCTGATTTTTTTTATGTCTCCCTCTAGAGTGAATTTTTATTCATGCTTCTATCTTGAGGTTCAGTTCACTCATATATGTTAGTACCAAGCACTGATCTTTTAAGACTAAAGTTTGCTGAGTTAAATGAAAGAACAAAAACAACAACAACAAAAAAAACTGGAATCTGTGTGGTGACCTTTAAGTTGATATTCTGTAATAGGGGTGTCCAAACTTTTTCATATGTGGGTCAAAACTGTCAAGATGAAAGTACTCATGAGCCACAATACTTCGAATCAAAGATATTAAAACAAATGCACATATATTTTTTGTGGTTTTTAAAAATATTTTTAAAGGCTCAACAACAATGTGAACAATATTTTGGAGAAATGACAAAAATGTATTAATTTAGTGGAGGAGTTCTTAATCATGGTAGATGCAAAACATTAAAAGCCTCTTACTTGCAAGATTCCCATATATATACTGTATATACATATATATATATACATATATATATATATATATATATATA
>NC_056503.1:37166692-37216395 GCF_014905685.2 Nematolebias whitei
CACACACACACACACACACACACATACACAAAGCCCAGAAGATGTCACAGGAGAGCAGCTAGCAGTAACATTATGAGAGTCAGAGAGATCTGCTAATGGGAGAGATTAGCATGTCCTTGGTCACAGCGACTGCAGTGGTGGGACTGATATCCACATCTTGCATCTTCAGTCTTCTCCTCAACACTTTGTTTCTCCTCCTCTGAACTGTCTCGTGTTGCCCTTCCACTAAAATCTAATTGTTCTACTTCTCCAGCGTCATGTTTGACACCAACTCTTGGTTTTACTTTCACCACCACATGAGAGGGTGGTAAAAAAATAAAAATAAGAGAAGACAGCAGAACTGTTGTCGTGGAGGAAAATTTGAAACAAAAAAACTTTGACTGACATATATTTAATAGATTTCTTTGCAAATATGTGATTGATTGCAGTTTCACAGTTGGCGTTCAGTTAGCAAAAATAATCCTTGAAAATAAACCAGAACAAAAAATATATATTTTACTCTAATTTTATTATTTCAAACATACCATTTTTAAAGCTGAAGTATTTAAAAATAAAAAATAAAATAATAATAATTTCTTCATGTTTAAAGAGCCAGGCTGTTGAACATTTTTAAGAAGCCTTGTGTAATGACGTTTCCAGACATTCGGGAAGGTTTTAAACATTTCCCAGCTTTAAAAAAAGTTTCCTCAAGTTCATGGGCCGAATTGCACTGCTTTCTTTGTCTATACACCTAACAGACGTCCTTGAGAAAATCAATTTTAAAATGGCTCTTTAAGAACTTTAAGAGCTGCCCTTCACAAAGAAACTATTTGTTTCATTTCAGTAGTTGCATCGATAAAACATTACAAAGACCGTTTTATTGTAGAAACAGTTTTAAAACCTCTAGACAACTCTTGAGAAACCTTTTTTCTTCTTATCGCTGGTTCATATCTTTTTTTAAAGTCTTTTTATCACACCTCAATATCTGCATTAAGCATTTAAACAAACAATAATATTATTTAAAGATGCTATTTTACTTTGACATAACAAAAAAAAAAAAATCATTACAGGACTTGTACTTGTAATAGAGTTAATTCTACACTGCCGACTTGATCCTTTTTTTTTAATAAATAACCGGAGTCCTTAGCTGCTCTTTGAACCACCCAGCAAACCTAAAAGAAATGTTAAACTTCAAGAAAAGTTGCAATTATTAGTTTTGACTGAATTTCTAGAAAACATTTTAATTTTAACATCAAATTTCATGCTCAATAATCCAGGTAAAAAATCCAACAAAGTTAATCAGTTCCTCTGGACGGTTTCTTTTTGTTGAAACATTTCGTCTTTCATCCAAAAGACTTCATGAGTCCGAGGAGCCACAACAAACTCAGTCCCATAAGTAGTTGAACCACTTTGGCCATGGCTGCCTCAGATGAGTCGGCGGGGGAGAGGGTGGACTCCAGAAACCATCTTATCATAATCAAACTGGTTGAGTTTGTTGTGGCTGCTGTAGTGGACAAAACGATGTGGATCAGTGTTCCCCAGGGAACAACCATACACATTGGTGATTTGACGCTCTATCACCTCGATCCGGAACGATGGGACGCGACTCTGGATGACTCAGAGTACCTGGGAAATATGTCTATAGACATAGATCCAGAGACTCTGGGAAGGATCCGTTTTGAAGGCACCCAAGTCGTCGACGTGGAACCAATAAACCGAGTTCTCAAGTCCCTCAGGTCCACAACTAAGAACCCGATCCAACCAATTACCTATGCGTGGTCGAGCGCGGACACATTAATCATAGCCCTGCTAATGACGATAACCCTCGTATTGTGTGGGATACTCGCATCCCTGTTCCGGGGCCAAACGTCACTCCGAGTCGACGTGGATCGCCATGCAGCGCACCTCGATATGATTATGCCTCGCGTAAGCGGGTCCGCAAAGAAGCCACTCACACGGGACAGCGCGACTGAAACTGACAACCAGGGTGAGGAGAAGCAGTGAAACGATGTTTCTAGATGCTTAGTCACTACTCTTGTCGGTGTTGAAACGTTGTTGAATTGGTTTTGGTTGTTTCTGAGGTAAGAATGAATCTTGTGTGTAAGTTAAGTTAGAGACTAAGAGGCCTTTAACCATGCCAACATGAAGTTCATTCGCTAAATTGCAATCCTTGCGGAGTCAATGTATATTATTGTTACCTTAAGTACCATAATCTACATTGATCTCACATCGCTTAAGCCGAACCTACTCGAACAATTCTATTCGGGGGGATAGCTAATTCTTTTTGATAAGTCTCGCCATAGACTTCCAAAACGTTTATGGGGAAACCAAACACCCAATCTCAAGTCGTTCGTCTAAAAGACAACAGACATTTGAACCAAACTATATTTTGCCATGTAAAGCTAACTTAACCCAAGTTAGAAATGGAAAAGTAGTTTGGAACCCTTTTCTATAGGCTTAAACCCCTGTAGTTACCGCTTTTCAGCATGCTCCACCCCTTAACTGGTAGTCGTAGCTGTTCCCAACCATAATAGCTTACACACCAGGTGCATATAGTTTAAGGCCTTATGTAAAATCACCTTCATAAGCCCACCTTAAACCACATAATTGCATGACACATTTGAACCAGAACGACACAGGCTGGACGTCGCTGGAGACAACCTTCGCTGGAGGCGACCTGCAATCCTGACGTTGGTCTCCACTCTTCATCCAGTGGCCGCTTCTTCAGTTCAACCCAAGGGTACCCCTCTGTATGCTGATTAATCAACACTTCCAATCGTTGTGGATTTACCATTGTGGATTATATGACTTTTTCCAATGGATTACAGACTCTGTTTCCAAGGGGTTAAAGCATTGCTACAATGGAATTATCGAGACGATATGGGATTATAATCAACACAATGGAATTACCAAGAACATTGTGGAATTACCTTGACTTTTGTTTTCCTTGCTGGATTACTCTTGACTCTTGTTTTCCTTGCTGGATTACTCTTGACTCTTGTTTCTTTGCTGGATTACATCAAGCTTCAAGGACAATCGAAGGCGTAAGTCCATAGTTGGAATTCATCTCCATGGACAGGCGATGATTTCCAAAGGGGGGACTGTAGTGGACTAGGCCCATGTCAAAAACTAAGTCTAAGGTCAAAACTCTTGACCTTTAGAACCTTGTGGGACAGGAACTGTCATTTCATTCATTTGAACTCAGAAATACAGGTTCACCCATCCTGAGACTTTCTTTCTTGAAGATTCAAGTGAAAAGAACACTCTCTTTTTATTATCATTACTATTTTACAAATATTGATAATCAAAGTGTCTTAGTTCAAACCATTTTAGATGTTGCAGTGCACTAATCAATTTTATTAACTGAGTAATGATTTTTATTCTCATGTCAAAGCTGTTACAGAATAATTATGCATTTTCTGATTTCTGCCTTTGAGTGAGCAAGTGTGCGTTTCCAAGGTTGGAGTCAAACGAAAAACAAGTTGTTGAACGAACTGTCATGTTTTTAGAATCCTCTCAGATGTAAATAGAGAAGTTTTAGCACCTGTTTCTGAAACGCGCCAAAACAAAACTCTCTCTGTCTGTGAGAACATTTCTGATCTGTTTCATAACAATTCTCGCTGTCTCTAACCTCTTACGTCACAAAACACACCCCGTCTGGTCGTTTCTGACCAATGAACAAATCCCAAAAGTGAACCGGGAAACAGCTCTTTAAAATGTCAGTACTTCCTGGTCTACTCGGTCTTGGTTCTGTTGAAGTTCTGATGGAGTGCTGTTGGAGTTCTGCTGGATACACAGTCCAACCAGTTCTGTGAGAGACGGGATGATCCTGACAACAGAGCTCTTCCGAGTTCCATGGGATTATAACATTTTCCACTGAGGTGAATATGTGTCGAACAGAGCCTCGCCATTACTTCGGACGAGTAACAGCATCCTACTGAGACGCTGAAAGGGTGCGTTAAACGGAATCTCACCTGAGACATCTCCAGGTAAAGGAGCCGATTTCATCACCTAAGTGTACTGTAAGGAAAAGCTGAAGAAAGCCGGAGAGTGTCGATTCTGGTGAACACATTTCTCCCCACACCATCTTACTCCCTCTAAACTTCTTTCCATCTTTAAACTTTTCTATCAAGTAGAAATTCTTCCAGATATTTTAGAAATGTCTGTGTAAAATGCTCACCCACATTCATGTGGGTAAAAGATCATAACTGTACAGTTTTCATAAATGTCTGTGGTGAAGCAACGGAAAAATCATGGCCGTATGATTTTTCCTGATTGATTGCTTATGTTGTTATTTTCATAATTTGCCAAATTAATGTAAATGTTTGATGTTAAATTTTGATTCTGTAAATAAATGACCGCATTCATTTTGATGGGTCAAATATAAATGACGTCTCACGTTTGCATTTCCTTAAATTCAATGCACGTTTTATTCAGTCCAGAAAAATGAGGAATCCGTGTTAAATGATGAATATATCTGAGCATCTGTTCATCTACAGCAAAAAGGAAAACTTTTTGAAGACAATTTTGTGGTGTCATAAGACAAAAACTGGAGGTTTTCTAATGTAAAAAAAAAAAAGTTATTTAACGTCAAAAACACCAGACAGACCAACATGGTGATGGACAGTGGGTACAGTAACTATGTCAATGTAAATGGCATTAGAAGAATTAAAATAAAAGGACTGCATATAGGAACATTATACACCCACTGACAAACTATAAAACAGCAATCTATAGCAAAGACCTTGTACAACCACTGACTTTAATTTGTGACCTTAAGAGCTAGGGTGGTGAAACGGTTACACAACACCCTGATTAGTGGTGGGACGAATGTGTATCAAATTTTATTAAATTATCTTAAGCAGACCAGAACTCATGGTTCGGACAAGGAAATACCTTATTTTAACTTTAACCCTGATTTGCGACCTTGACCTTGGAGCTGGGGTGGCGATGTACATGACACTCCATATAGTGTTGATGCATATGTGTCTGAAGTTTCATCAAATTATGGTGAGTGGATCAGAAGTGATGGTCTGGACAAGACTAAGTTTATGAACATATGTATGGACAGATTATCGTAATACGTATTGACTTGACAAGCGTATAAAAATACTGGAAAAGATTCTGTGGATAAGCATCAAAGCATTGGTAGAAAACAGAGCCACATCATTTTCAACAAGATGATGCTGAAAAGGCCTTAAGCCATTAGTAGTGACGAAATGACTGATAGAAAACAAGCCCAAGATGTTGGTGACTTTGTGAAAGTCCAGGATCTTCTCCAGTATCTGGAAGGAAGAGCCAGCCAGAGGGGAGAAACCCTTCAAAATGAGTGGTTCTAAATTCCTCCAACACAAATCAGGTTATATTTCAATGAACTGTCAGATTGCTGTCAGAACAAGTGAAAGATTTGGTCTTTAGTTTTGCACAAAGCAGCTTCGAAAAGCAAAAGAACAAAAACATTAAAAAATATATATATATCATTAACACCTCAACCCCAATGCGTTTCTGTAGGTATTTTGACTTCCTTTTTGTTTAAAAAAAATAGTTATTTATTTATTGTATTTATTTATAAGAAAAGCAAACGATGGTGCACTTTTTTAAATTTTTACTATGAGTATTTACATAAACATGTAATTGAGAGCTTAATTTTATCTGTGTACAACATGCTTTTCTTTTGTACTAATGTGCACATGTTAACAATAAGAAGAGGAGGTGATTAATGAGCAAAGTCTCCTGAATAAATCCGATTAGCTCCGAGTGAATGGTGTGAGAGGAACGTAAGACAAGGAGCATGAAAAGGCAGAAGATCATTTCAGAGGGGCAGAAAGCTGACTGATGCAAGCGGGAGGGTCTGTGGGACTTCAAGTGTTCACAAACAGACTTTTTGAATGATGTATTTCAATAAAACAACAGCTATGATTTAAAAAAAACTGCACGGAATAGTTTTTTTTTTAGACGCTATGAACATTTTTTGCCAGGACCTTATGGTACAATGAAGTGCAGGGAAACACAGAGAGCTGTAGTAACAAAACACAGGGAAGTGTAAAAAAAAAAAAAAAAAGAGGAGGTTCACTTTAGTCTCAACTAGTCTCATGCTACAGCTTAACTTTTAAATAAAAAATTATTTAGTGATAAGGACTTTAATGGAAAAATGTCGAACTCTTGTTTACTTCAGCAGACAGTTAAACCTTTCAACACAAAGACACACAGAGGGATGAGAGGAGTGGAACTCAGGTTTGGTGAGCTCCATACTGTGATATATAAAAGGTAAAAACCATGTGACATTTTCAGCTGCTATGCTATGTGAGCGTGAGCCTGGCCACACTGCATTACCTGCTGTGGACCATTACACCCCAGCACTCTGTGGAGGACCTCCACCTGCATGACTCTGCTTCATTTAGACTCAGTCTTGAACCAGTGAAAGGAATAAAACTAACCTTTTAGAACTGAACAAAGAATAATGTCTTCATATAGATAGATATAAAATCATTTATTTTAATTAGGGATCAAAAATAAATACATTTATATAGAAAAATCAGATGAGAAAGTATGCTTAGGCACAATAACAAATTTTGCTGGGCGATTAATTGTCTCAGAAATTATTTCGATAAACGATAATGTTGTTTGAAATTTGACAATAAATAGTAATTACTGTCAACTTTAAGGATAAATGTTTAATTTGTTTTGTATGTACATTAGTACCTTTTTTCAACCACCGGATGGAAATGTAAGACTAAACTGAAAGATGGATAGTGAGGGAGCGATCAGCGTGTCTAAGAAAAATGGGAGAGAGGTCCCTTGACATGACATGGGCTGTATCTCTTCAGTAGATTAGCTTCTCAGCTTATCTGCTTTTAACGATCCAAAAACATGATTTTGGATGTTTAAATGGCTTTTAAAGAGAAAGGGAGAGGTCAGTGAAGAACACTGTAGTTGAGCCTTTTGTCATCCAGTGCCTTCAGTAGAAAGAAAAAGACACGAAGAAACGATAAAACCGATAAATGAAAATGAGAGTGATAATTTTCGTTTATCATATGAATAATTGATTTATTGTTATTGCAACAGGCCTAAGTACGCTGTGCAACATCTGTCAGCTTAGATTAAGTGTGTGTGGTAATATGTGTACAGTTGTTTCAAACCTGCTCGGGGACAGCGTAATTATACACTTAAGGCCATATGTTAATGGTGTTTCTCTTTTAAAAGTAAAGTATGTGAGTGTTTATTGACGGAGAAAGCCTGGATGTGCGTTTAGTGCCATGTGCTGCGTCTGCCAATGCTGGGCTGCTGCACATACTGCTTCATCGCGCCATCTAACTTTTTATCTTTTCTTTCTCAATGTGTCCATTTGTCTCGCACACTGCATGTCAACAGTTTAAAATCAACTGTGCGTTAATAGAGAATGCATGTGTTCCTACAAACTATTTTAAGGCCGTCAGGGAAGAAAAACTCACCATAAAAAAAAAAACATTTTGCACAAGTCTGTAGCAGAAAGGTGTTGGCTCAACCTTGTGAATTATTGGGGCCGACCGTTCACGAACCTTTGTTAAAGAAATTTCATAAAACATGAGCAGATCAGAAATTATGGGCGGGGAAGGAGAAAGTTTAACCCCTCTGCTTTTAAACAGTCGTATAACAGAGTAATTACCATTCAACATATCAAATACTGAAAGTGGAAAAAATTATGTTTTATGTAGGACTGGACAACAATTTGATATCAATATGTGTCACAATATACTTTTATTCAATAACGGTGATATGAGTTTTAAGCACGTTGTCGATATTTCAATATGATTACAGCGGCCGCTTCAGTTTCAACCCAAACAGAAAAAGACGCGACACAACAAGGTAAGTGCGTGGTGACGTAGATGTTACGCAGAGCTCAAGTCCAGAAGGTGTTAGTGGTAGCAGACTAGGCTAGGCTAATCTCCAACGCGCGTTAAGTTTTCACTTTAAAATGAGTAACCATGACAGTCACAAGCGAAGAGAAAGCAGACAACATAAATGATAAGAGAGGAAAAACTAATTTGGCGGTGTGGAAGTGGTTCGGCTATCTACGATCCGATAAACTGCAGGTTTCAGTGTGCTGCAAAATGTGACGGACAGTCGTTCCAACTAGCGGTGGGAACACATCTAACTTGTTCCATGTTTCCACTCTGTAGGATATGCTGAGAGTCAGAAGATGAAGCACAATAAAAGTCTGAGCCAACGTGTCCCTGAAACAACATCCCAAGATGTATCAAAGGAGAAACCCATGCAACAAATGGCTAAAACAAGATGAATTAATTTTAATGAGAATTTTATGTTTATTTGACGGTGATTTCAAAATTTTTGAAGGCTAAATACAAATAAAAGGTGAACATTAATTTATTTGTACAGCTTGTACAGTTTTTGAGGCTTTAATTTTGTTTATATCGATATCGAATTATAGTGTTATCGGCCGAAATTAAGAAATATATCGTGATAAAAGTTTTGACCAAATCGTCCAGCCCTAGTTTTATGTACTCTTGTGCTAGAATCGAAATGAGCGTAAAAAATAGTTTATGCTGCATCACCTCTTCTTTTAACATCCCTTATGAACACTTAAGAACTGGGATGACAAGTTGTTGGGAGCTGTGAAACAGGACTTCTGTCATATTCCTACTTGACAGATTTGGACTTGCTCAATGTTGTGGCAAAAAAAAAAAAAAAACCATTAAGTGAGACCTGAGAAAAAAACAAACAAAAAAAAAAACAACTTCTAGTAGTTTTCTAATTTTTATATTGAGCAAAAAAAGCATTTGCGATAGTTCCTATAACCAGAGCCTGACAGCAGAAAATAATGGTAAGGACAAAGAGAACATTTTAAACATTCACAGCTGCTTATGAACTCCACTGTCAAACAAAGGCACCCTTGACGTGGCAGCAGAACATTTAATTTTTATTTCAGCTCAGGTGCATTTAATAAAGATATGTTACCTCCGCTTTCTGCCACGCCCACTTCTCCGCCGCAATCACGCCCACGCTTATCACTTGTCCGCTCTATATAACAGCTCTGTCCACGCCAAGTCTCTGCCAGATTATTGAACACTTTTTGCCAGTAGATGTCCAGCATTTATTCAAAGTCCATGCCTGACTCCCTTGTCATGACCTCATGCCTGTTTCCTGGATTCTCCACCTTGTCTGATTAGTTCTGCTCGTCTGATTCTGGTAACTACGACTTCTTTCTGCCCATCGGTTTTTGGATTAAGGATTATCTGGATTTGTTCTCTGACCTCGGCTTCTTCGTGTACGACCCTTGTTTCACCACTTGGACCATGATTAAAGCTTGCCTCTCTATCGGATCTGCTCTCAGCGTTAAAGACCTCTCTCTCCAACTGCTTGCCCACCACTTATGGTGACATCACTACCACCACTAACACCGCTTCTCCTAGCTCTGGGAGCTGACTCTGCATCTCGCCTAACTACCCTCACCTGTCTGAAAAGGTTAGTGGCTATCTCCTGCTATTAAGCACATTCTCTGAGGCCTACAGCCTACTAACAGTGTTCTCTCTCCAGACCAGTTTCTGTGAGAGGATCCAGACTCCCACCAGCAGCCTTAACACAATAAACTAGTTAAAACGTTCTTGGTGTCCGGCTGAACTTTTGAATCCAAAACTTGGGTCTTGTCAACCTCATCATCTTATTTTACATTTATACCATATAGTTTGTGGAGTCCATTGTCACATTTTTGGTTTCGATCAAACCTTCACAGTGATTATAAGGCCAGTTTAGTTGGCTCCCTGTCAAGTCCACAATTGAATTCAAAATCTTACTTCTAACCTACAAAGCACTCAACAACCTAGCTCCATCTTATAATACAGTTTCCCAACAGAGCACTTCGCTTTCAGACTGCAGGCTTACTTGCGGTTCCTAGGGTTTCCAAAAGCAAAATGGGAGGAAGATCTTTCAGTTATCAGGCTCCTCTCTTGTGGAACCAACTTCCAGTTTCTATCCGTAAGATTGACACATTGTGCAGTTTTAAGACTGGGTTTTTGATAAATCCTACAGTTAGGGTTGGCTTGTTATGCTGCCATAGGCTTAGACTACTGGAGGACAAACTGACCTCATTTCCTAAAATGAATTGCTAAAATTGAATAGTTTTCCTTTGATACTATTTCTATCTTAACATGATTCTTGACCTGCCATTGTGTATCTGTTCCTACCAAACCCAGCCAGTTGAAGCAGATAGCCACTTCTCCTGAGCCTGGTTCTGCTAAAGGTTTCTTCCTCATGAGGGAGTTTTTCCTTTCCACTGTTGCCTTCATGCTTGCTCAAGATGAGAGTTCTTTGATGGAGTTAAATTCAAAGCAGTCTGCTCCTCAGATAAATAGTGGTATCTTATTATTTTTACAAATGAATGTTTCTGTTCAGTGCCCTGAGACAACTTCTGTTGTGACTTGGTGCTATATAAATAAACTGAACAGTGTAGCATGAATGGCAGCCCATATGTTTCATTTGGTAATAACGTTGCATTCACGTGTAGATAATCTGAATTTACTCTAATACAACTCCACACCATCAAAACCTGTACATATATTTACAATAAAATAAATTAATAACAAAAACAAAACACAAAAGTCTTTGCTTCTATATGTGATGCCATTTTTGTAATGTTGTCTGGTAAATATCTGGTTTAGATACTTTGCAAACAATGTATTGCGTTTTTACCTCCTGCAGCATCCAAACTTTGTTTAAAGTTTGATTCGTATTTTGGGTTTTCATTTGTATTCAACAGCTTTTGCTTTCTTTACATCAAGGCCATACTTGCTACTGAAGCAGATCATGTTGAAAAGCTTTTTGTCTGTAATGAGGGTTTGTTTTGGTTGGGCGAATCGTGCCTGAATTACATAATTTTAGAGTTGCACTCACACATTCGTTTGAAAAAGCAACAAAAAGGCAAAAACAAAGAAGAGAATCGCTCTCACCACAAACACATGCTTTGAGACGGCCCCCTCAACTATCTCTGCATCTTTCTATCTCTCGTTCACTCTCTCTCAGACCTTCTGTCCCCATCTCACCCACTCCTCCCTCACACATCACACCTCTCATTACTCCACAGTGAGAGGCCAATCCGAAGGAGGAGAGTGCCAGTGCTTGTGTGATTGGAGCTGTTGCAAATCAATGCCTCGCTGACCGCTTGTCCATCTTCAGCTCTGCTCTTGTGACTGGAAGTCAGATAAATCAGACAAACTGAGACTTGGGAGTATGAGTCCTTGATATTTTGTTGAAAAAACCTGAGAAATTTAGTTCTAAAGATAGCAATGTTGGGCCAGATTACACTGCTAAGTGGTGGGGAATATTTCAGTGCCTCCTGTCATTCTAAAACATATTATGTGAAAGAATAAAAACAATAAAGTCAAATGGATTCACACATTATTTGGTTTTAGAAAATACATTTATACTGGCATTATCATCATTGTCATCTAGGGGATCCTGGGTCATATATGAACTGCAAACTCAACCTTTCTGGGCCACAAAGCATCAAAATACAGTATGAATAAATTGTGCAAAATCTATTATGGAGCTAAGGTCCAGCTCAGGACAGGCAATGACAATGCCTTTGCTAATCAAGGAGCTCAGTTACAGCATATGGTCAATGTTGTCTGAAAAAGAGTAATAAAATAACATGCAGCAGCCGAAGCTCTAAAAGGTGTTGGTGTCCTTGCTTCCTGAACTGTATGTGGTGAGAAATGAACTCCTGAACTGGGGAGTTGTAAAAAGCATGGAATCTTGCACCAGTAGGTGCTAGACTGAGCTGACAAGTTTAAATGAGTATCCTGAGCAAATATGCCACGAGTGAGCTGAGCAATAATTTACAGTGGTATCAGCCATTGTTGTAAAGGTAGATGTCTGTGAAGTTATTTTGTAAGTGGAGCAGGAGTACACTAGAGCCCGATCGATCTATCGGTAGGGCTGATAATTTAGGCCAATATAGGTGTTTGGGGACCTATTGGTATTGGTGATAATTGTTCCATTATGCACCAATTTAAGTCCTTCTAATTTCCACCCCTAAAATGCTGGGAACCAACCATAATTGTACAATGCATCCAGCAGAGGATGCATGAAGACTACTTTCAAGTCATTGTCATTCACTTAAGTTTCACTTTCACGTTCAGCACAGACTAAAACAGACTATACTTATATAGCATTTTCTATCTTATCATGACACTCAAAGTGCTTTACACTACAATCTGTGTCCTCATTTACCCATTCATACAGCACTCTACTAGATCTCTACAAAGCTAATAGAACAAATCATTCTAAAGAGACTAATCAGTCTTTTTGATCACATTCATACACCGATGGGACACACATCAGAGGCAATGAAGGGTTCAGTGTCTTGCCCAGAGACACTTGGGCAGTGACTGCTGGTGGATTCAAACCCCCAACTCTTGCATTGGAGGACGACTGCTCTAATCACGCAGCCACAGACTAAGCAGGGAGCAATACTGTTTAGGGTATTTTGCTGAACAGATCACAGTAAGCTTATTGAAACTATCTGTAAATTAAAATAAAAATCAACAATAATAAATTATCTTCAATCCTCCAACCCACTTGTCATTAGCTACGTGCCTCTCAAGTTAACAAGCTAACTTTTTAGATAACCTAGCATAGGATATTGCCTTGTAAAACTTTATCCAGAACAATAAATATAACGTAGCGGTAAATATATATCAATGCTAGTAACGTTATATTTGTCGTCCTCAAAAAAGAACAAAGAAGAAAAAAGAGCACTGCTGCAGTCAATACTAATTAGACCTTCATCATACGGGACTGACTGTTTAAACAATGAAGAGGGAAGGGTATTTCTTTGTTTAATTTATATTTATGTAACACACTTGATAACTTTATGGTGAAAAGTGGAGGATAGAAAATGTGAATGCACTTTAGGAAGACTTTTTTTATGACTAGTGCACAACTTGTAAATCTACTGTGGGACTACCTATAGCATGGATCTGATTTGCTTAGTTTCATGGTTGCTAACAGCCACGCTAAATAAACAAGCCCTGCTCCACTTGCTGTTTTCTTAGATTCTTGGGGACGGACAAAGCCCAAATATTTTCAGCCATTATATCGGTTATCAGTGGCTGTCTTCCTCTCTCAGTATCTGTATCGTCGATAGCTAAAATTTCCATATCGGTCAGGCTCTAGAGTAAACAACAATTATGTCATCTATTTGAATATTCCAGTAATTCAAAGCTTTCTTTTTATTCTTATTAATTTTAATTTACAACACTTTACAATTGAAAACATAAAAAAATGTAAAAATAAATTTGTGGCAGCAAAATTTGAAAAATTAATAACAAAACAATCAGGTCCTAGCTATGACTGGCTCCTATACCGTCTACTTAGCACAACTCTGGCCTATAACCATATTTTGTCAATTGTAGGGGTTATATCCCCTACAATAAATGATAAAACAAACCCACTTGAAATCATCTTAATAAAAAAAAGTTATAACAAGTAGGGCTCTTTTTTTTTTTTTTACTTCCTACTTCTTACTATACTTGCATTGAATGCAAAAGTAGATCAGTAATCACTTCAGTGAATTATTCATGTTGAAAAAAATCCACTTTATTTGCATTCTGTTTTTCAAGCAGGAGAAAATGTATGACATATTCAAGATGAATTATGCTGAAATCTCACCAAGATCTGAATGTCAATATTGCTTATGAAGCATTAGGCTTGAGAACACTGTTTGTCAGCGGGGTTATAGCATGCACCCGCAAACTGTGCTGACTCCTCAATTACGTGTACAATGACGCTTACAGAATACATCAAAATGCTGCTGATTGACTACTTGTTCCTCATCACAACTGTTCTGTAGGGAAATGACACTGAATATAAACTACTTATGTCAAAAATGCATTGTGCAAACATACACACATGTCGTTTAAAATTTGCATTTAAAAGAAAAATTCAAGTACCTTAATCTTTACAATATGGTCAAAAACTTTAAAAGCTCAAATTTAAAGACAGAACTCCATTTTAGTTGACTTTTTGATAAATTAATTCCAACAAAAAGGTGTATTGATTAAACGGACGATTGGTCAGAATCAAAGGCCTGCAAAACGGAAATATATTTTAAGGTTTAGATGCACCAGTCTAAACCAGGAGCTTGTTTTATGAGTGAAAATTCCATTTGTGTGGAGCTTGGAGACATGTTACATCCTCAAAATTCAAGAAACCCACAGAGCTCATTATATTACCTAATCAAAAAAGGTGTGAAGATATTGACTTTTTTTTCCCATAAATTGAAATTGCGCACCACAGCATGCAAAAACTGCTAAATAGAATGTATGAGAAGTTTTCACAGCTTTGCAGTCAGTCCTTTTCTCTGCAGAAAGAAAACTTTAGCCTTGCACAAAAATGGTTTTATGCAATATCGTGTGGCTCAAAGGCAACAGAGTTGATCAGAAAAAAAAAAAGATCAATATCACTTTTTATTCCATAGTCTCAAGCTCAAACAAGCTGCAGCTAAAATCTAAATATTGCACTTGAGTTGTTCTTGACAGTCAATTCAATTCAATTTATTTATATAGCGCCAAATCACAACAAAGTTGTCTCAGGGCACTTTACAAGAACATTCACATACATAAAAGCCAATTCATGCAGTGAGAACACGAAAATAAAATATTTACTTCTGCAGGGCATATTTTCCTTTTAGTTTCATCTACTGTCACACAGTTCCAACTCAACGCCCCTTTTCACATTTGGAATATACTGTAAGACATTATTGGGTTCAAAAATCTGTTAAAAAAGAATCAATGTCTTTCAGATTCATACATTCTTTAGGGCATCTATTTTCATGTATCTTACAGCTTTGGTCAACAATATCTGTGACAAGACTCAGAACTAAATGTTACCAAGTCCCATCCTATAAGAATATGTTTAAGAAAGGTTATAGCTGACAAGAGCAGTGCCCGTAAGGTCAAAGGAAAAGATATAGGTAATTGAAATCCAAATGGAGACATGTATTAGTGTTTACATGTGTGCACTATAATACTTACGCATCTACATCTGGCATCAGGTCCAGCTTGCTGGGGAAAATCTCAGAGAGAAGCACTCGTGTGTAAGACTTGCCCAGAGACTGAATCCTTGACTCGAGGTGCTAAGAAGGGAAACAGGTCAAACAAAACACTAATGTAAAGGCTTTCAGAACGAAACAAGAGTGCCACATTATAAGCCGTTCGAAAAAATATTATACAGCAATCAATAGCAATGGTTCAGACAAGCAGACCTTGTATAAACTCTGACCTTGATTTGTGACCTTGATCTTGACACTGGGGCGATGAACAGGTAATGTAACACATTGTCTTGTGGTGGTACAAATTTGCATCAAGTTTGTTAAAATGATTTGAGCTGATCATAAGTTATGGTCAGAACAAGCAAAGACCTTGTTTTAACTTTGATATTGATTTGTGACCTTGACCTTGGAGCTAGGGTGATGAAAAGTGTACACAATACTCCTTCTGGTGATGATATTGGGATTACAGGAACAACTCTAAAATGGTTTAAATCATATCTATCTGATAGATTCCAGTTTGTAAATGTAAATAATAAATCTTCACACCAAAGATAGCCATGGAGTTCATCAGGGCTCAGTGCTTGGGCCAATACTCTTTACTTTATATATTCTTCCATTAGGTAAAATTATTAAACAGCAAGGGATCAATTTTCAGTTATGCTGATGACACACAAATATATTTGTCCATTAAACCCAATGAATCCAATCAGCTACTTAGACTACAAGCATGTCTTAAAGACATAAAAACCTGGATGACCCTTAATTTTCTCCTTTTGACCACAGACAAGACTGAGGTTTTGGTTTTTGGACCTGAGCACCTTAGGAATGAATTTTTCAGTCTTTCTCCCTCCTTAGATGGCATTAATCTGGCCCGTTCTAATGTTAAAAATCTTGGTGTTATTTTTGATCAGGACATGTCTTTTAACCCCCACATTAAAAACGTTATTAGAACTGCCTTCTTCCACCAGCGTAATATCACTAAAATTAGAAACATCTTATCTAAAAATGATGCAGAAAAACTGGTCCATGCATTTGTCAGGTCTAGACTGGACTATTGCAATGGTTTATTACCTTGGTGTCCAAATACTTCTTTAAAACGTTTTCAGTTGGGAAAAAAAATGTATGAAAATGAAAAAAATGTATGTGAAGTTTGTTAATTTATCTTGAGCAGATCAGAAGTTATGGGCTGTACAAGAGAAAGTTTACAGCATATATACATAATACATTTGCCTTCAACAGATGTATAACAAACCCTTTCTTAAACTTTGTTTAGGGTTTATCTATAATGCAAAGACATTGCAGTTGCACTTTGTTCAGAACCTTTTGTTTCTTAATGAATGCTGTAAGATACAATTTCCATTCACTTTCAAGTAATGTTATTGCATGTACTTGTGAAAATTACAAAACTATATATTTTAGTGTTAGATCTGTGCAACTATTACAGTAAGTTCTTAATGTATTTCTTTACATTTTCATACAGTTAAATGTTCCTCAAAAAACTGTTAAACATTTAAGCTCAAACAAAGAGGTTCAGTTATCTGCTACAAGTACAAGTGTTGTCTTTCATTATACCAGCCTGAAGAGATTTTATGTGTCCCTCATGGACTATGGGCTGAAGATGTTTAGGTATGGTTATGTAGGTTTTACAAGTGTTTTATAGCACTGTGGCGTCCATAACAAAGTGCATTTTCAATTAGATTGACAATAACATTGAAATCTGCTAAATAGGGCAACAATTGCTATCCTGGATATAGGTGAAGTAATCATTGATGTCAAGTTGTTTGTTCCTGAGTTAAGATAAACTGCTTTACATATTTATGTAATGGCTGAGTGGTTAGAGCAGTCATCCTCCAATGCGAGAGTTGGGGATTCGAATCCACCAGCAGTCACATGTTGAAGTGTCCCTGGGCAAGACACTGAACCCCTCATAGCCTCCGATGTGTGTCCCATTAGTGTAAGAATGTGGTCTAAAGCACTGATTAGTTTCATTTAGAATGATTTGTTCAATTAGCTTTGTAGAGATCTAGTAGAGTGCTGTATGAATGGGTAAATGAGGACACAGATTGTAGTGTAAAGTGCTTTGAGTACCTTGAAATAAGATAGAAAGGCGCTATATAAGTACAGTCCATTTACCATCCATTTGTATTTATGTTAAATAAATGATAGATATTTTGCATGATGCAAAGGAGGCTATGTGTAACATGACTAGAGACAAATGTGTGTCCATGTGTTAGATTTTGGGTTATTAACAGAAACGTGGATGTGTAAATACAACAATGGAGTGGAACCAACCCCATGTCGCAAATGTTTTCTCTTCAAACTGCTTAAAGTCCACGCTTAAATTTAATCCTAGCCTTAAGTAGTCCTTTAGCTGACACTCCAGCTTGAAAACTGTGATAAATACTTCTGGTAGCCTACAGTCCTATAACCTCACAGTTAACATCTTCAATCCACATTTTACGTTTTTTTTTCCCTGGGTTGTAAAGCTCCACTACAGAAGATGATAGATCACAAACCATAACACATTACATATTCTTTTATTGACACCCCTACGAGGACTTGTAAGAGGTTTGTTTTTAAAGGTAATCTCAGCAACAAACCTACTTCATTAAAACCTTGAGCTTTGAATCCTCAAATATGCATCCAATCATTTGCATAGTGACAACACACTGAGTAGTGTAGAAGAGAGAAGCACCTTCTCTGCCAAGTCCTCCAGGTAGTACTTATATTACACACAGGTGCAGCATGATTTATCGCAGTATATTGTTTATTTTGCTAGGTTGCCTTTTTCAGTTATGGTCATTGCGTTGCCTCAGTGGAGCATTTAAGTGTTGATTCTCACAATCACTTCACACTCATCAGTAAACAGCTACTTTGTGAGCTGGGGTACTTTTAGTTCACATAATTACACCATAAGCAAATATGCAATTTTGAACTCATAACATTGATATTTTGGCACTCTTTTTAAATATATATTATTATTTTCACCACATTGTCATTGCAGGATTATGGGAAACTAGTGCCTATCTCCAGAAGTCATTGGGTGAGTGGTGGGGTACACCCTGGACAGGTTGACAGTCCACCACAGAACTATTGTAGAAACAAATGAGCCAGACAACCATTCACTCTCTCACTCACACCTAGGGACAATTTAGAGTTACCAATCAGCCTAATATGCATGTTTTGGTCTGTGGGAGGAAACCAGAAAGCCAACACATGCATGGAGAGAACATGCAAACTCCACACAGAAAGGCTGTAGCTGAGTTTTAAACTTGCAACGTTCTTGCTATGATGGCCCTCAGCTGAATGCTGTTGCACCAATAAAACCTTCCTGTAGCCATCTGTATAGGAGCACTTGGCTTGAATTTTTGAGTTTTGAACAAGCGCCCACAAACAATACTGCCACATTTCAAATTAAGCCCCAGAAGGTTCTATACATAAAGAACTGAAACTAAAACAAACCCCATCCAATTCTCCCAGAGGACACAACTTTTTATGTACTTCTATAAACGTCACCTTTTCCAGTATAAAAAATGTACACGTGCTAACGAACTGAATTATTAATGTTCTTCAAATGCATTTCAAGTAATTCACTTAAACAACTCGAGAAAGGAATATATAACCAGGAATCAAGTTGCAGACAGTGTATTGGGTGGAATGATGGAGCAGATTTTCAGTCGTTCAGGACGACACATCTATTTAGAAATAGGACAGAACAATGATCAATCCTGGAGAGGAGCAAAGTACAGATAAAGCTGGCTCTCCTTTCCATCCTAAGGGTAAGTTACATCAGATGCCTCAAGCACAAACCCTGACAACAGGATTCATGTATCAATAAATTAATGTGTTCAGTAAGTTTAAGAAACTTTGATTTCCTACTGCCTCAGTGGGCAGTCGTCTGGGGTGTTATGAGTCCAGAAGGCAACCAAACCAAGAGAAGAAATCCCACAAATGTTTCTTAAGTGAGATAAAGGTAAAGGTTGCTGATATCCACTCTCCTAGGGAGGATTATGAGACATTTTTATGACTGTGTTCTTATCAGGGATAGTTCTGTTCTTTCATTTGTGAGGTTATCTGACACCACACTTCTTAATCTTGGCAGATCGCCATGGGAGAGCTGAGGAGTTTTTATTCAAATCTCCCTTTTAAATCCGTGCTCCTCTGCAACTACAAAATGAAACTTTTTTTTAATCTCTTGTTGACATTTTCACATCAATGCCAACTTTAATCCTTCAAGTCTTGATTTTTTACAAACAGAGGAGTACTTCAGTAAGCTTGAAACTTTGTATTAACTTAAAAATGCTGGTGAAGTGGGTTTGAATCAGTAACATTTAGGATTTGATTGATGTCCTTGCATTTAGCAACACCTTAACTGTGGTGGCATATAATTTAAATGGGACATACTTTTCACAACACTTTGAAATGTCTACATTAGATCATATTTGACTTTTGATATCAATGTGATAAGAGACGTTAATATTCCTTCCAAACACAGCAAGAAAATATGGAGGATTAGACCTTCTAGAGATATGTGGCTGCTTCATCCCAAATGTGGAATAACAAACTACTACGATGAACACTGCATGTACAATCAGTACCACATGTCATCAGATCACTTGTCAAAGCAACTCACACTGTACAGTATTACAAGCCATTGCACAAGAAGCCTCAGGACATGTGTATTGCTAAAATAGGTCTGCAAACTCACCTCTAGCACTTTGGGACTACCCTGTCTTCCTAGTGTGCCCAAGATCAAGCCCCATCTATGGGCTAGCCGAGCCTTGTCAATAGCCTGCAGCCTTAAAGCACGCATGGCCTCATGGTCAAAGTATTCCCTGGAGAACACCTTGCTGTAGGGGTCATATCTACAGACAAGCACAGACAGAAAATAGCTGAGACACACAAAAGTTTTGACATGAACATTAATAGCCATGTTATATCATGCACACTACCAAGCTGTTGTTAAGGTGTATATCTTGGGGGAGAAATGCAAAAGATGATAATAAATTCAATCATAGAGCACGATCAAGTACAACAGGAGATCTGGTACGTTAGGGCAGTGATTCCCTACCCTGGTCCCTGAGGAATACCACCCTGCATGTTCTAGCTGTTGCCTGCTTACACACCTGATTCAATGGTTTAATTAATTCCCCAAGTTCTGCTGAAGCCTGTTAATCACCAAATCATTCAAATCAGGTGTGTTAAAGCAGGGAAACAGCTAAAACATACAGGATGGTGTTCCTCAGGGGCCAGAGTTGGGAACCACTGCGTTAGGGAAACTGGGGTGTTTCTGAACATTTAATATTAATTTCTCTGATACAAGGGGTACACTTTAGATTAAAATCTTATTAGGATAGTAACCTGTGATCTGTACAACAGCACATATATAATGTGTTTTTACTAGACTGCAAACAAGCCCTCAGTCAAACTTTGATCTCAGCACATTCAAGAAGAATAAGGATGACTTAAAGTAATATTTTTAATTTAAAAACCATAAAAAAACTGCAAAACACACATATTATTAAAACATTATCTTAGTTATAAGGATAAAAAATAGTGTTAACCACATAGGAAACAGCTTATCTTTAACTTTGTGTGTTCAGACGTACACACATGTCATTAACATAATATTAAATACATTGAAATTATGGTGATTAAGTGATGCTAAGTCTAGAAACATCAGAAGTAAATAAAAATAAAAATCTAAACCAAAACAACATCTGACTAAAGTATGGTTCAGTTTTGATCATATTACCTGTAAGCAGGAATGTCTGGGTTTGCAATCATGATAGATTCCAAATGGAATCTTCCATCACCAAGATAACTATAAAAATACAAAATAGATATTAAAAACTTTTTTTTTTTTACATGAAATAAGGGGGGAAAAAAGAAGATTTTTTTTGGGATCAAGTCAAATTCAAACAACTGAAAACAAATAAAATCACCCTTGCATCAATTTGTATTACTATTTTTTTTTTTTTACTCTTCATCTTCACAGCCTCTAAAAACAAAACTAAAGTATTTGAACCCAGGATTTCGAGATGATTTATGGACTGGAATGTTTTTGGTGGAAGATTTTCAAGTCCATATAAGTTACAATGAGTATAAGAAGTAGTTTTTTATTTTTTTTATAATTTTTTTTTGTCTGAGGCAGCACAGGGTGATGGATCTTGGTGAATGGAGGAAGCAATTTTATTCACTATTACCTGCAATGGGGGAGCCAGGAGGTGGCCAATGGTAGCTTTGGCCACCATAGATTAATGTCGGGCTGCCTCAATCATTTAAGGAAACTATACTTCTAAGCAATATAAAATAAGATATATATATATATACACCTTTTACCTTATACATGTACCTTTTTTAAAACTGGAACAAGCCACTAACCTCACAAATTGGATTATTTTTGAGCAGATTGAATGAAAACACAGCTTGTTTGCCATACAGCTAACTAAAAATCTTGGCTTTGCCCAGACCCCATTTGTTGCATGTTTGTCTGAAAACACACCTGTTTCTCTGTATGTAATAAAATTGAATGATAGCACAAAATGAATTCAAGCATAGCCTGTGCTGTGTTGCTTTTCTTTGCTTAGGAACATCCCAGGCTCTCATATAATTACATCCCCAACAATAACCCTGCTGCACATTAGTTCTGTTGTCCTGAGCCATCGGTGGCCACGAGAGGCTCAGCTGTTCAATTCTACTGTTTCTTTCAGAGCTTTTGCTTTGTCATTACATTCACATATTGTTCTATTCTGAGAAAGAGCTCAAGCACAGGGCAGCACACAGAAACGGTCCACTGATCTCTTCTTTAAACTTGTTCCAGGGCCTTTCCAGCTCTTTAACTGGGCCTTTTCAGTGCTCCAAGATGAGCTTCAGTGACTGATACGCTGCCAGTATAACGCTCAAGCAATTCACAAAATACATTTATATACTTGTGCATATAGCATTTCTAATGCGCTTATATTTAACATAAACCAAAGTTAAAGATTAATAAATATTTATCAAAAATTATAAAAAAACTCAATTTATCACTGAGCTGACTCACCTGCACAAACCCCATCCCCCCACCCAGGCCTCCAGCTATGTACTCACTCCACCGAGGGTTTCAAGTAGGGAGAGTATTATGTGGGCGATAGGCCCAGGGTTCCTGTCAGGGTCCGAGTTTAGGCTTGGCAGTCAGGGTTTAGTTTACGGTCAAAGGGTGGGGTTAGGGGCAGGGTTTGTTTTAAAGACAAAGGTCAGAGGGTTAAGTTTAGAGAAAGAAAGGTGTCCTGGGTTAAGTTTAGGTCAGGGCTCTGGGTTAGGTGTAGCAGTCTGGGCTAGGTTTAGGGTATGGTTTGGTTTAGAGTCAGAGTGTTAGGTTTGGGTTTGGTTTAGTGTATATCTTCGATCTTTATATACTGTTTCTTTTTATACTTTATAATTTTGCTATATTTGGGTGTAACTGGAACCTTGAGTACACAATTTTGTTCCACCTCATGTACCACACGTGATGCAAAATGACAATAAAGAACACTAAACCTTAAAAAACATACTATTAAAAATGGGGTCAGTGTTAAGGATCTATGCTGCTTTGGTTATTGATAGTGACTTATCAGTCGTGTCATTAACGATTGTAATTCATTAAAGTATACAGAAACTTAGTTATAAGTGGGAAACATTTAATCTCTTAGAAAGCTTTCAGTGACGCTGCTGCAGCATAATAAAACACTTCATCAATTTGGTGCTTTAACAGATAGAGAGTTATGACCCATGTTAGGATGGCTTAAATCTCCACCCTGTCAATATGTTGCTCGTATGTATAATATAATCCTATTAGTATTGAATGTGTGGAAGAAAGGTGAAGAGGAAGGAACCGACTTCAGGCAAACCAATTGATTTTTCTCATCACCCTCCTACACGCCTCATGCACACATGACAGACAACATACATTAGATTAGCAGGTGAAACACACTAACTCTCACACCACTTTTGGCTCCACTTATGCATATGGCAAAGCTCTTTCGCATGTTGTTATTTTAATCTCATGCACTGGAAGTTTTAATTTGCATAGACTAATGCTAAATGACTAACAAACACAGGGGGAAATTCACCTCCGCATAATTAAATCAGGGGAATTACATTATCTCACTGCGTGTGACGAAACACAGGATTTGTCACATGTTGATCAACACGATCTGAGCATTATGTATTGAAACAAAACAGCTGCAAGGTTGTTTGCTGCATAGCCTCAATACTTTGTCAAATCACTCTCCTCCCTGCAACACTCTGAAAACTCTGAACTGTTTGGAGAATATGTGAAAACACAGAATAGATGTTCTTTTAGAGCACTGGCAACTACTGACTGCATATAGTATGCTCTTTTTTTCACAGGAAAGATTATAACTTAAAATAGACAATCAAACGAACTGCAACAAATTTCCAAACTGTTGTGTGTTGCACCATTTATCAGTTTTCACCTGCACATGTCACAGTAGGTGTCATAATTTGTAAAGCACTTCTTAAAAAACGTGGAAAATTTGGTAAGGATGTGGATTTCCTGCAGTTTGAAACAGCCAAAAGTGTCAAGCTATATCTAATTCAGTGATTTTTCACAGCAAGAAGGTATTTTTAGTCTCACTCTTCTAGATTAGCATCAGGCTTTTTCTGATTGCATATACCACACTGACAAAATTAGTACCATTTGACAACTATATTTCATGTGACTTCAGTATTGTGGTACAGGCATTGATTGAATAAATTGGATGGGTAAATTATGTACAGGAGTAAGTAATGGACACAATAACTGAGGTGGCAATGATTGATGAAACAATACTTGACGTCGTTTGCTATTTAAATTCAAAGGGTAGGCTGAAAATGGTAATAGAAAATTATCTCTTACATTATGGCATCAACATGGCGATCCAGATGTGGAGAAGTACACCCCAAAATTTCTCCAGGTGATAAAGGGCGACATTGGGGGACAATGACATCATACTCTGGCTTCAGAGCTGCACTCACAGCCTTCAACATAAACAAAAAGGGATAAAATACAAGGATTTTTTTTAACAGTTGGGGAAGTTCATTCAAAATGAGACAATTTCTCTAGCTGGAATATTTAAGGATGTGGGAGAAATAATGAACTTTTCTTTTAAAAAAAAACAAATAAATAAGCTGTTCATCTGTTTCTAAAAGGTACTGACAGTATAATCAGATTAGAGTCATTTATAAAATTCAGCCAACTCAAATGCATCTTTTCAACTTATTAGTACACATAAGTAGCAGAGCAGCAAAACATGATGAGCCTTCCACCATGCTTTACAATGGGAATGACATTCAGATGTTATATCTGTCAATAAGACACTGCCAAAAGTGGCAAAAAGCCTATGACCTTTTCAGAACTTGATGCATCAATGTATATTTATGTATTTTGTCAATTTCTATTGGCATTTATGTTGTTTTAAATTGTTTTTTTTTTCATTCAACCTTTATTTAGACAGGTAAATCCCAATGAGCCTCGAGGACTCATTTACAATAATGTTTTGACAAACGATATTTAGACAAGAACTCAGCTAAAAGAAATCAATAAATTAATGACTAGCAGTTTTATTTCTAAATGCAGACATTTCACTTATTTGAAGGTTGGTCATAAATTGTTGGTACCATTTCATAGCTTAGGTTATTAAAACAGCTGGTTATTAAAGCACTGAATTGCTGTTACAAATGCAAAGTAATGTTTAAGCCAGTTAGGGCTAGTAAATACAGCAGTTAAACACATTAAAATCCTTCTCTTACATATCTGCTGCATATTCCCCAGACTTTACTGTTTGTTCATTCCTTTGTGTGCTAATTGGTTTTTTAGAATCTAATCCTGATCTCGGTCATTATACACATTTTTTGTTTATTTTTATAATGGCAGATTTGATTAATGCACTGATGGTGGATTTACTGACAAACAGGGAACCTAAATGCCCACTTTCCAGAGAAAAAAGCTAATATTGCATTTCCAAGTTGTGGGCTTAAGCATAATACAAAGTATGTGTCTAATATTAAATAATAATACGAACAGTCAGTTAAGCAAAGCTTTTTCTACTCAGTGCAATGAGTTTAACAGAAACGATCTAGAGATTTGAATGGCTCACTGAAGAACAATTTTCAAATTGTGTAAGCGGCCATGCCTACAATCAATGCTAAAAAAAAAAAACGTGGATGCATACACACATAAATGCACTGAAACAGCAAACATACAGTATAATACTACCCAAGAGGGCAGAGCATGGTTTAAAAATAGTGTTGGTTACATTAGTGAAGGCCCACAGTGGTGCTGGAAAACAGCAGATCACATTATAGAACAGGAAGGGAGCAATCCAGAAAGAGGGACGTTAAAGCTTAATACTAGAACTGCTGCACTGCTTATGTAAAGAGCAGTCCTGAGCATGATGCTGAAATGAGAGGCTTTCCAAGGTCAATGCACCTTTCAAAGCAAAAATAACTGCTGCCAGATTTAACAAACCCACACTTGAACTGAGCTAAAGGAGTGTTGCTAAAGGATTGTTCATAAAAACCTGGAACCATGAAAAATAAACAGCAAAAATGATCAGATTAATGCATGTCTCTATGTTTCTGCACTGCAAGTATAACCTTATATGTGAATAATGGTGAAATGAATGTTGTTTATTAGTCTGTTTGAGGTTTTCTCGAAGCAAAAACGCATATCCACGCGTACAAAGATTCATATATAAGCATTGCTGTATCACCTGCAGTGCTGCCACAAACTGAATTGTGCTGACAAGTGCCAAGGATTTCCCAGGAAGGTAGTTGAACTTGACTGTGTCCAAGAAATGTGCATTATCCATCTGGATATCCACAAACACATACAGCATCTTAATACCTGCAGTGGAATCTATAGGAACTGTAAGAAGGACAAAGACAAAGAAAAGACAAATTAATAATTTACTCTTTCATGACAGAAAAGCATACATTATGTGCCTTATTGGTGGCGCCTTAAACATTAACATGCTGTTGTTCAGACATACAGCTATATATATCCATGCATGTACTTTTATAAATCCCAGCTGGCGTCTGCAAGATATAATTGAAAATCATTCAGATCAAGTTGCTAGCTCATGCAGGAACTGATGCAAAGACCTCAATTATTTAGGGAAGGAGAGAGACACATGTGATCGCTATTAATGCCATTAATTTCATAGGCCATTTACCACGCACTCGGGCTTAGGAGGCACAGCTAGAGATGTGCCGAGGTGGATGCTGAGCAAATGAGTCCAGAAAAAGAGGTGACTAAAAGAGCACATAAAACTGAGGAATTATTGTTTGTGCTCATAACTATTCCACGTCTTATGTTACATAAAATTTACACTTCAGAAGCAAGAGGACATCTTGTTTTAATTAAATAAATGACCTAGTAAGGTAAACATCAGAAACCAGTGAAACTTGCTTATTGGACTAAATTAAAACCACTGAAAAAGTAAAGTATGGTAAGGTTCAGAATATCAAGAAAGAGATGCTGCTTCTTTGCAAAGGAAGAATGAGTAGAAACAGAAGTGAACAATAGGAAATCCCAACAGAAGTAGGCTGGAAAACACTAATTTAATTTAGAGGCAGGGGGTAGGTGATTTAATCTCCAACTATATAAAGTTCAAACGATTTGGCATGAAAGATAGGAGTGGAAAAAGTAATAGGATACCGAGTGTGTGAATGTGGATTTGGCTAGAGTGTGTGAGATGGGTTGTCAATTAACTGAAAACAGAAGTGATGAATGATCCCACATCTCAGTGAGGAGAAAAAGATAAGGAAATAGATACGTGTTTAAAAATCTGTTTTACTGAAGGGAACCAAGGAGTTAAACCATCAGAGGAAGAGCAGATAAGTAAAACCCTCAGGGACTAACAGATGTCCATTGCTTGTTTTTAGACCCTCCCCAAAAGAAAAGGGAAGAGCAAAGTGACATTGATCTGTGTTCACATTAGCATGATAGCCTGAGTGCACTTAGGTGCTGCAAAAAACAGTCCATGAGAGAGACAGGACATACTTGCACCATAGGTTTTATTGTCATATGTTCTTGCAATAAGGTCTAATAACTCAGTTGCTGATCAATACCCACATTTACAAATACAGTATGTGGGCATATTGAATGAAGGTAAACATAGGCCATTAGGGTTTAATAGCTTTACAACAAATTATTTGTTAAAAATAGACTAAAAACAATATATGTCTTATATGCTGTATTTAATATGTGGTGCTACATTAGTCAATATTTGACTTTTGATAATTGTTGACATTTCCTATATGACATTAATTAGGCTTGATCACATGACTACAATGTAGCAGCCAAATGATATGTCTGTTAGGATGATGTAACCAAGTGTTTGTTTAACATAACTGTTACCTGAGTTAATATATGAATATATGTGCATTTCTCCTTCTTGAATCGCCACCTTATCATGATGGAGAAGTGTGTGCGCCTGAATGATAGGAGCCATGCTGTCTGGTAGGATCACCCAAGGCAAATTGCTCCTAGGTGATAGACCAGACAAAGAGTGATTCAACACATATGTATGGACAAAAACAATCAAAGAACTCTGTATCCCTTGCCTGGACATGGGTTACCGGGGCCCCACCCTGGAGCCAGGCCTGGGCAAGGGGCTTGTTGGTGAGCACCTGTTGATGGGTCTCTACATATGAAGACTGGTCAGGCTCAGCCTGAATGAGCAACATGGGTTTGCCTTCATGTGGGCGCACCATTTGCAGGAGGGGCCATATGAGTCGGGCACATGATACTAGGGATGCACCGATCCACTTTTTTTACTTCTGATCCGATCCCGATACCTAGATCTGAGTATCGGCCGATACCGATCCAGTTCCGATATCATGATCATCATTGATTTTATATGAGGCTGTAATAATCTCCTCTCAAGTACAATTTGTACAAATATTTGCATGCATGTCTAAAAAGGCAACTTGAGGTAAGTTTTATTAATGTTGGATAAGTTTTAAAGTTAGAATTAAATTCTGCTAACACAAAACATGTTTCTTTTTATTCCTAGCTTCAAAGTGGATATTAAAATGATTAATTTAAGTGATATATATATATATATATATATATATATATATATATATATATATATATATATATATAAATATATATGTATGTATATACCCTGAGATGACTTCTGTTGCGGCTTGGCACTTTATAAATAAACTGAATTAAATTGGATTGATCGAAATAGCAAATTAATGAATGAGAACAAAAAAAAGTACTGATGACAGAAAGCAAATACTAACACGGAAACAAGTTTTACATTGTTGAGGCAAAGTGAAAAAGTGAGCAAAATTGTTTTAAATGCAAGAAAGTCAGAAGACAGGAACGGAGGGAGGGGCATTTGCAGAGGTTCATAGTCAAAGATATGCACATGCTAAAGGGGATTTTGCAGTTTAGTTATTTGTAAGCATTTTTTTTTCTACAGAGTTAAAAAAGTATTTAAAACTAAAGTTCTAGTTAACAGAAATACTTTTTTTTTGTTTGTTTTTTTAGATTTAAAGAAAAGACCAATTTTATAATTCAGCATTTCAACAGGATAGCATCAATAGATCATAACTAAATTATATAGTCCACATATTGCAGCACATTTAGGTGCTTCATAATGGAAAAATATAAAATAAGTAAGATTTTTAAAACAAATATTGGAGAGAAAAAAAGAGTAACACAGGAAAGACTGTTGCTCTGAGTCAGTCAAACATTGTCTTTCATCGTTCACAGGTGGCTGAAATCTTGGGAAAGAGTGTGAATGATGTTTCATGAGGGAGAGATACAGACTAGGATCATATACACAAAGGCACCCATAAACTCTGGGAATTAACTCTTTGTTCAATATATCTTTAAAGTCTCCATCTATTCTAGTTTCATGCTTACATTTACTTGATTCTTTTAAGCATAAATGGTGTTGAGTACATATCTCATCTTCTCTGTAAACACAAGCCAACACTCATATAATTCTGCCATGATATATAAATAATGCACCCCCCAACGCACACACATACAAAGACAAATAAACAAAAAGCATATCTCAACAAAATCAGCTTTCCACGTTTTTATTAAAATTCTGCTGGTCATTTCTGGTATTTGGAAGAGGTGAGATTGTTCTGGCAGAGATATATCAAAACTATTGATTTAACATTTCCTCTCATGTTCTGGAAGAGACAGACAGCGGGGGTGAGTGTGAAGGTCCTCAAGAACTGCTTGGGGTTTTCAAAGGACACCTCTAACGCAGGTTCTAAATTGATCTGAAAGCGAGGCTCCAAAGGTCTGATATTCTTTCCATATAAGAAGTGGTCAGAATGCTCTAACTCGTTACACTTTCTATTTATTGACTGAGACATCTGTTAGTCCGTCTTTCTGTTTTTGTTGATGCTCTATTTTTTTTTTTTCATGCTGCCCACTCTCTAAAGGTGGGTGTCCTTGATCCTGGCTTTCTGAATGTGGGTTTCTGAGATCCAATCATCATTTAGATCCAGATTAATGGAGAAACAATCATGTGCACATTGACATTAGAGACACTCACTGAGACAACTGTGACCATAGTGAACCATGAAATCAGCTCCCAGGGCTCGGGCAGTGAAGTCGTCCACGCAGCAGGCCCCATAGGTTACGTCCCCCATAATGATGGTGTCTGCCTCTGTGAACCTGGAATGCATGTACACAAAGAGGCACTAATCAGTGAAGTCACAGACCAGGTATAGCCATTTTTGATTCTTGCCACAGAGATCAATACCTATAGCATGCAAGGCACGGTGTGATTATGAGAAAGCAGAGTAACATCAAATCCTATCTTGGCAAAGCAGACAGTGCACAAAACATAGTTTCTGAAATTGTTGTTAGTCAATGAATAACTTACAGGGTGATTCATTGTTTTCATGTTGCACTGTATGGCCAGCAATCAATGGGCAAGCTGTATGATAGCCAAAGCCTAGCTAGATGCAGGTTACTGGGTCATCAGGTTAGTCTGGTCAAAGAAAGGCAGCTACATAATGACAAGTTTGTCTTGGCTTCTATCTAAGGCCTGGGTTTATTGCTCATCTGTCTAGGAGCAGAAAAGTCTCAACAATGACTTGCAGCATGAACATGTGTTTGCAGAATGAAAATAAGCCACGTACACCAGATGCTTTGCAGAATGAAAATAAACCACGTACACCAGATGCTTTAAATCACAAATAGATTGCACTGAAGGAAAAAATATATATACCAGTAATTTCTTACTGAGAGGAAAACCAACACAATTGTACCCGGTATCTACTATGCGTAAAAGCACCATAGAAAGCACTACTGAAAAACAACGTGTACCTTTTTATGGCCATTTATGGTGAAATAAATGTTAAGTAAAGCCATTAAGGCTAAGTAAAAACAAATAAAATTTGAAAGCAACCCTCAGAGATGTTAATGAACAGGAGCTTGAGGCATTGGAGAGGAGGAAGACGAGGGAGTGGTTGTAAAAAGGTGATTTATGCCAGGTATTTGTGGCTGTATGCTGACAGATTTAGGCTAGAAAGAAGTAAAAAAAAAAAGATGAGACAGAGAGCCTAGGAAGAAAGGAGGAGATAAGCAGAGAAGACTGCATCTGTACCGCCCAACAGAATCTTAGTAATGTGTCTCCTGCTAGTCAATCTTTCAACTTTCATCCACTTGTTTATTCCTCACTCTGCCTACTGCAAGGGGCCTCAGACAAAGTTTCTATTAGGCTTTTCCCTTCTTTTTTTTTTTTTTCCTGATATGAACTCTGGGTTAAGCTCTCTTTGGGCTCTGTTGTCACTGTCCCCTTGTTTTCTATGTTGTTTCTTTTACTCTCTCTTATTCCTGAATCCCCTATCGCATCTACCCTAATGGTTGCCCTCAAGTGAAGACGAGTGCAGGGCCATCTGAGCCCAGCAAATCAGACATAGCAATTTATCTGGTAAATAAATATTTGTCTTTTATGGTCTGATTCAATTATATTCCCTGATGTCAAGGTTTGGATTTTATCTTTGTATGCCTGACTGTACTGTGAGCCAACAGCAGATAGAAAATTATGGGTTATGGAAAATGATTTAATCATAGTGTAGTTTGAGATAGGTAAACACTTGCACAAGTTCCCCCATTGTCTTTTGGATATTGCCAGCTAACTTTATTTGGAAATGCAAAAATAATAATAAAATAAAATAAAATGCTAGTTTTCAGCTAAAAATGCACAGATTGCCCACCAGGAAAAAGAAAAGGAAACAATAATTCTTGCAATCTACTGCAGACCATGCAGAACTATCTACCATGCAAAACACAGCACTACAGAAGATTACTGTACCTAATCAGCCATCTATCAGCCAGAAACCTTATTATCACAGTACCTCCAGTAGCAGTGCAAAGAATATCTAGTTATTTTCAAGGTGAATTTTTATGGTAATAAATCGTAAAAATCTGAATAATAGGCCAATATCAGAGGTGTGATTTTCCTCAAACACAGGCATAGTAATTATTGGACAATGTATACCCCTATATTCCACTGGGAGAATGAAAACGAGGGAAAAGGGGTATAAGAATGTTAGTGCGTTGATAAAAATCACATTTTCAGCACACTCCTTCGAACAGTAATAATAATGATAATAATAAAAAAGCAGTACAGTTATATGTTCAAAGTACAACTGTCCTTTGTCTCTCCTCATTTACATACATTTCACTTTCCAAGATCTCTTCTGTCAGTTGCTTTCCCAGTTTACATTGTATTTTTTTGCACTGGTTTAGCCCCATCTCAGTGCACTCTGTTCAGTCATTACAGCTGAAATGTCATTAAGATCTAATTTAGATGTCAGAAGAGCTTGTGAACTCCATAGTAGCCCTTGTTAATTAGCTCTTTCGCATACAATTTAATATGTGTGAGAAGTTGCCCACTGATTAAAATCTTTTAATATAAAATATTATCCACTTTTATGCTGCAAAAACAACTACAAGCCTACAACCAGAAAGACAAATGTGTGTACACATGCACAAACTCGCAGGCTGTGGATTTATGGCCAGCAGATTGTATCACTGTTTATCAACAGGTTAAGTAGCTATATTTCACTTAAATAGCCTTTCACTTAGCAATTTTGCCATCGTTGTGGAGCAGGGTAAACATGAAAACCAACTAATCTTTCTGCGCGGTCCTCTCGACACGTTATTCTTCTTCTGACTTGACAAGAATTCCTTCAGATGTCATAATAAAAGATAAACTTATTTGCCAATAACACCTTACAGCTCAAAGATGTTGCATGAGCCAAAGACAACGGAAATCTCTGAACCATTATATTTGCAAACAAAAAGGAATTCTGCTTGGAAAGAGACAATTTTTTAAATGAAATAACGAGACTTGATTAGAACAACAAGTTTCCACCAGTTGTGTTAATAACTATTTATCTAAGCTTGTAACTTCTGATATGAGATAAAACAGACGTTGTTTCATCCAACACTTATTGTTACTCTCAGAGCCTTTTAGATTAAAAAGCAGCTTTAAAATGGCTAACAATGGCAGCTGAAAAACTAACACAAATTCAAATGGTTCCTTTTTTATTGGGACTAAAGTTGTTTCTGACAGTGCACAAGCATGTTTAACAGTATAATTCAAGATATTTTCCAGGGTTGGAGCTGATACTTTTTTTTGACATACCACAACGCAGACGTGAATTAATCCAAATCCATTTAAAACCATCAATAATCAATTAATATTTGATAATGACACGACATCCTGCTCAATAACACAAAGATCAAACGGTAATGTGTGCAAGGACAGTTGGTGTATACACAACAAAAAAACGAGACTGAGATGATTGACAGAGGCATGAAACAACAACGTTTTCATTGAAAGTCAGAGTCGCAGAGTTTCTTGGCATTCGCCAACACAAAATTGTGTACACAGGGTCCCAGTCACATCCAACAAAAGTATAAATTGTAAAGAAAAAAGTAGGATCTAAGATATGAAAACATACGCTAAACTAAGAATATGCTAAGCACTAATAGTACAAAAATAATACGCCCAAAACAGCGGCACGAACATGAGTCTGTGTGAGCAGATGAGTACGAATGAACACAACAGTGTGAAATAAATGAAAGTAGGTGTTTATGAGTAATGTGTCTTCTATAAAGTTCAAGGACAGTATATGCATGTTGTATACATAATTTCACTCATAAGAGGTGACAGAAAAAAATAGCTGGTGATAGCTGCCACTGCTAACAAGAGGAACATTAAGCTAGCTACAACAAAGTTGGAAAATGTGAAGAAAATTACAAACTCCATTTAAATTGTATTGCATAATATTTTCAGTTTTTTGGCAACAAGGGCTTACTGCATTATGTTTTGCACTTAGGAGCTACAATAGAACAAGATTAGTCTATATCAAAGAAATGCACACTCATTTTCACAATCTACAACAGAGCCAAACAAGAGTACAACAAACAGCACATTATACACCTGTTGGCAAACTATTATACGGCAATACAGCATAAAATTGTCTAGACAAGCAAAGGCCTTCATAGCATTTGATCTAGATTTGTGACCTTGAAGCTGGGGTGCTAAAAGTGTACGTGGAATTATGTTCAGTGATAATGCATACATGTATGATTTGTTATTACAGTATCTTGAACTGATAAGAAGTTATAGTCTGAACAAGCAAAGACCTTGTTTCAAACTTGACCTTGATGTGTGGCCTTGACCTTGAAGATGGGGTGATTAAAAGTATATGCAACACTTAGTCTGGTAATGATGCTTATGTGTATGAAGTTTTATTAAATTATCTTGAGCTGATCAGAAGTTACGGGTGGGACAAGAGAAAGTTTACGGATGTACAGACAGAGACCATACCATAATATGTCCTGCCTTTGACAGGCAAATGCAAATTGTGGTGGATATTGATGAGCAAATACACAATCTGGCTCAAAACACCCAATAATTAGCTGCCAAATACTGATTTTACTGTGAAATCATAGCTGCAGTGAAAAACAGGCTTTATAAAATACTTTATTAAATCCCAATGGGATTTGATATTGTTCCAGTATAAGATATTGGGGGAAATTAATAAATAAAAACAAGTTGTTGACGAGAAGGAAGTGCAGCAGAGAAACCTCCGACGACTGTTATTATTCTATGATGCCTCATGCAGCATCAACTGCAGCTACCAGAATAACACAAATGAACTCTTTTGGTACTAAGCACTGACAAAAACCCTTAACTGAATACCCTGGTTACAAACATAGTCCCTACCAATGAAGTGTCTTTGACAACATCATCTGTTGTTAACAATACAACAATACATTGCATTTGTCATTGTCCAATGCACCTCTATTTGTTGTTTTTGTCCCTTCAAATGGTCTGAAAGTGGAAAGGAAAAGCATTAAGTGTTGGAAATATGCTCCTGCATTTATGTTTCAGGGAAATGAATGATAATGCCATCCAAATATTCATGCTTCGTCCTTGTCAGTTCTTAAAGGTCCTCCATTTGATATGTCTTTAAGACCTTATATTTCCAATGGCAATCAAAAAAAAAAAAAAAAGATCTGGTTCACCTTCTTGTTCTCAGTTTTGATTTGGTACTTTTTCCTGTACAACTTGCCAGAATTAGTTGAGTTTTTAGTTGAGCTGCTTGTACAGTTAAATAACGTTCTCAATGACTTGGTAACTCATTATGCCATATGCTAAAGAGGACAATATGTACCTTCAGAAATCATTTAGAGCACAACGCTGAAATCAGTATGTAGCAAAATCTTCAGACCATGAATCCTAAAAAAATAATACAAGTACACAATAAAAATTCTAGACAAATTAAAAAAAAGAATAATAACGTTCAGAGCTACTGCAACAAGATGCTACTAGTGCCCACATCTATTTGACAGCGTGAAGAAGCTTCAGTCAGTAAAGTGTTAAACCTAAGTTTAGGATTTTGTCTTAAATCCTAAATTAAATTATTACCTGTCAGGATTGAGGAATAATTAATGGAACATCCATCCATACATCCATCATATTTACCAGCTTCTTCCTTTCCAGGTCACAAGGGTCACTGGTGCCCATGTCTAGCAGTCACTGTGTAAGAGGCAGGGAACACCCTGGACAGGTCTCCAGTCCATCACAGGGAGACATATAGACAAACAACCATTCACTCTCTCACTCACATCTAGTGACAATTTAGAGTTATTAATCAGTCTAACATGCATGTTTTTGGTCTGTGGGAGGAAACTAGAGTACTCGGAAAAAAAAGCACGCATGCATGGAGAGAACATGCTAAATCCACCTAGAAAGGCTCCGGGCTGGGATTTGAACCAGCAACCTTCACACTTGACAGGACACCTAATGACATATCAGAGGAAGTTTGGAAATGTATTGGAGATGGCAGTGAGGTTTTTGACTCAAACATTCAAATGCATATTTGAGGGTGAGAAAATGCCTGAGGGGTGGAGAAGAAGTGTGTTGGTGCACATTTTTAAGAACAAGGGTGATGTACAGAGTTGTGGCATCTACAAGGGAATTGAGTTGATGAGCCACATGATGAAAATCTGGGACAGTAGTGGAAGCTAGACTTAGACAAGAGGTGACTGTGAGTAACAGTATGGTTTCATGCCAAGAAAGAGCACCACAGATGCCAGCTTTGCTTTGAGGATGCTGATGAAGTACAGAGAGGGTCAGAAAGAACTCCATTGTGTCTTAGTGGATTTAGAAAAAGCATATGACAGGGTGCTGAGGGAGGAGGTGTGGTATTGCATGAGAAAATCTGGAGTGGCAGAGAAGTATGTTAGACTGGTACAGGACATGTATGAGGACATCATGACAGTGGTGAGATGTGCTGTAGGAGTGACAGATAGCTTTGGGATTGCATCAAGGATCAGCTCTGAGCCCCTTCTTGTTTACTCTGATGATGGACCGACTAGCAAATGAGATCAGGCAGGAATCCTGTGGACTATGACATTGTGATCTGTGGTGAGAACTGGAAACGTGGAAGAGAACTTAGAAAGGTGGAGGTATGCACTTGAAAGAAGAGGAATGAATGTTAGGCATACTAAAACAGAGTACTTGTGTGTGAATGAGAGGGAGGCCGGTGGAACAGTGAGGCTACAAGGTCACAAAGGTGCAGGACTTCAAGTACTGTACTTGGGGTCAACTGTCCAGGAAAATGGAGAGTGTGGTAAAAAGGTGAAAAAGAGAGTCCAGGCAGGATGGAGTAGATGGAGAAAAGTTTCAGGAGTGATTTGTGACAAAAGGGTGGCAGCAAAGGTCAAAAGAAAATTTTATAAGACAGTGGTGAGACCAGCTATTTTGTATGGTCTGGAGACAGTGGCATTGACAAAAAGACGGGAGAAAGAACGAGAAGTGATAGGAATGAAGATGCTGAGGTTCTCCTTAGGAGCGACAAGGATGGATAAGATTAGGAATGAGGTAATCAGAGGCACAGCACAGGTTGAACAACTTGGAGATAAAGTTAAAGAGACCAAACTGAGATGTTTCAGACATGTCCAGAGGAGGGACAGTGGGTATATTGGTAGAAGGATATTAGAAATGCAGCTGCCAGTAAAAGAACAAAGAGGAAGGCCAAAGAGTAGATATATGGATACAGTTAGAGACAATATGGATATGGGAAAAGCTGAAAGAAGAAGATTATTATACAGACATTCACATGTTTGCACTAAAACTTAAACTGATCAAACAATGCTTGCATAAATACCAAAGTCTTCTACTGTGTTTTCAAATAAGTTGCTTAAGGCCAACTTGTCAACAAAATAATATGGCAAATAATTATTCTTCAGTAAGATACAACTAATCAAATTTCACAATAGCTTATTTTTCTATCTTCTATATTAATTTAAAATGTTGTCATTTCACTGTTTATGCACAGCAAGATGTTTCCTTTAATGCCACAGCACGACATGGTGGCCTTGAATGATAAGAACTGAATGCACCATACTTATAGGAGTACACCCATATTGTTCCTGTTCCTGCTCCTGCACTTATTTAAGATATAATGAGGTGTGTCACAAGTTTCCTTAAGATCTATGCTGCTATTCAGATTCAGCTGGTTTGACTTCAAAGAGTTTTTACCTTATCTGTCATTGCTCTGAGCTCAAAAAACATGTCTCAATAAAACTTCTTCTAGCTATGTCGTTAGTAGACAGTGCACCAAACACAAGATGTTTTGGTGAAACTTTACAAACGCAGAATAAATCACTTTTAATGTTTCAAGACACAACTGATTGGTTTGGAAATAAATGCAATTATATTATAACCATACAATAATCAGATATCAATTTTAAAAAATTAAGCAACAAATAAAAAACATATTTATCTCTGTTGTTTTTTTTATCAAAATTACGGTAAAACAGCATTTTGATCATCAGCTCTCTTTCATCTTGGTTTGCGCAGAGCTCAACGTGTCACTATCTGTTAGCGAGTGCGCTTTGGCCTTTAGGGAGGTTTGAAAGCAGAATGCTGTAAAGGTAAGAACTGCATTTGGGGCTTTATGGCACAAAACTAAAGATGAAATACAATATAAAACCAAAAAAGCATTACTTTAATCTAAATTAAGATTTTTATGTTTTTTTTATGATATAATCCAGGGGTAGACATAAGGAAAATTTCCAGGATATCAAGCAGACAACCTCTTGACATAATCTGGTTGTCCTCCAAAATTTTTTGATTTTACACAATGTTTACAATAGAGAAGGCAAAAAAAATCTAAATATACATAATTTAATAAGAATGTTGCACTATATACAAAGTTTACTGTATACAAATGGTCTCAGTCAGCTATTTCAAGTTCAAGTTCAAGTAGGTTTATTGTCATTCTCACCAAACGTGGTACATGAGGTGGAACGAAATTATGTACACAGGGTCCCAGTTACACCCAACAATAGTAAAAATATAGTGTAAAAAGAAACAGTAAATGAGGATCTGACATACACTAAGAGACACGCTAAACGAACGCCAAACGGTACACTAAAAGATCTAAGATATACGCTAAACACTAATAATGTAAAACAACATGTCGTATCAACAGCAGCCCGAACAGGAGTCTGTGTGAGCAGATGGGTACGAATGAAAACAGCAGCATGAAATAATCAGCAGCATGAGATCAGCAGCACAGATAAGTTAAATTTCATCAAGTAAAGTGGCATTACAGTGATGTTTCTTATTTTTATTTTCACAGTGATTATCTGGTTAGGGATTTATGAGTCTAACAGCTTCAGGGTAGAAGCTGTTCCTCAGCCGAGTGGTTCTAGACTTAATGCTCTGCAACCTTCTGCCTGAGGGGAGCGGGGGCAAAAAGTGTGTGGACAGTGAGGATTTTGTGGACTGCTTGAAATGTCCAAGCTTCTGAGTGGCAGCCTCTTTCAGGAGCTGCTGGAGTGGAACTTCCTCGTTCTCCTCGTCCTCTTCCTTGTCATCAGACTTTGCAAGATAGGCACTTCCAGCATATTTAAGACAGGGATTAAAGCAGAAAAAATATTCTTGACTGAAATTCTTTCTACACCTAGAAGTCCCACTAACCCACCCATTCACACATACACATGCAATTTTTTCACATTTGATCACTTGTTAAATTATATTTATCACAGTGCAGTTACCTCTCAGTATGGTTCTAAATATAAACAATTATAGCACATCCAAACAGCCACAAAATATCACTGTGCAGAATTGAATGCTTCTGGGTATGTATGATAAACTCCAAACACCTAAACTAACTCTCTCACATAGAGAACTTCAAACGTTTGGGGGGGAAATTAAAGTTAAACAGAGACACACATCTTTGTCTTAATATGGGATGTTTCAATATTTGTCTTTGAGCGTTAATATGGTTTAATTATAAAAACTAAGGCATCAGACGCAGCCTGTCTCACCGTGAGAGACAAATATGAAGACAAGGCTCCCGTGGTGGCGCGTCTCCTTTGAGGATCAGAAGTTTTGGTCACATGCAAGTTGGACGTCTGTTCGATGGTGATGATGCTTTGAACACATTAACAGTTCTTTTTGTCATTTAGTTTTTCGTACTTTTATCATAAAATATCCTCTGCAGCAGGTGGGTAATATAGAACAAGTACACAAATGGAAAATACAAGTTTCCCAACAAGCATCACATCTGCGTCTACAAATCCTGAATCCACCATTCGTCCAGTAATGATGTCCACAGCAACTAAAGATTAGTATCTAACAAGGTTGAGTCAGGTCCTCTGGATGGATTCTTCTTTGTTGAAACGTTTCATCTGTTATCCAAAAGACTTCTTCAGTCTCAGGAGCTGCAAGTAATCTGAGACCGAGTGTGTTACAGCTCCTCAGACTGAAGAAGTCTTCTGGATAAAAGACGAAACGTTTCAAATAAATAAGAATCCATCCGGAGGACTCAACCTTGTTAGATTTGCGACAGTTTGTGCCATCAGAAAAATTCTAACGGTTTCTGAAAGCTGAGATATTGCACTTTTACGGTCATTATAGACTTATTATGTGAACCTGACTCCTGTTGTTGCAGGAAACCCGTGAAACAGCTCCTCTGTATGCCAATTCCCACACAGACACGGCATGAACAGGTGGGCCCTGCGAGCTCGTCACCTCTTCATGCAGGATGCGGGTCGGAGGGCAAAATCTGGCACTGTCCCGCCCAAATTGGGACAGTTGAAGACACGTTTTTTCTCCCGTTTTCAGTTTTACAAATAACAAAGATTCATCACGGCAACAAAAAACTTTAATCCATGTCTATTTCAATTGGTTGTCCACCGGACGATCTGGTTGTCTGAGACAAACGGAAACAGTTGATGTTGAACCCCCTGTAATCGAATTAACTGCAGAGTCCAAACATGTGGTAAAGTAGTCATTGTGCAACACAGCTTCCTGTCTGACGTGTACAACCAGTGTCAGCTATGACCAAAGTCAGCCTACTTTCTAAATATAAAAGAAATTAGCTCGTGTTCACTTCAAAACATTTTTTAGTAAAGAAAAAGAACAATCTTTTATAGTCTCTAAAAAAACCCAGAGATTATTTTATTCTACAGTTTCTTTAAAGTCACAGCATTCAAACCAGCCACTAGGGAGCACAAGCCAGTGCATCTCTTGTGCCGGTCCCAAGCCCGGGTAAACGGTGAGGGTTGTGTCAGGAAGGGCATCCGACGTAAAACACATTTCCCAAAACTATAATGCGAGTTCATCAAAGCGAGACCATACTGGATCGGTTGAGGCTCGGGTTCACAACAACCACCACCGATGTTGTTGACGAACAGGGTGCCACAGAACTCTGTCACAGACTGCTCTGTGACTAAAGTCACAGCATTCAAAGTGAGGCTCAATTATTTCCATCTACTCTCACTTATTAAGATTCATCAAGATAATTATAAGACTTTAGATGAGTGTGTAGAACCAGTGAACATCTGATAGATTACGTTTTAGTTTTGTCTTTATACGTCTTAAAATATGATTATAAATCCACATCCAAACAACCTCAATAATCAAGTCATAGTCTGTTATATCTTATAATATTAAAATATTCATAATGGGCTAGAATTAGGCTCTGTGAAATAACTTTTGATTTCATAAGGGGGCTTTAATGTGCATTTTGAAGAAAATATATTAAAACATTTGTTGTTTCAAAACAGCAACAACAAATAAAAAAATTAAAAAATCCAACTTTTATCTTCCTTTAATTTCTAGTGTTTACCAACAGAGTTTAAAAAGTAGCACAAGACACAGCAGGTCACTATTAGACTGATCGTCACTATTTCTAATTACTGGATTGGCTGGGTAACGTTTTTTTTTTTAACTACCTGCCTCCGTGAAAGGTGGGTGATCATGTAGTTGCCTGTGTATGTGCATGTTTCTTTGTTAGCATAATATCTCATGAATGTGTGTACAAAAAGTAATCACTGAATGTGATTGTGGATCATTGAATCTACTACTGTTTATTTTTGGTGTCAACTTGAGTTAAGTTAGTCGCCACAGCTAAACGACCTTGGCAAGTACAAAAAAAAAATGTCAGTATTGCAATAATGTTTATAAATACTGAGCAAAAAAATTTTCACAGTGACTGAGAGGCATTCCATACACACATTGTATTTTTCGCCCTATAAGTCGCGTTTTTTTGCATATTTGCATACCCTGCGACTTATAGGCCAAAGCATCGTATTTATGGATTTTTTCCCCATATTTTTAAACCAATTTTGGACTGAGATATGAATATGACCGTTTGCATTCATTCTGACTGAAAATATTGAAAACTACAATTTTTCAGCCACTAGATGGCACCAGAGTAGAAAGGCGTGCCATTATATCATGTAAAAGGTAAAAGTGGCTATAATGACAAATTCAAAAAAGTCCAAGACAAAAACAACTGGACATTATTTATTATACTTTATACTTTATTGTTTTTGTCTTGAACTTTTTTGAATTTACCATATCCTGGATGACTGAGAATCTTTACCAGCTATTAATAGCACAATCAGCCTGCCATAGACGCCACCTTTGTTCTGCTCACTGCTTGGGAGCAACCGTCAAATCAGCTTCAGTTCGCTGCACCGCCCCGGTGAAATGCAGTTAATTTGACCATTAAAGTGCCTTTATTAAGTAAAAGTTCAACTGAGACACACCTTTGCAATAACGTCGAGCAAATAAATATTTGTTTCTAGGTGTTTATCTTGTTGTGCCCGCTGCTTTCGCAAATTGGTTTTGAAATGCAGTTGATTTGACCGTCAAAGTGCATTTATTAAGCAAAAGTTCAACTGAGACATACCTTTGCTATAATTTCGAGCAAACAAATAATTGTTTTTAAGTGTTAATCTTGTTACATTCTTGTTAAAGTCCTTCCATGCACGCTCTCGCGGCCGTCATTTGGCAGCCAATCGATTTTTGGCACAACACTGGCCTGCATTTCCATGTTGTCAGCGGTGATGCGTAACAAACGCGACGCGTCAGCGGTGACGCATAATAGATGCGACGTATACAGCGAAGCAACATATTTATGGATTTTTCCACTTTATTAGACATATTTGAACTGATGCGACTTATGGGGTGGAGCGACGTTTACGGCGGAAAATACGGTACTCTGAGCACTATTGGATTGCCCCAAAATCCTTGTTTAAAAACTTTGCACGCAAAACAGAGTAAAATAATTACTTCAAGGAATATTATTTAAGATTTAGAACATCTAATGTTGAACAGACGCTAAATAGTCAAAAGCTGACATTAGTTAACAAAAAGTTTATCGATTTTTTTGATTTGAACATAAATATACCCACACTTTTGTTGCAAATACTAAAATAAAACTATAATTCAATGAACATTTACCATATTTTTTAAATTACTTTGCTACATCCATGCACTGTTGAGCGTATAGTTGCATTGCACTGTAAAAAAAAAAAAACTTTGGTTGTGCAAAACAATAACGGTGCAGCAAAATCATGGTTCAATCACAGCTGAATTCATAAACAAAGACAATAAAAGTGTTCTTATTAAAAAACAAAAATCTCTTGTGTCAGCCAGAGGTGAGCTGCAGCACACTACGCAACAAGTTGTCTGGTCATATTCCTGTTACCACTGAGACTGTTGCATCTAAATCCTAATAACAGAAGAGGTGGCGGACGAGCCTCGCAGGAAACAAATTGACAAGCAGGTCAGGAAGGTTGGTTCAGGTGCTGCAGCTCTGCTCTTGTTCAGCCACATTGGGCAGGAAACTCAAATGAGCAGATGCACAGTGTTTCCATCCCAAAGCAAGTCATGCGTGCACTAACACCCACAAGTGCACGAGAACGCACGCACACACATTTCCCTTTGCTCAAAACATGCATGTATTATTGCCTACATTTGTCCAAAGCTCATCTTTTATTCCATTACATTTCAGATGTTGCCCCCCACCCCCCCACCCCTCATATTCCCTGCCAGCAGCCTATTGTGTGTCAGTGAGTGGGTTTGGCGAGAGGGAACGTAGACCGGTGGTGGAAAAGAGGCCTCTCCCAAAGGCAGAATAGCTCTGCACAGACGATCTGTCATTATTTTCTCTAATTAATTCATTTGAGGTAAGTAGGCAGAAAAAAGACTAAATAGGAGCAAGAATAGAAAAACTGTAGAAAATGCAATTTAAAAATCGAAATAGGACAAAGAGAGTATTTTCTTCAAAACACTAAAGAGATTGGATCACAGCTGAAGTAAAGGTGAACATAAGGACAGTAACAGAGAGGAGGAAAAGGAAAGCAAACGCACAAATCGAGTTTGTAATATCACAAAAATCTGACATTTATAATCAGCTTTCTGCATATACATCCAATATCCTGACAACCCCCCCTCCAAAACTGAATCTGGACTGGGACAATGTACATGAGTATTATATCATCTCTGCTCCTTTTATAGTGTCTACATATTTTACATTGCTCGCTAAATAACTTTTTATTGTCATTTACATCCAGAAATCCTGGAACTTCTTTTCTGCAAAAAACTGCAGAAAGGGTGATAAAACAGTAGAATGTGACATTCAGCTGGTACTGAACATCTGCCAGGAATGAGCAAACAGGAAAAAAGAGAGAAGCAGCAAGCACAGGATGATGCTTACACAAATGTTTTCCGTAAAACCGTTAGATAATCTTTTAACTCCCTGACAACAAGATCGTTGCTGCCATTTCTCTGAGTAGATCTCTCATCTGTTTACCGTGGTGTTTATTTAAAAGCCTGAGCAATGGACCATTATGGAAAATCCTATAGCTTTATCTAAATAGATCCCTAAACTATACATCATAACAGCACATGTTTGTACAAATGTAATTTGCAATTTATTTGACAATTCAAAATATAAATATAGATGTCACTAACATAAGTGACTTGAGCTGGCAATGCTGTCAAAGATAGAATTTTAAATCTACAACCAGGTATTTGCTAATCTATATGGATTTCTGAATAAATCAAACAAAAACTTAGTTTGACACAGGATGTGTAAGAAGTCACAAATCAGGATAAACATTATGAAGAGTAGATAACAAAGATATTAAATACTACTAAGAACGGACAAACAAATCTACAATAAAAGATGCTGTTACTGCATGAAATTAATTCATTTCCGGGTTGAAGCCTACACACAGCGGCATTTTTTATTTTTATTTTATAGAGATTACTAATAAATGCTGTTCCAATAATTTTAGTCAGTATTTTATGTTTTTAACCACATGCAAGAGTGAAAAAAAAGTAGAAATTGATCATAATCTGCCGACATTTTTCCAACCCAGTCTGATATATATATATATATATATATATATATATATATATATATATATGTTTTTTGTTTTTTTTTACCCACAGCAATTTTACATCAGGTTTCTTCTTTTTGAATTGTAGATTTGACATCATGCCGTTTACTGGACAACTGATAGTACACTGATGGTTTAAAACATAAAAGTACAATGCATTACTAAGTAAATTAACTTTAACAAGTAAAACATGCCTTGTTAATAACACTTACAAGCAAATATATGGATTTTTACAAGTAGCACAACGTTTAACTTGTTTTAGTTTGAAATTACAAAAAGAGAACAAGAAATTCTTGAAAGAAACAAAATAAACAAGGGATCAGTTTTCTACAAGCCAAATCCCACTGGACCTAAATGCTCCTTTAACCCATTCCAACTTGAACAAACAAAAATGAATCAAATGCAACAGCACTTTGTTTTCTTCCAAGATTTGTCTCGACATAAAAGTCCTCTCTATAAAATAACTATTGTAAGAGTTTCTTGTAACGACTGATGAGGTCAAATACATATAAAGCCTTTTTCATTTAGCCTTAAGGCCTCCCTCCATCACCTGTCACACCGATCCCTCAAGTCATTTCACATTTTCTCTCCTTTGTTAAAAATTGCTCAAGTGTTTTTTGACTCCTTCCCTATCGTCTCATGTTCATTGTCAGAATGTTTCCAAGCTGCTGTCTATCATGACAACCTACATTTGTGATTATCTGCCAATGCAGAATGACATGCTGGCGATTGGGTTGTTATTAATTGTACATAAAGTGACATCTCATATGAGCTTCTTTTTGAGCCCAATCACTTAACAGAAGAAGTTATACTCCTCTGTATTCACTTTGTGCATTCCATATTTCACTTAATGATTATATTTATTCAAACCATTTTCTTTAGGAGTAAAATAATTGTCGTATTTAAATTGGTAAAATTATTTAAAAAAAAAACAATTAAGGCAACATTAACAAATGATCATGTCACTTAGGCCTGTCGCAATAAACAATAAATCAATTAATCAATTAATCGCATGATAAATGAAAACTATCGACCTCATTTTCATTTATCATTTATCGGATATCATTTCTTTGTGTCGCTCTCTTTCTACTGAAGACACTGGATGACAAGGCTCAACTTTGGTGCTCTTCACTAACCCCTCGCTTTCTCTTTAAAATCCATTTTAACCGTCCAAAATCGCGTTTTTGGATCGTTAAAAACAGTTAAGCTGAGAAGCTAAGCTACGAGCTAAGCTAACAGGCCGACCTCGGGGAAAAAAACTCCGTCTTGTCGAAGCTTCAAAATTCACGGTTGAAACCTGTGCCTTCATCTAAAAAGTTGTTTTACTCTGCAAAAATAAGTTGAGAACTTGTTAACTGATTTTTTATTAAGCTGTATGTGACAAATGCTATGCTAAAGAGCTCAAACCACACAGAGCGTCCGCCATTTTGAGAACCGAAAAACAGGAACGAGAGGCAGCCCAAGTTATGTCAATGGGCCTCCCTCCCACTTTCTCAAAGAGACACGCTGCTTGTTCCCTCACTAGCCATCCTTCGGTTCAAACAGTCTTATACTGCCAGCAAGTGGTCAAAAAGGGTACTACATACAAAAATTAACCAAAATTTCTTCTTAAATTTAACATTACTAATTATTGTCAAATTTTAAACAATTTAATCATTTATTGCAATAATTTTTGAGACAATTAATCGCCCAGCAAAATTTGTTATCATGACAGGCCTAATGCCACTTGTCAAAACACTTCAAGCTCGTCCTGAAACAGCTCCTTGCCTTCACAGTTTAAGAAACAAACAAACAGAAAACAAGACGACATGCAGCATCGCAGATCAACGGTGCGCTAAAGTGATGACAGACGGCCTCTGCAACCAGCCAGCTGCTGGACTTAAAAAATGAGATGTCCAAAATACATTTTATGTTGAGAGCTCTACACCAACATTGCAAATAAAAGTGGGAGTGGTGGCACAGAGGTTTGAGAAGGCAAACCTGTGATTGGAAAGTCGCTGACTCAAATCCCCTTACCAATACGTCCAAATGGGGGTGGAAAAAGTGAAGTGCCCACATCTGCCTCCACGTTCACTTGCCCCAGCATGGGTCCTTGAGCAGGAAGGGGATCTAGCCTAAAAAATACAATTGGCCAAATTTTCATGCGAGTTTGCTCACTGTGGCAACTCCTGAAGATGGCAGCAGTCAAAAAAAAACAAAAAAAAACCCTCCATGTCAACAGTGTAGAGTTATACTCCAAGCCTTCAATGGTTTCATCTCAGTTGGTGATTTACAACCAGCCAGAGGAAGCTTCAGAGAAACTCATCTTCATGGCATTATTGTGGAAATGTTTTGTGAAAGAGGCATTCAACAGTAAACAACTACTGCAATGTCTAAAATATGACATCCATCCAATACAAAATGTCTTCCACCAACAATTAACTTTTTGTAGAAGGCTACCTCATTAAAATTGATAAATGAATGTAACTTCGTTCACCTGGAATCTGTAAATTTAGTTCAGACTTTTCCAACTGAACATGAAACATAAAGTAACCAGTCATATATAAATTGCAGTGTCTGTACTATTGCCTTCAAACAAGACATCATTGCTACTGTCATATTTCTATTAACAATCAAAACACAACATTACTAAAGCCAGGTTACAGCCAAAGTGACTATTTTTTTCTTATACCTGTAAAAGGAATCAATTGTACTTTTCACGACAGCTAGGGCAATTTCAGAGGTGTTGGCTTCCAAGATATCATATTACACAGTGCCAGCACCTGCCAGGGTTTCTAGTCTGTCGGGGCATGATGTGATGTGATGTGATTATGTTTCACAAACGTGAAACCGGTGGTTTTTTTTGCGGTATTCCAAGACTTTGTCTGTAAGCTGAGGATGGACATAAGTGTGGCTGACTCACTTCACCCTAACATGCCGCTGCAAGGAAATTTAACTGTGAAACAATAGATGTCACGCTGTCAAAGGAAGAGGATGTTCAACAAAGATACAACGGTCAGTTGCAATGAAAGTCTTGGATTTCATTCTGAAATGTTTGCCATCTTGCATGTTATCTATTTGAAGTAGAATGACTATGAAAACATTGAAAGATAAATAAATATTAGGTTTCTATCAAGTTAAAGAACATATTCAGGAAAAAAACATTCCTTCTGAATACAAGGTTTGGCACTTGAATAAAGGCTTAAACTCTCTCCCAAGTCAATATGCCCTTAGTTCTGTTCTGTCACAGTATTTCTCCGCAGAAGATGTCACAAAGCAAATGAACAACTGCATGGACAGTGACTGGTTTCCACAGGGTTTTCTGGAAGCTCCTGGGATGTTGCTCAAGCAAAGTTTCAAGTGGGCAGTACGAATATGGCTGGCATGAGAGTTAATTAGACAGCATATGGCTCTATGGGTAAGCTTGGAGCTCATATAGGAATATTCTCACAAATGAGAATCTGAAATAGCCAATAAGCTGACAGAAGTGAGAGCTGGTGCAGACAAACAGAGAGCACATATTTAGAAAAGCCCAGGCACATTCATTCACTCATGTCAGATCTGTTGCTATTGCTCAGCTGCGTTGTGGGCGCCATGAAGATTGTGACGATGTGAGAGAAAGAAGGCGTCTGAGACTCCTACAAGGCTCCTTCCTAATGCTATACTTAACATTTACCCTGGGAAGCTGTGGGCTGTGGCTTCTGCTCACAGAAATGTGCAAAATGGAAACCATTCTGATAGACAGCAAGGGACTAAAGAAATATGGAGGCTGTGTGCATACTTGTATTGAGGTTTACCAACAGATGGCATTTTACACAACTCTTTATTTGAGCCATTTAGGGCAGTCACCTATGGTCATAGATGATGAAGGGAGACAGGAAACAGATAAAGTGTGTCAGTGGGATCACCTGTTTTCCATCGCATTTTGTACTGAATTCCTTTTTAAAGTACAATCCCAGGGCAGCTCAACAATATGTATCTTTCAAGTGTCTCCACACCCAGTCTGCCTATTTGACTGAACAATTACACTCTTGTTTTGGCATATTGTAGGAGACTGTCTCACAGTCTCATTGTTTTTTATTCATCTCTGACATCCCAAGAGTAATAGTCACCTTGTGAGCAAAATGTCTACCTGTCAGGAATAGTTCAGCATAGCCTTTAAACAAAGTTGAACAATCAGTAAAGTACAGTAATTCCAAAAACTGTGACTGTGTGGTCTCAGTTTAACGATTAAACAAAATAAATATGTAGCGCAAATAGTTGTGTTGCAAAAATGTCAAGTGAATCTAGTCCTTGAGAGGCAGTGTGTGAAGAAAGTAATTTCTGTAATATGATTTAAATTCTGCTTAACGTCTGATGAAAATGTGGCTGTTTTCTATACTCGTTTATATTTGCATTGGAAATTGATCAAGGGAAAATACATTTACAGTGATTTGGCTGGACCTATATATTGGACATATTTTCATGCCACTTAGCATCGTCCAAAAAATGCCTGTAAGGTCGTACAATGCACACTGAGAAAAGAAGAACAAAATAAAAAGACTGTTTATTGTTCATTCATTTAAGTCTTTAACTGACTTCATTGTTTAAGCTCAAGTGATGGACTGAAGGCAAACTATTCTTGTAGCCTACCTTACATTACCCTTATAACTTGAGTAATTAGATCAAAATGAGCTCAGTTTATATAAATTTAGACGCTGCCATAAATTGCAAATCTCTGACTCATAACTGTAAATGAAATAATATGAATGGTTGGCCATCTATCGATGTGTAGGCTCAGTATCCCTTTATTTATAGTGCTATTTTTGAAAACGCCACCCTCCTACTCTTGATTCATATCAACTTGTAGAATGTATCATTAGAACTGGTGAAGATTTTGGATATTTTCAGCCAACAAAGAAAGCAAGATGAATATTGTTTTACTCACTGACCAGTGTCTACTTTTATCTGTGCTTCTTTTCACTCATTTCTTCACCAAATATACTTTCTAATGTTCAAAAATTTTCTAACCGCTTTAAAGTTGTTAAAATTTTCACTGTATAACTTGATAAACAGATGCTAAACTAATAAAAATTGAGTTGAAAACAACTACAGAACAGTACTAAATATAACCAGACCATAACTTTGTCTTTGCCATTAGAAATATTAGATCACTTCTATCTTTTTTGTCGAACAAGAGTTATCATACTATTACCTTACCGCTTTTGAAGGTTTTTTTTTAGTTATTTAATCAATTTTAATTGAAAGAAATTATTGGAACAAATTAAACCCACTAACCATTGTGAAAACAGTTATTTTCATCGTCAAATAATTTTTATTTTATCGCTAAATTCCAAATCATGGTTCGCCATAAATAGTATTTTAAAAGGACAACTTGATATAAAATAAAAAAGAATGATGTATTATTTTCCTATTATTTAACAGACTCTTATAAAGTCATGGAAAAAAAAA
>NC_056503.1:37216795-37245315 GCF_014905685.2 Nematolebias whitei
TAAAGTCCAGCTCTACTGAGGACATCTTAAAATTGATCTCAGCCATCTCCCATATGTACACGATATTGGTGGTAGTAATGATGATGACACATCCACTCACCTCTTAGATTACTTCTAGTTACAATAAACACAAGATCTGCTGAAGGGTGTAGAAGCATCCTAAAGGTTAATAACTTTCAGGCTTTCCATTAAGATATTTAACGCATATAAAATAATGGGTTTATTGTATTATAAACAATGTAGCAGCATGTGTTTAAGTAGTCAGAAAGCAGTTAATAAAAATGTGTATTTCATTCAGTGCAAATATTTCTATTTCTCCATAACATGATCCTGTTATTTCTTACATGTCACATACAAGCTGTGAGTTAGTTTAATTTTCCTTCCTACAGCTCAAACTGCTCCCAGGCTTCTCAGCAAAAAAAAAAAAAAAAAAAGCAAGCAATCTATTTTTTGAGAAGTGTGTGTGTGGGGGGATGTATGAGGCATGGGGCTGTATGTCAAATTAAATATCTAGAAGTGGAAAGCCTTCACCTGTGGGTTAATCCTTTTAAAGGATCAGCCATATTTTGTGTGACATGCTGAGATTCTTATCAAGACTATCCTGACTCAAGGGGCACAACCTATAAGATTACACTATGGAGAGAAAGAATACAAGAAACAAGATTGTGTATGCTTTTACCTTCCTTTTTATAAAAGTTGCAATTTTGTCTCTAAATTGGGATCAAAGGAAGGAACTCAGTGACGTTGAGAACAGAGTCACCATTTGTTTCCATAAATCTGTGAAAGAGCAGATATGTGGCTGTCAGCTACGTGTTCAGTTTCTGAAATAACAACGCTGGTTTTAATTAACCCTAGTACCAGTTTGGACTCCAATAAACTGAAATGGGAAACGGACTTGGAGGAATTCATATCAGACTCAATCGGGCAAAAAGATCATTAAGAACATTTACTCATCTTCAATCTGTCTGAGACACGCTGTAATTCAGTTCAAGGTGGTGCACCAGCTGCACTGGTCCAAAGACAAGCTGTCCAAGATCAAAGCCAACCTGGACCCTGTATGTAATCGTTGTAAACAAACTCTAGCTACACTCCTGCATACATTCTGGACCTGTCCCAAACCTGTCCTTGACAACTATATGTTGTTCCTATTCTGCTAAACACGCCCATCCCCCCACCCCCGCACACCATCTTCCTCCGAAGTTGGCGGAGTTGTTCAGAAGTGACACCAAGGATGAAAACTTGCTTGTTGGACTCGTTGGCTTATTATGTTAATTAAGCTTGTTCAGGATCGCAGGTATGCTCTGTGTGTTATTTCAGATTAAATGTCTGTTCTTGCCCTTTGTGAAATACACTTCTAAATAAACGCGACTTGTACTCTGAAGCGACTTATATGTGTTTTGTTTCCTCTTCATGGGGCATTTTTTTGACTGATGCGACCTATACGCCAGAGCTACGTATAATCCGGAAAATACAGTATCCATAAGTATATTATTTAAAAAGTATATTTCTGTGTGTGTGTGGGGGGGGGGACAACACCTGAAAATATGACTCACTGTGTCACACATTTCTTTGACTAACTCTGCCTAAGACGTGTAACTGGATATTCTATTGTTTTAAGGGATATATAGTGGCTAACTTGTTAAAATCTAAGCACATCTCGTTGCTTTACCAATGTTCTTGGCTGTGAGAATATTTCCCCAGAGTTCAGCTTGGTACATAATTAAAAATTGGTAATTGAAAAATCTATTTTTGGTGGAAAACTGTTGTGTAGTTCTTAATGACCATTTTGGTTGTTCGTGTTCAAAGATTTTTCTATTTTAGAGGGAGACACACTCACTCAACTCAGCTGGTCTTAATCAAGTGATAACATCAAACTGTCAGTCTTTGCAGATGATGGAGGATCTTGTGAGGGTTTTAATATGCATGAAGAATCAAATCTTCCATCAGAATAATATATAAAATGAGTCAATTAAATTTAGGGTAAAACCGAGGAAAAAAGAGTGCGAGAACTAGAGAATAGGGAATATTGAAGACAAGCTGTGAGAAACATATCTTTTGCTGCAGATTGATTAGAGGATGAAATGACTGATACAAAGATGAGCTATGAAGACAGTTAGAAAAGCAATTAGTGTCCAATAATTACTCTCATTACAATAGATGGTCCTGATTTAGTAGAATTTATGATGAACTGTTCAAACATACATCATATCATGAATGTGAGCTGCAAAGTTGTGTATTTGAAAGCTTTGCAGAGCACAGTGGCAGCTTTCAGTCTAACAGCAGCAGGAGTTATAAACCCAAAACTTTATCTTTCATGTGATAAAAAGGCAAAACTTACCAAGTTGTCTTTATAACACAACAAAGTATATTAGGAAAATAATAACTAAATAGTGTTGTAAGGACAACGAGCTATACTGAGGTAAAGGTAAAAAGAGAAAGTCTAACAGCACATGTAATCGTCAGGGCTGTGTGTTGAGACCCCTCCTGTTCACTGTGCTCACATATGACTGCTCATACCCATCCAGGTTGTCGTATTGTAAAGTTTGCAGATGATACAGCGGTGGTGGGATGCATCACAAACAATGATGAGTCCTGTTACAGGTAGGACGTGGAACACCTGGGGGTTTGGTGCAAAGAGAATAACCTTCACATCAATGTGAAGAAAACAAAGGAGATGATTGTGAACTTCAGAAGGAACAAACACACCTACACCCCCCTAAACATAAGAGGATCTGCGGTGGAAGTGGTCTCCAGCTACAAGTACTTACTTGGGTGTGTACATGAATGACAACCTCAGATGGAGCAACAACACCACCAGCCTGATCAAGAAAGCTCATGAGAGACTCTATTTCCTCAGGCAGCTGAGGCGAGCTGGTCTGAGAAGCTCAGTCCTCAAGTCCTTCTACAGGTGTGCAGTGGAGAGCATCCTGTGCTCCAGCATCAACGTGAGGCATGGAGGCTGCACAGCTGCAGAAAGAAAAGCTTTGCAGAGAGTGGTGAAGGCTGCACAGAAGACCGTTGGAGTCAGTCTCCCCACCATCACAGACATTTACACCTCTAGATGCAGGAAGAGGGCCACCTGCATCATGAAGGACCCCACTCACCCAGCACACACTTTTTGCCCCGCTCCCCTCAAGCAGAAGGTTGAGGAGCATTAAGTGTAGAACCACTAGTCTGAGGAACAGCTTCTACCTGAAGCTGGTTTTTTTTTTTCCTTCTTCTTCTTTTGGCTGCTCCCTGCATTAGGGGTCGTCACAGCGAACTAAGTCGCACGAAGACTTTGCAATTATTTTTACTCTGGATGTCCTTCCTGATGCAACCACAGACCACCGAGCTACCACAGCCCTCTGTGTGGAGCAGAGAGCTGCTATCTAGGACACCCGAAGGAGCAGATGGTGGGGGTTAAGGGCCTTGTTCAAGGGCCCAGAGTGGGACGAATGAGGGTGGGGGCAGGTGTGGGTGCTTCATCTACCCCACCCACTTTTTTGATGTTGTCAGTACCGGGGCTTGAACCAGCGATCTTCCGATCACAGGCCCAACTTCTCTAACCTCTGCGCCACCACTCCCCAAATGTTAAGACTCCTAAATTTCTAACCAGAAAAATCAACGTAATGTTACTTTAATTGGTGATGTCACTTTGTGCTGCTGATTACCAATACTGCTGATTTATTGCCTTTAAGCCGCTAAATTCATACCCATCTGCTCACAACAGACCCATGTCAGACTCATGTTCCCATTTCACACAACTCCGCTCCTGTTTCCTGGAAAATCTTGCAAAAAGGTCTGAAGCTCTCAACCTTGACCTCTCTAATTGGTTTGAAACATCTGCTAAGTTCCTGGCAAAAACCAATGCAGACATGGTCCTGCTTTCAATATCCTACAGTGCCTTACAACCTAGCTGTTTTTTGTTTCATTTTTTAATACCATTTTCTTTCACTTGTTCTTCTCGATTTGTATGCTTCCTTTATGATTGTTCATTGTTGTCGTCACTCTGTTAAATTCCGGTCTCTCTTGTAAACGAGTCCCTGAGGCTCAATGGGATTAACCTGCATAAATAAAGGTTGAATGAATGTTCAGGCTGCTGCTTAATACATTGTATTATATTATATTATATTATGATTGTTTAGCCTAAGTTAGATGATTCTTATATACTGTTTTATTTTATACTTTTTATTTTTGATATTTTTGGGTGTAACTAGGACCTTGAGTACACAATTTCTTTCCACCTCATGTACCACGTGTGATGCGAATGGCAATAAAGAACCTCAAACCTAATCAACATGTAAAAAGAATCTAAATAATACACTAAAACTGATGTGATCTACGCTTCCTGCGCAAAATCAAATATCCACTCAGCCTGAAAAAGTTATGGCCGCTCCAAGCACTCTATTCTTCATCTCGTCCATCTCATAATCAGGTTTCTATTGACTGAACACAGAGAGGAATTCACTCTGGGTGTTTAATGATAGCAGCTATTTTCTTTAAGAAAACACATGGAGGGCGGCGCTCCTGACAAACACGAGCATACTGAAGGTGAAATGAGACAACAGAAAAAACAGCAGGGAAGAAAAAAAAAATAGAGGGAAATGATTTTGTTTGGTGCTTTTAGCCACAGTTGCACAAGTTGCTCTGGAATGCGTCTTTATTTTTCTCTGCCAAACATTAAATAACAAATGTAATTTACCTCAAATTACAGCCTTAAAAAGACAACCTGTTTTCTCTGGTGTGACCCAAAGCGCAAAGACTTCTCGCTGCAGTATGAAACTAAAAATGAAGTCTGTGTGAGGCATTAGGGCATGTGCAGACTGAAACAGGATGTAATTAACAAGAGTGATAACTCTTCCCTTTTCTAGCTGTGAGCAATGGGAGCCATGATATCGGATCTGTCCCAAAAAAAAAATACAGCATAATCGTGTCTCATTTTCTGCTGAAGCCCTGACTGAGTCAAAGGCAGGGAATTAGAGTAAAGCTCACAGTGCCCTAATGAGTGCCAAGTGACCACAGCAGTTTAAGTTCACATGCTGCTGACTTGATCTACACACCTGCAGCTCATTCAAGGCTCTCAATTGAAATATTATAAATCTACAAGCGCAACAGCTTTTTGTTCCACTGCCTTACCTTTCGATTATGTCAGCAATGGTGCAGGCAAACATCTGCAGGCCCTCTGGAAGCTGCAGAGCGACTGGGGAGAGAGAGGAAAGAGAAGTTACAGATTTCTGTTAGAGCAATGGTGACACGTTATTTAATACATCCTCAGCAGCCCAGCTATACATAGCTGCTGTTTGTTCAGAGCGCTGATAGCCAAGTGTGACATTTCAGAGCAAAATTAATTCTGCCACCGTGCTGCCGTTGGTTTATTTTAACGGGTGACATGATGTTGGAAAGTCCAAAACAATTACCACAGCTCTGTCTCTGTAGCCCACAACCTGCCACTTACAGCCTACATCGCTCTTTGATTCATTCTGCCCCAAAGTAAAACCACCAAACTTTTCTGATCCAGCTAATTTTGAAGAGAGGTCAACCAGTTTACGGACATACTGTATAATTTGAGAAACAGTGTTCTGGACCTACAGTAGATTATTAAATATATTCATACACGATCTGCATTAAGAAATGGGCAAATTTTATGTTATTTTATAGTTTTATAACCCATAAGGAAGGGCCCAGAAGCACACAAACATCTCATCTGCACCCTGCCTGCAATCAGGGACTCGTTCCTTTATGCATATGCCTTTAAAGATAAATGACTCCTGCTAATGTAAACACACTAATCAGTGATGCATAAAAAAAATCTCAAGCTCAAATGAGAGCATATTAAAGAAAAGTTGCAGTGGTTAAATCAATTTCACATGTTTTCTGTCAAACTCTTAACAAAGATTGAGTCAGCCCAGTGCACACAGGGGATCTGAACTACATTTGCTCAAAAGGATGTGTGAGCTTCAGTAACGGAAAAGTCCTCAGAAATAAGAAGTGCAGTAATGTGAAGCCAAGCCTTTGCCTTTTCACCAGAAAATACCCAGCTTACTATAACCTTTCTATGTGAGCCAAGGATCTAACACCAACTGTGTTAGTGCTGGTAATACGAGACAGACTTTGCTCAGTGGAAAACAATTGGCAGATCAATTTCCAGTTAATGAACAGTAGTGTTCTGGTAATCTGAACTTGTTCAAATCTGTAACCACTTCCAGGTTTTGACCTAACAGCTCCACTGAAAGTTGTTAACTTTCCCTTTATAGCTCTGATCAACTCTTCTGTAATGAGGAAACAGACGTAATTTAACACCAGCCTTCCTTTCCATCTCTGAAGCTGTAAACAGTGTAAGTTCACTGTTGCTCTGAAACCTGAACCCAACTGAACACAGTACGTCTGATCACAAGTAATCCAATCACCTCCGTCTGCAAGCGCTATGTTCTGATAACATCATTCGCACACTCCACACACAAGCTGAGAGGCAGCTGATCATTTCACACAACAGCACCAACAACACACCCAGGTGATTCAAAATCACGTTATATGCTTCCTGTTCATTCTTTATTCTGCTTAGAAATATTTATTATGAGTCAATAGTTAACAATTACAACATGAAACTATTTTCCAATTAAGGAACTATGAATTAGCAAAGAGGCTATAAAGCATTTACAAAATGTTTAAATCTTAACATCACAAGAGTATAGATATACATTTATAAAAGGCTTAAAAGTAATTGAAACATCAAGCTACTTGGAAAAAGCTAAGATTTTTTTGGGACAAGTTTTATTTACCGTATTTTTTGCTGTATAAGTTGCCCCTTTTTGCATAATTTGCAAGTGCTGCGACTTATACACCGAAGAGACTAATATATGTTTTTTACCCATATATAAAACACAGTTTTTGGCTTCGATCTGATGATTCCATTCATTCTGACATGGAAAATATTGAACACTACCATTTTCAGTCGCTAGAGGGTCCTCGGCCAATATGACAAGCCAAGTGTCTCATTAATAAGTAAAAGTGGACATTAATGAGTCACTTGGATTGCCATACAAAGCCATCTTCTTCTTGCTCCAGAACTCCTGGAGCAAAGGTCAAATCAGCTGCATTTCACCGCACCGCACAGGCGAAATGCAACTGATTTGACCATTAATGTGCATTTATTAATGAAAATTTCAAGTGAGACACACCTTTGCTATAATTTTGAGCAAACAAATAATTGTTTTTTAGGTGTTAATCTTGTTAAATTTTGACAAAATGCACATTGAGTCCTCCCTCTGCGCACTCCCGCAAATCCATTTTTGAAATGCAGCTCATTTGACCATTAATGTGCATTTATTAAGGAAAAGTTCAACTGAAACACACCTTTGCTATAACGGCGAGCAAACAAATAATTGTTTTTAAGTGCTGATGTTGTTAAATTCTTGTTAAAGTCCTCCCGTGTACGCTCCCACGACTGCCATTTGGCAGCCAATCAATTTTTGGCACAACATTGGCCCACGCTTCTAGGTGGTCAGCAGTAACGCATAACATACGCGACAGCGATGACGCATAATAGATGCAAATTGTATGGCGAAGCAACATGTTCATGTTTTTTTCCCCACTTTATTAGACATATTGGACTGATGCGACTTATACAGCGGTGCGACGTGTACGGCGGCAAGTACGGTATATGCCTGTAAGCAGCATTCTACTGAAACTTCTGGTGAAATGATGTCAGTGGGCTCTGCGGCTTTCACGGCTATGATTTAGATGAAATTAACATCTGCTTTTAACACTGCTGATCATAGTGTTTGAACTAACAGGCTCCATGATGTGGTTAGTATTTATGGTCTGGCTCTCAGAGCAGTTTTATTCTGACCTTTCTGGCAGAACCTACCTCTATTTATGCAAACAGAATAAAGTCAGATACTAAAAGCCTGTCTGGTGGGGTATACCGTAGAATGAACTAATGAAACATCAGATTCTTCACTGTCTGTGTTGTCAGCCAATTCTAGCAATGCTCTGTTCACATTTACATGTTCCCCTTTGTTGTCACTTCCTGTAACTACACGTGCGAATATCTAAAAAAAACGTTTATCTCAGCAGCATGATTTTTTTTTGGAATACATTGTAAATGTTGTTTGTCCATAAATGCATTTATATTTATTACAAAAAATTGATGCCACAGGCACTTTAAGGCAAATTTGTTAATGGTATGAATGGATAAAAAGACGTTAGGTTTAGCAAAGTTTGGTAGTAGCATCAAAGTTCATGCTCAATAATCCAGGTTAAAAAAAAATCCAACAAAGTTCAATCAGGTCATCTGGATGGTTTCTTTTTTTTTGTTGTTGAGATGTTTCGTCCTTCATCCAAAGGACTTCATCATTCTGAGGAGCCACAAAAAACTGAGTCTCACAAGCAGCACACTTACATTGTGGGCCAACCAGTTTGCTGGTGATAATTTAGTGTCAGATGAAGTCCTTTGGATGTAGGACAAAACTTCTCAACAAAAAAAGAAACCATCCAGATGACCTAACTTAACTTTGTTGTGTTAATAGCAGTTTATAAGTGACTCAATGTATTTATTGATGCTAATTTTATCACTACACATTTGAGTCTTAGCAAAACATCCCATTTGTAACTTTTCTCATTTATTTTAGTCATTTAAGGACTTGAATTATTTAAAGATGCACAGTATGCAGAGGCATTCTTCAGTTTAGTGGGAGACATCTGCCACCTGACACACACAGTGAGCCCACAAGGAGAAAGGTTTGATTTCAATCATCCATGACATTTTCTTCCAGACGATCTCCGTCACACCTTTCTTCAATAAATCCATCAATATCCCAGTGGACACCCATCGTTCGAAACTACTGAATTTAGTGCACAAACATTTTCACATGACTTGTCTAGAAACTATTAAAAAGCTGGGACTGACAGAAAAGCATAGAGGTTGGGAAAAGATGGCCATGAGATTGAGTGATAGATGTGACATGAGGAGGAGGAGCGAGAGAACTTCTAACTGATGAAAGGTTCACAGGGATCAGTCAGAGCTCATGGAGGTAGAAAGACAGGTCATTAACTGGAAAAAGGGCAAGTTTATTAACAGAGAAAGATTTCAGAACACACCTCTGCCATACCTGACAGAAGCAAAGAGCTTTCTCATTCTGCTGTCTGAGTAAAAGGTGAGTCAGACATTAGAGATGGGTCTGGTTGCGAGTGAATGTTTGAGTCTGTGAGCAAGTTGTTTTTGGATATACATTCCTGCCAAACCAGAGCAACCCTAATGCTGTGGCATACCAGATGTATTTCTCAGCTGTCTCCGAAAGATAAAGGATGATGATGTTTTTGCCTTTGTCTGTGGTTATTGTATCTCATGAACAACAGAACAGACTTTTTACAAAAACATTTAGAAATTAATCACGTGATCTACATTATTGGCTACTTTTTAAAACCAGTCCAATTCTGCCACAGGTAATAATAATAATAATAATGTCATCACAATGTCAGCACTGTATGTTTCCATACAATGGCGAAATTAGTCTCTGCATTTAACCCATCCACCACCAGGTGGTGCAGTGGGCAGCTATTAAAAGCGCCCGGGGGGCATTTTGGGGATGAGGTGTGCTGCCCAGAGACACCACGTGATATGCAGTGACTGGGGATCAAACCTGGGACTTTCGGGTCCCAAGCCGGCTGCCCTAAGCAACAATGTCAAACAGAAGAAGTGTTATAACTCAGTCAGTTTTACTGATATTGAGCAAAGTTTAGTGGGTTAGTAGCTAAAGCTAATTACTTCTAATTAGAGCCAACTTTGCCAGTTAGCAAAAAATAACATGAATGATATGGATGCACCGATCCACTTTTTCCACTTCCAATACTGATATCTGAAGTTTACTATCGGTCGATACTGATCTGATACAGAAAAACAGTGCTGAATTCCGTTACCAAACTCAGCGTGCTCTTTAGGATGAAATCTCTGGAGATGCTTGATTAAGTTGGTAGCGTTATAACTGGAAGTTTTTGTGACACCCCCTGGAATCGCCGCTGTGCACGTATTGCACGTAGCTGTCGAATGTGTTGGCTGATGTAGAGTGAAATAGTCCCAGATGGCTGATCCTTTCGCTCGCTCCATTTTGAAAACAATCTGTGCGGTGAGTTCGCTAGCGCGTGATGTCACTCAGAGCACAAAGCATAGACTTAGAGTGAATAGACCTGCCCAGTCATGGATCGGTCACATTATCACCGATACCCGATCCAGAAGGGTTTTTTTTTTTTATATCGGGGCCGATACCGATATTAGTATCGGATCAGTGCATCTCTAATGAACGAGTGGACAGATTTTAATGAAACTTTTAGAAAGTAATTGGATGTAAATCTACAAATGGTTAACTTTTACAGTCACCCCAATTCAAAATAGCTGTTGCAGCTAATCAACATTACCAGACACAAAAGTGGAGATAACACAGTCAATTTAATATAAACTGAGGTTAAATTTGGTGTGGTAGTAGTTGAGAGTCATTCACAACACATATTAAGTCATAGACAGTGCACAATGTGTTTGTTTAAACTTTGGAAGTAACTGTTGAGTCAACACTCATTCTTTTAACCAACTATCTCCTAAACCACTGGATGGATTTTATTGAAAATGTTCAGAAAATAATCTTTAGGTACATCTAAAACTGCTAACTGTTTGGAGCTATCCAATTTCAAGATGGCCACTATAACTACAGTAAGTGACCTTAGCAAACAAGTATGTCTATAACTGTCAGGTTTACCAATATTAAGCTAAAATTTCATGTGGTAGTAGCTGAAAATCACACTCAACATATACCGCAAGACATAGTAACAAGTCTCAATAAATTGCATGAGACATACTCTAACACTGTGAATGCTAATCAAGCATTCACACTATTGAGATACATTTTTCTTCTGTCATTTTTTTGGGAATGTAAATCATTCTGCCATTTTTGTGACTTTCCCATTCTATTTATCAAAAAGTTTAGCTCATCCAGGACATTCCTGCTATGACTATTGGTACTGGTGCATTTTTCACTTTTTGAAATATTTAGCTTTTTCTCATTGAAAATAAATGGAGCTCTCTTCACATCCTTCAAATCCTTTGTCCTGCTAACAACCTTTTACTGCTCATTGCAGCTTTTGTTCTGCTTCAGCTTTGCTTTAATTTCAACTTACTTCAGCTCCGTTTAGCTTCTTTCTGCTCATTTTAGCTTTTTTTTCAGTTATGTTTAGTTATTTCATCTTTGTTGTGCTAATTTCAGCAGTTTTGTTCTTTCAGCTAATTTCAGCTGCAATGCTCAACTCAACTTATTGTTCTGCTAAATTCAGCTTCTTTCTGCTTTTTTTGCTTAAAGTATGTTTCTGCTAATTTTAGTCTTTTCTTGCAACTTTTTATGCTAATGTTTGCATTTTTTGATTAATTTAAATATTTTAACTTTTATGCTCAATTCAGCCTCTTTCTATTAATTTCAGATTTTATGCTCATTTCAGGTTCTTTTTGCTAATTTCAGATTTTTTAATAATCTATTCAGCCTCTGCCTATTTCAGTATATTCTGTTCTATACAACCTTTTCAACACATGTCTGCCATTTTTCTAATGCTTTCCACTTTTATTGTCCTGGTTTCAGTAAATGTCAGTTGTTACAATTCAACTCACATTATCATAGTAATGATAAAACCTTTTCAGCTTGGTTCAGAATCTTCAGCACATTGCAGTGAAAATCATTCAGCAATAGGCATTCGCAACGCATGCTCACATGAAATGCAATTTCTCTATTGTGAGTGTTTATGAGTTATTGTGCTAATTCAACAGTTCATGGATCAAAACATTCAGCCCATTAATGACATTAATGGTATGACTTTTGGTATTGGTGCAACTTTAGCTTTTTGGTAATATTAGCTTTTTGTACCATTTTCATCTCATTGAAAATAGGCCTGTCACGATAACAAATTTTGCTGGGCGATTAATTGTCTCAGAAATTATTGTGATAAACGATAATATTGTTTGAAATTAGACAATAATTAGTAACTATTTTCAATAATTAGTAATTATTGTCAAATTTATGAAGAAATGTTGGTTAATTTGTTTTGAGTGCAGTGCCTTTTTTGACCACCGGATGGCAGTATAAGACAGTTTGAACCGAAGGATGGACAGTGAGGGAGCGAGCAGCGTGTCTCTTTAAAAAAAATTGGAGGGAGGCCCCTAGACATGACATGTGATGTCTCTCTTTCCCTTTTTTTAAATCTCAAAATGGCGGAAGCTAGGTGTGGTTTGAGATCTTTAGCATAGCATTTTTCACACAAAGTTTTTAATAAAAAATCAGTAAACAAGTTCTAAGCTTCTTTTTGCAGAGAAAAACAACTTTTTACACAAAGGCAAGGGTTTCATCAACCGTGAATTTTGAAGCTTCGACAAGACGGACATGTTTTTCCCGAGGACAGCTTGTTAGCTTAGCTCATAACTTAGCTTCTCAGCTTAGCTGCTTTTAACGATCCAAAAACGCAATTATGGACGATTAAAAGGGATTTTAAAGAGAAAAGAGAAAGGGAGGGGTCAGTGAAGAGCACCAGAAGTGAACCTAATGTAATCCACTGTCTTTAGTAGAAAGAGAGACACGAAGAAACGATAAAGCCGATAAATGAAAATGAGGTCGATAATTTTCATTTATCATGCGATTAATTGATTTATTGTTTACTGCTACAGGCCTAACAGAAAATGAATTGAGCTCTCCACTAGGGCTGAACAATTAATTGCATTTGCAATATGACAAAACGAGATTTTCTAATCGCAAAGACTGAAATTTGATTGGTCACATGTTCTGGTTACGTGACTTGCGAGTAAGCGGCGTGGAGCAAAGCAGAGCAGAGTAGGAGAAGTCAACACTGCACTTTAAACGGTTACACAGTGGCGTCAGGCTCGACAGAAGTGGATGCATCTGAAAGTTTGGTACCAACGAGAGGCAGCACGTCCGTTGTTTGGAATTATTTTGGCTATAAAAAATAAAACACTGCGCAACGACATGTATTGCGCAGAACCTGCCTTGCTGCTGTTGCTACTTCTCGAGGTAAGACCATGAATCTTTATCAACACAAAGCTATTTATGATAGTTGCATGGCTAGAATGCCAACGACCAGTGCTTCAACTTAAAGTAAGCAAAGTACCAGCCAACAGGGATCACTGACGGAACTGTTCGAAGGTATTACTTCGTGTGAACATAATTCAAAACAGCACGTACAAATAGCTCGAGCAATAACGGAGTTCATAGCAAAAGACATGAGGCCCATTAATATAGTGACCAAGCTTGTGTTTATGACTTTGGTAAACACAATGGATAAGCGTTACAGGATGCCCTCGCGCATACGTTTCAGCCAAGTTGCTATGCTGGAGCTATACAAAAAGTGCAGAAACAGAGTTGCAGCAGAGTTTTTTTGCAACTGAAACAGATTTATTGCTTGTGTTCGTTGGAAAATACATGCGAAGAAGACATAGAAAAATAATTGCAAATTAAATCGCAACCGCAATATTGAGGAAAAAAAAAAATCGCAATTAGAATATTTTCCAAAATCGTTCACCCCTACTGTACACATCCTTCAAATTATGTAATCCATTTACAGCTTAGTGCTAATTTTAGCTTTCTTCAGCTAATTTTAGTAAATTTTAAGTAATTTTTTCAGCTATTTTTGTGCACCTTTCAGATTTTTTCTGATAGAAGCTTTCTTGCGATTCTTTTAACGTTTTTCTGCTAATTTCATATGTTCATGCTTATTTCAGCTAATGTCTGCTAATATTTGCCTTTTTCCTGTCTTTCCAGCTACTTTTGAACTGTCCTGCTGATTTTAGCTTTTCAAGCTTATTCCACCTTTTTTTATTTTTGCTTCTTTCAGACTAATTCAGGAAACGTACTCTTTTTGCGTTCTTCTTATAATTCAAGCATTTGTCTGCCTTTTCAGCTTGTATTGAGCTTGTTTTTCTTTCCTAATTTCAGCTGTTTTCAGATAATTTCATATTTTTGGTGGTCATTTATGGTCTTTCTACTTAATTCAGTGAACACTTGGCAGGCGGCATGGTGGCACAGTTGGTAGAGCTGTTACCTCTCAGTGAGAGGGTTGCCAGATCGAATCCCGGCAAGGGACCTTACTTTCTTTTTCCTAATGTAAACCAATATTGTACATCTATCCTGATATGCAGTGAAGAAATGTTTTGGTCCGTGGAGTAAATATCAGTCCCCATTACCGGTAGTTTAGTTTTGTTGGCACATTTTTTGTAGCACAGATCCCTGCAGAGGAGATTAAAAGGCTACATGGCGGATTATGTTAACAATCTAAAACAAGAGGTAAACTAAGACAAAGGTGAACAAACAATTTAACAGTGAGCAGCAGACTGCATGAAGAAAGCCAAGGGATTACTAAGAGAGGTTAAGGCCAGAGGGAGTGCAGAAAAAAATACTACAAACGGAGTAGATGGGATGAGAAGAATATCAACATCCAGCATCAGGTAACTGACTGTTTAACATGTAAATTAGGGGAATTATTTGTTTGAAAACAGAAACCATAAAACAGAACTAGTATGTACTTGTGGTTCACTAATTCATGCTGTCAAAAGGCAAAAAGTAAAAAAAGGAAAGCAATAATAAGTTATTCTGTATTTTCCGTCGTACACGTTGCACCGCTCTATGAGTCGCATCAGTCCAACTATGTCTAATAAAGTGGAAAAATCCTTAAATATGTTGCTTCGCTGTATATGTTGCATCTATTATGCGTCACCACTGACGCATCACGTTTCTTACGTGTCACTGCTGACAACCCGGAATTGTGCCAAAAATAAATTGTCTTCCAAATGGCGGCCGCAGGAGCGTGAATAGAAGGACTTTAACAAGAATTTAACAAGATTAACATTTAAAAAGAATTGTTTGTTTGCTTGAAATTATAGTAAATGTGTGTCTCGGTTTACCTTTTGCTTAATAAATGCAATTTTTATTTTTTGGGATAATTTTCAGGTCTCTCTTGTAAATGAGTCCCCGAGGCTCAATGGGATTAACTTGTATAAATAAAGTTTGAATGAAAACTTTGACGGTCAAATCAGATGCATTTCAAAAACCCAATTCGCAGAAGTGAGCACACGCAGAGGGACGAGTCGCTGCGTGAAGCTGATTTGACGGTTGCTCCAGACAGACGACGGTGGCAGGCTATGGCAAGCCGATTGTGTCATTAATAGCCACTTTTATTCATTACATGAGTCAATGGCATGCTTTACTACTCGAGTGCCATTTAGCAGCTGAAAATTGTACTGTTCAATTTTTTTTCAGTCAGAATGAATGAAAACGATCAAATCTCAGCCAAAAAGTTTATAAATATGAAAAAAATCCATAAATATGTTGCATCGGCGTATAAGTCGCAGGGCATGCAAATTACGCAAAAAACTGTGACTCATAAAGAGATATGGTAATTCAGTAAATCCAAAGCTCTTAGTTAAAATGACCTGCAAAAATTACAACTGATCAAAAAACAGAAAAAAATAATTTCTAAAAGCTACTTTGAAATCCTTAAATGTATCTTATATTAATTTACATGTCGTAAAAAAAAAATAAAAGTTATTTTAGGATTGTGGTAGCATCTTGAAACCCTTACCCTGACTCAGTTCTTTAAAGACAGTCATCAAAACGATTGCTTTTTGATCAAATAAAAAATAAACTCACACATTACATTTAAACAAGCTACTTAATTTAACCACATTTTCATCCCTTATATTCTACTTAACTGAATGTTTAAAAAAGCCACGAGGCTGAAGCAGAAGCTCAAGTTGCTGAGTAAGAGAACACAAAACAAAACAGAAGATCAAGACGAATAACAGACAAAAGCACATACAGGTTTCCTTTTTCTATTAACAGAGTTCTTTTTTTTTTGTTGTTGGTAGAAAGCCAGCATGACATTTTACTCGTGTTGTTCTTCAGTACTCAATTTCAAACGAATTGTGAGACTCAAGAGAAGTTCAAAGGATGAGAAAGAAATAGATGGCACAAAGAGGACCAGAAAAAAGGACAGAGGTGATGAGGTGAGTTATGCTTTTTGAGTTCAGAGGGAGAGGATGAGTTCAGTTTAAAAAATAAATAAAAAATCACAAAACTATAAAAAATTTTAAAAAGCCTGCAGGATGCAGTGAACGACACACTCCCAACATAGATTCAACATATTAAATTATTTAAAAAGTCCCCTCGGAAGCCTGTGGCAAAAGGGCTCAAAAGGACCATATTTTGGCATTTTGTACTGCTGATTTTTTTATATGTAGTACTCCATGGAGCAAACACTATATTAGGCATGCCAATAAAATTTAAGTATACAGAAATATCTGGGTTAGAAAGTAGTTTTAAAATTTCCCAAAAAATTGTAACAGAAAGTACAGTTTTATTTATATATTAGATAAATTACAATATTTGACATAAGGTCACACGGCCATGAGGAAAAATACATTCCTAGCAGCGTTAAAGGTAGAGTCTTCTTTTGCTAAAAATAACCTTACTCTCATGTCCATAAGAGTCTTGTATTACAAAATTATTCATGAATAAAATTCAGCCATCGGCCCAACGGGTGGGAATTTCTGCTTAAAATAAGCTAAATAAAACCTACTGGCTACAATCAGAAAGCCTCAAGAAAATCGAATTCTGACTTTTTGCAAGATGTGTTATGTTTAAGGGCAACCCAGTTGGCAACGAGACCCGAAACGACACAAGGCGAAGTAGAAAAGTGACAATGTTTATTATTTACAGTGATATTTACAAATTTACAAGATGGTTCCTCTGGAATCCCTGAAGGAGGAAGTGTAAACGTCAGGAAGGGATAGGCCAAGGAGTTGTCGTATGTAATGTTCAATTTCTTTGTTTGGTCTTACAGATGGAGGATGTGAAGGTGTCCTGAAGGAATCCAACTGAATCACAGAGGAGAGGCAGGTCAGGCACGTGGCAGGAGAACAAGGCACCAAAAACACGAATCCAAACGTGGAAGGTCGAAACAAGATGGCTGTAGGCACACAAAAACAAGGTAAGTATTTCTTAGCATAAATACAAGACTGGCTGGAAGCATCAGTACCGTAATAAGGGAACAATGCTACAGCGAAGAGTAGGACTTGACTGCAGCCTTAAATATGGTAGTAGCTCATCAGGTGGATGGCCGTCAGCTGATGATGATTGGCGGCCATCTTGGAGCTGCAGTGAGTCTCACTCTTACAGTACCCCCCCCTCACGAATCGCCTCCTGGCGATCTGAGTCTCTTCTCAGGGTGGGCCCTGAAGAATGCGGTGATTAGGCTGGGGTCCAAAATGAAGGAGCGGGGAATCCACGAACGCTCCTCAGGACCGTACCCCTCCCAATCCACAAGGTACTGGAAACCTCTCCCCCGGCGTCGAACGTCCAAGATGGTACGGACGGTGAATGCCGGGTGATTGTCGATAAGCCGGGCGGGTGGAGGGAGGTCGGCAGGTGGGCACAGAGGGCTCTCAGAGACAGGCTTGAGCTGAGAAACATGAAAGGTTGGATGGATCCTCATAGAGTCAGGAAGTCGAAGACGTACTGCAGAGGGGTTGACGATCTTGATTATAGGAAATGGACCAATGAACTTGGGTGCCAACTTCCTGGGAATGTCCTTCAGGGTGATGTCTCTGGTAGAAAGCCAAACTCTCTGTCCCACCTGATAGGATGGTGCGGCAGATCGGTGCCGGTCCGCAAACCTTTTATTCTGCTCTGCCGTGCGTAACAGTGCTGCTCTTGCTTGGCGCCAGATGCGTCGACAGCGGCGAAAATGGTGCTGAACTGAAGGCACCGAAATGTCCGTCTCCTGGCTGGGGAACAAAGGAGGCAAGTAACCCAGAGAAGCCTCAAAAGGGGACATACCTGTGGCTGTGGAGGTATGAGCATTGTGGGCATATTCCACCCAGACCAGATGTTGGCTCCATGCTGACGGGTTGCCCTCCACGAGACACCTCAGGGTGGTCTCAAGCTCCTGGTTACAGCGTTCCGCTTGGCCGTTTGACTGTGGGTGATAACCCGAGGTGAGACTGGTGGATGCCCCTAAGGAGGTACAAAAACAGTGCCACACCTGGGAGATGAATTGGGGGCCTCTGTCGGAGACTATGTCAGAGGGGATACCGTGGATGCGAAAAACTTGTTGGACCAATACCTGGGCCGTCTGCATAGCTGAGGGCAACTTTGGGAGTGGAATGAAGTGAGCCGCCTTAGAAAACCTGTCAATGACCGTGAGTATGGTAGTGTTACCGTCTGAAGGTGGTAAACCGGTGACGAAATCCACGGCGATGTGAGACCACGGGCGACTGGGCGTGGGCAAGGGCTGAAGAAGACCTGCTGGAGGTTGCGTGCCAGTCTTGTTCCTGGCACAGGTGGGGCAGGCTGCCACAAACTCCTTCACATCATGTGGCAGAGTAGGCCACCAGAAATGGGTCCTAGTAAGGGAAAGCATGCGAGAGATACCGGGGTGACACGAGAGCTTATTAGTGTGCACCCACTCGAGTACCTTGGACCTCATTGACGAGGGGACGAAAAGTGTGCCAGGAGGGCCTGTGCCTGGATCTGGTTCCAATTGATGAGCTCGTTGAACCTCCTTGGCAATGGGCCAGGTGAGGGCTCCAATGATGCAAACTGGAGGCAGGATGCTCTCCTCGGACTCCGGGGCTTCTGGAGGAGAAAACTGGCGAGACAAAGCGTCGGGTTTGACATTCTTGGATCCAGGTCTGAATGTCAGCAAATAATTGAAACGGGTGAAAAAAAGTGACCAACGTGCCTGCCTGGGGTTCAATCGTTTTGCGTCTTTGAGATATGTGAGATTTTTGTGGTCTGTCCATATGAGAAAAGGTACCTCAGTGCCCTCAAGCCAGTGACGCCACTCCTCCAATGCCAATTTCACAGCCAGTAATTCCCTATTGCCCACATCATAGTTTTTCTCTGCCGGCGACAAACGACGAGAAAAGAAAGCACAAGGATGTACCTTATTGTCCTTGGGTGATCTCTGAGATAATATTGCGCCGACTCCGGTGTCAGATGCATCCACCTCCAGGATAAACTGACGAGCTGGGTCTGGATGGCAGAGGATGGGAGCAGAAGAGAAAAGATGTTTTAACTTACAAAATGCAGAGTTGGCTTCCGGGGTCCATTGAAAAGTTCTGTTGGTGGAAGTGAGCTGGGAGAGAGGTGCTGCGATACGGCTGTAGTCCTTGATGAAACGCCTATAGAAGTTGGCAAAACCTAGGAAGCGTTGCAACTGCTTCCTGGTGTCCGGTACTGGCCACTCCACCACCGCCTTAGTCTTTTCTGGGTCGGTCCTGTAGTGCCCCTCCCCGAAGATAAACCCCAAAAATGAGACGGAGGTGGTGTGGAAATCACATTTTTCACCTTTCACAAAGAGTTGGTTCTCATACAGCCTTTGAAGTACCATTCTGACTTGTGAGACATGATCTTGCTTGTTCCTCGAGTAGATGAGAATATCATCTAAATAAACAAATACAAAGTGTCCAATAAAATCTCTTAATACGTCATTAATCAGTGCCTGAAAAACAGCGGGAGCATTGGTGAGACCAAATGGCATAACAAGATATTCAAAGTGTCCCATAGGTGTCTTGAAAGCTGTTTTCCATTCATCACCCTCCTTGATCCGGACGAGATGATAAGCGTTGCGAAGGTCCAGTTTGGTGAAGATGGTAGCGGTCAGTAACTGTTCGTGGATAGAGTCTATTAACGGTAGCGGATACTTGTTCTTTATGGTTATGTGGTTTAGTCCTCGATAATCGATGCATGGACGTAACGTCTTGTCCTTCTTGGAAACAAAAAAGAAACCTGCCCCTACTGGAGAGGTTGATGGACGGATAATTCCGGAATCAAGGGACTCCTCAATGTAAGCTTGCATGGTGCTACGTTCAGGGCCCGACAGATGGAAAAGACGGCTAGTTGGTAGTGTAGCTCCTGGTAGAAGGTCAATGGAGCAGTCATATGGACGATGAGGAGGTAAAGACAAGGCTTTATGTTTGTTAAATACCGGAGAGAGGTCGTGATATTCGACGGGAATGTTGGAGAGGTCAACGTCTTCAATAGTAGTTATCTTTATTGAAGGATTTGTTATACCCGAGCGGAGACAGTGTTTTAGACACCTGTCGCTCCATTTTTCAATCCTTCCAAGTTCCCAATTAAAGTGAGGATTGTGAGCCCGTAGCCAGGGGAATCCTAAAATTAATTGCGTGTTTGGTGAATCAAATACAAAAAAACTAATCTCCTCATGATGATTTCCAGAAGTAATTAAATGTAACTCGGTGGTCCTAAATTTAATTTGGGCTAGAGCCTCGCCGGTAACTCCAGCAATGGATATAGTGTCTATGTCAATGACGAGGAGAGAAAAATTCTTTACTAAATCTTGGCTAATAAGGTTTTGTTCTGCACCAGAGTCAATTAGTGCAGATACAGGAAACCGGTTACTGTTTAGTTGAATTATGGTGGGTAATGTGAACCTGCGGGGGGGAGAAAAAGATGATATGCCCACCAGTAACTCCCTCTTTACTGGTGGTTGTTCTCGTTTCCCTGAAACGAACACGCGGCAACAAAGTGACCCTCTTTCCCACAGTAAAAACAAAGGTTGTGATCCTTGCGTCTCTGTCTCTCAGTGAATGTTAAACGCGTAGTCCCAATCTGCATGGGTTCAGATTCAGGTAATGATAGTGAGAAACCAGTAGATGGCACTAGAGGACTACGAGGGTTGTGTCTCTCAAATTTTGCTTTGGAGTGGTAAGCCCCTGCTGATGACGTAGGAAACCCGGAAGTGGAACCCCTCTGGGAGTTGTAGTCCCGCTCCCGGTGTCTCTCCCGGAAACGTTCATCAATAGCGATGGCAAGATTTATTAATGCGTCAAAGTTGGGTGGCTCGTCTCGTGCTGCAATCTGGTCTTTAATGTGGTCGGATAATGAATTTAAAAAAGTACCTTGTAATGCCCTGTCGTTCCATTCCGTTTGGGCTGCGAGGATGCGGAACTCCAAGGCGTGCGTGGCAACCGGAAGTCGGCCCTGACGTAACCCCAACAAACGCTTCTCTGCGTTTGGTTGTTGTAGCGGCCGATCAAAAATCCTGCGGAACTCTTCCAAAAACATGCTGAACGTAACGGAATCCACACTACGGTGGCGAAAGAAAGAGGTCGCCCACTGGAGAGCGTTACCTTTTAGTTGGCTGATGAGGTACGTAATCTTGGTGGCGTCTGATGAATAAAGCTGAGGAGCTCCTCCAAAAGCGAGTTTGCACTGGAGGAGGAAACCCTCACATTGAGCTGGATCTCCTGAAAAGAATTCGGATGGTTTTACCAAAAGTTGTTGTGAAAAAACAGCATGATTTACAGTACCAATATTAGCAGAGCTGGTGTCTGCTGGGGGTGCAGAAGTTGTGGAGGGAGAAGTAGAGAGTCTCTGGTTCATAGTAAAAACCATACCTCCAAGTTCCTGAAAATTTGTTTGAGTCTGGAGCTGTTGGCTTAGCACTTGTTTCAACATTTCCTCTAATTTTTCAATTCTCTCCGTCTGTGAGGAGGAGGCTTGTTCGCTCCTGGTCTCGTTCTGGGTTTTGTTAGGCTGGAGCATTCTGTTATGTTTAAGGGCAACCCAGTTGGCAACGAGACCCGAAACGACACAAGGCGAAGTAGAAAAGTGACAATGTTTATTATTTACAGTGATATTTACAAATTTACAAGATGGTTCCTCTGGAATCCCTGAAGGAGGAAGTGTAAACGTCAGGAAGGGATAGGCCAAGGAGTTGTCGTATGTAATGTTCAATTTCTTTGTTTGGTCTTACAGATGGAGGATGTGAAGGTGTCCTGAAGGAATCCAACTGAATCACAGAGGAGAGGCAGGTCAGGCACGTGGCAGGAGAACAAGGCACCAAAAACACGAATCCAAACGTGGAAGGTCGAAACAAGATGGCTGTAGGCACACAAAAACAAGGTAAGTATTTCTTAGCATAAATACAAGACTGGCTGGAAGCATCAGTACCGTAATAAGGGAACAATGCTCCAGCGAAGAGTAGGACTTGACTGCAGCCTTAAATATGGTAGTAGCTCATCAGGTGGATGGCCGTCAGCTGATGATGATTGGCGGCCATCTTGGAGCTGCAGTGAGTCTCACTCTTACAAGATGAGGTTTTTCCAGCACTTTGCCGTCACTGTGAAGGAACATTTATCTTGTGCACAAATTTCTTTATATGAATTATGAGATGGAAAAAATTCAGATTTGGACACAAGTCGTTTAAGTCAGAGAACAGTTTCCCAAATCTGTAAATAACACAAGCACAACTCCTTGGGGTCTGTGTGCGGGGACTTCGTCTTTACTAGATCAAAAAAAAAAAAACGAACACACTTTCCATTTAAAAATTGAGTGATTTAGTCAACTGTAAAACACACTGGAGCATAAATAGTTTTAAAAACAAACATCTATATACAGAGTTTGTGTTGTTGATATAATTTGCTCAATTTAATTCAGCAAAAGACCATTTTCAACTAAAGACATAACATCTGCGAAAATGCAGTGTGAATGTTTGTTGAATTTTTTTTTTTTTTTTTTTTTTTGCTGAAAGCTACTGAAGAAGTTGATACCAGGCTGAAAAAGTTTCATCTCTAAACTGTTAATGCGAGTTGAATTTGAACAACTGACATTTGCAGGGGGGGAAAAAATCTGCAAATCAGCAGAAAAGCAGCAGAACAGAGCAGAAATGTAGCAGAAATGAGCAGAACAAGCTGAAATAGGCAGAGGAAGGCTGAATAGATTACAAAATATTTGAAATTAGCAAAAAGGAAACTGAAATGAGCAGAAAAATCTCAAATTTGGAAGAAACAGTAACTCAAAAACCTTCAAAACAGCTGAATTTAGAAGAAAGAAGCTGAAAAATATAATGAAAATAGCACAAAAAAGCATAAATGAGCAGAAAGAAGCTGAAGAAAATAGAAAGGAGCTGTAGAACGCTGAAATTAGAACAAAAAACTGCAAAAGCTAACCAAAAGCTGAAATGAGCATTAAAAGGTTTTTGAAGGTTGTGGAGAGTTCATCCTCAATGAGAAAAACATGGCAGACAAAGCTAAATATTTCAAAAAGTTAAAACTGAACAAATACCAAACGTCACAGCAAGAATGTCCTAAAGAAGCTGAACATTTTAATAAGCTTTATTCTAAAAATGCTTTTGGTAAAGCACATGAACAAACCAATCCTGTGCTATTCTGTGACCAGTTTAAACTGTAAGCTCATTGTTAGCTCTGGTCAACACTGGTGGTAATTTTATTTAGAAGTTGCTGAAATAAATGACTTCCCTCACCTTTTAATTATTTGATTAGGTTTTTTTATTTTTCATGAAAATGCTACACCGTTAAAATCTTTTATCATCTTGAGTTCGAACATATTCTACAAGGGCTACAACATGTAACTTACAACATTTCTTCATTTGAAATTTGCTACAATTGCATTTGTTAAAATAAAATAAACCGATTAAAGCCTGTAAAGACGAATCACCTCTTGTAGCTTTTGCTTGTCTCACTCTCCAAACGGTCTTGTGGATCTCAAAGTTGTAATTTGAAGGCAGGCTTTTGATTGCTTCCTGCAGCTCGGGGTCTTGGAGGATTTCATTTGGAATCTGATTGGCAACCCGCCGTGGGCCTCGGACTGGAAAGAAAATTTGATTACCGAGCTGTTAGCCGTGCAGAAAACACATGTTGAAGCATACAAAATTCACTTGACACAAAAGGCGTTTACACATATCCAAACTTTACGAGCACATACACTATGGACCACCCAAAGTTGAAAAACAGAGAAGATTATTATAAATGATTGTGGAAAAAAGAAATTAAATCAGTAAGGAACTTTGTTTCATTTGTGTTCAATGATCTGGTGAAATGTTAGTATCACAATGTAAACAACAAGGCAATTTCCTAATGCACCATTTACAAACATTTCATGCTTTATTTTATTTAAGACTTATGAAAAATGAGTCAAAACAGAGGAAAAACATTAATTTAATTAAAGGCCAAGCTTTCCTTGCAAACTACTTGCTGTCGTTTTACGTCAGCATTAAACTTTAGATCATCTTGGGTTGAGAGAGATGATGTTCAAACTGTTTTAGTCAAAAATTGCAATATCAAGGTTGACACCAACAGTTAGTGTCAAACTGTTAAGCAAAGAGATGACAAAGAGTAGCACTCTGAAACTGTTGTGGATTTGCCTTAGCTGCTATCAAGTCCAATTGTAGCTCATTATCTGTAAAACTGACAAGCTTAGCTCTCAAAAGGTCCTTTAATTTGATTACATTTAGTGATGTTCAATGGGGAAATAGACTACCTTACATAACTGCTTAAAAATAAAATTATTTATTATATTTCCCACACTAAATATATATATATATAGTTGGGACACTAAACAAATTGTGAAAAAAAACTGAATGCAATGATGTGGAGATGGCAAATGTAAATATTTTATTCGTAATATAACCTAGATGACAGATCAAAAGTTTAATCTGAGTAAATGTAACATTTTAAAGGAAAAACATGTTGATTCAAATTTTCACAGTGTCAACAAATCCCAAAAAAGTTGGGACAAGTAGCAATAAGTGGCTGGAAAAAGGAAATTGAGCATATAACAAACAGCTGGAAGACCAATAAACACTAATTAGGTCAATTGACAACATGATTGGGTATAAAAAAGAGCTTCTCAGAGTGTCAGTGTCTCTCAGAAGCCAAGATGGTAAGAGGATCACCAATTCCACCATTGTTGCGCAGAAAGATAGTGCAGCAATACCAGAATGGTGTTACCCAGCGTAAAACAGCAAAGACTTTTAAGTTATCATCATCAACCGTGCATAACATCAAAAGATTCAGAGAATCTGGAACAATCGCTGTGCGTAAGGGTCAAGGCTGTAAAACTCTACTGGATGCTCGTGATCTCCGGGCCCTTCAATGTCACTGCACCTGAAACAGAAATGCCACTGTCAAGGAAATAACAGAATGGGCTCAGGAATACTAACAGAAAGCATCGTCAGTGAACACAATCCACCGTGCCATCTGCCGTTGCCAGCTGAAACTCTACAGTGCAAAGAGGAAGCCATTTCTAAGCAAGCTCCACAAGCTCAGACGTTTGCACTGGGCCAGGGGTCATTTAAAATGGAGTGTGGCAAAATGGAAGACTGTTCTGTGGTCAGATGAGTCACGATTTGAAGTTCTTTATGGAACACTGGGACGCCATGTCATCCAGACCAGAGAGGACAAGGATAGCCCAAGTTGTTATCAACGCTCTGTTCAGAAGCCTGCATCACTGATGGTATGGGGTTGCATGAGCACTTGTGGCATGGGCAGCTTGCATGTCTGGAAAGGCACCATTAATGCAGAGAACTATGTTCAGGTTCTAGAACAACATATGCTCCCATCTAGACGTCATCTCTTTCAGGGAAGACCCTGCATTTTTCAACACGATAATGCCAGACCACATTCTGCAGCAATCACAACATCATGGCTATGTAGGAGAAGGATCCGGGTACTGAAATGGCCAGCCTGCAGTCCAGATCTTTCACCTATAGAGAACATTTGGCGCATCATAAACAGGAAGGTGCGACAAAGAAGGCCCAAGATGATTGAACAGTTAGAGGCCTGTATTAGACATGAATGGGAGAGCATTCCTATTTCTAAACTTGAGAAACTGGTCTCCTCTGTCCCCAGACGTCTGTTGAGTGTTGTAAGAAGAAGGGGGGATGCCACACAGTGGTAAAAATGGACTTGTCCCAACTTTTTTGGGATTTGTTGATGCCATGAAATTTGGAAACAACAGATTTTTCCCTTAAAATGATACATTCTCTCAGTTTAAACTTTTGATCTGTGATTTGTGTTCTATTCTGAATAAAATATTAGATGTTGGCACCTCCACATCATTGCATTCAGTTTTTATTCACAATTTGTTTAGTGTCCCAACTTTTTTGGAATCCGGTTTGTATTTCAGGGCCTTATGTTAGAAGAAAAAAAACGCTCCAAAAAGCAGTTTTTTTACTATAAAAATATTTATTTTATCACATTTTAAAAAAATAATAAAAAAATAAAAGGCATATTTTCCAATTATGATGCCCAAAAGTATTTATTTTTAATTCCAGTCCAGAGTTTTTGAAGACCCTCCAGCCTACCGAACTCTCCAGACTGGGTAGCTGGAAACAATACCTTGTCTTTGTTGAATCTTACACATGTGGCTCAGTGGTCTGACATAAATGTTTTTTTGTTGTTGCTGTCTTTTTTTTTCTTCTAAAAGTTTACTTGTATACAACGCCAGTTTCTGTTTCATATTTTGCTTTTACTGAAATGAATGTACTAACACATGCTGCAGCACCAAAACAATGTTCCTGTACAAGATGAGAGGCGGAACTCTGCAGCAATGATCAGATGGGAAAGACCGTAATTCTTCCCGGGGTGAGTCAAAGTCCATCCATCCATACATTATCTTTACCCGCTTATTCCATTTTGGGTCACGGGGGTCGCTGGTGCCCGTGTCCAGCAATCACTGTGCGAGGGGCGGGGTACACCCTGGACGGGTCGCAAGTCCATCACAGGGCCACATAGAGACAAACGAGACAAACAACCATTCACTCTCACTCACACCTAGGGACAATTTAGAGTTACCAATCAGCCTAACATGCATGTTTTTGGTCTGTGGGAGGAAACCGGAGTACCCGGAGAAAACCCACGCATGCACGGAGAGAACATGCAAACTCCACCCAGAAAGGCCCCTGGACCGGGGTTTGAACCAAGGACCTGCTCGCTGAGAGGCAGCAGCTCTACCAGTTGCGCCACCGTGCTGCCGTGAGTCAAAGTCATTCTTGGTAAATTTTTACAGAGGCTCTCAAACTTACAAAGCACAGCATCACCGGGTGAGCTCATTTAAATATTAAAAGTAATGCGATAAAGGCAAAATAATTTTAAAAAAGCATTACTGAAAGGAAAAAAATAAAATGAAATTATGGGATCAGAAAATGCATTCATAATGGATTTTTGCTATGGTTGAGTTCTTCCCTAAGGAACACTTGAGGGTAGTAATGTTACTTTGAGGGTACGGGAGCGTTTGAAAAAAAATCTGACAATATAAAACAATTTTAGAAGGCTTTGTCAAAAAATAAAGGAATTAATTGACAGCACCCAACGTTGAGAACTTGACATTGCTTGATCAATGTCCTGTCATGGCAGATACAAAACTGTAAAAACAGTTTCCCATTGAAACCAGATTAGTCTTTTATTTAAACTAGTTTGATTACTACTGTCTATTAAATTATCTGCCTAATTAAACTCATTACCTCAAGTAATTGCCAAATGTTGAAATATTTTTAAGTCATTTTCAAATTATCTTTAGTGTTTTCCACGTGATCATATTTTTCATTGAGTTATATAATTCTGTTAATATGTTTCAACAAAAGTAGACAAATATTAAATCATGTTATGTTTAAGGTTGATCGTTAATTATTTATGTATTTAAACAATTAATTGAGACTAAAATTACTATGAAATCCTTATTTTGAAATCAGTCCAGACACATTCATGGTGTCAATCTCATTCTTATTTCAAGCTCCATCACTTGCACTTGATGTTGCTGTTGTCTTCTACCTATAAATAGCTGAATACCCAATTATCTTTTTTTATGATTTCATTAAGCTTCATACAGATGTTTATGAGATATTTTGTAAACACGACACACACACAGAGAAAGAGATAGGCAGGACAAAAACATATTACTCCTTTGCATTAGGCGGTGAGCAATATGTAAACTAAGCATAATTGTGAAATGAAGATTAAATTGTTTTAAGAAATATGCTTGATGCTTCTTCCGTAGTAAATAACACGATATCCTGAAAAACACGTTTAATTTAAACGTAAACACTGCAGTTGTTAAAGCATCCTCGCCAAGTACAGTACAGCAGGGATGCTACACTTCTCTTAGCATTGCTAAAAACATGCCGGTAAAATTGTATCTCTCCGAGACACGAAGATCGATAACCTCCAAAAAACGTTTCTAGAGCTTGGACAGTCTTCAAACAACGATAATATTTACCTGCGGGCTTTTTGACAGAAACAACCTGCACTTCACTCGCGGGCGCCGCCATGTTTGCTGCTCTCAAAACATGAGACATGTGAGAGAAACGGGAAGTCCAATCCAATGGATCGAAGAAGGCAGGCAGTACGAGCGGAGCACCGATCGACCCGATGGCACCGGACAGAGACAAAACGTCTCAGGAAAGTGCTTAACATCCAGTGTTATAACTTAAATATACTATAGTCTGTTGGTTTTCTACCATAGTATAAAACAAAATACAATTCATTTGGGTAAAAAAATAAAAATAAAAGATGACTCATTAAAATGAAAAATATTTAAATAAAAAAAAATACTCTGTTTCTTTTTGTTCTTGAGCATGAAATAAAACAAACAAAAAATATATTTTTAATTTTTAGATTAAAGTAACTGCTTATCTATCTATCTATCTATCTATCTATCTATCTATCTATCTATCTATCT
>NC_056503.1:37245325-37286924 GCF_014905685.2 Nematolebias whitei
TCTATCTATCTATCTATCTATCTATCTATCTATCTATCTATCTATCTTTTATTTACAGAAGAAAACCTAAAAATGCACTTCAGCTTAGAAAACGATTTCAAGTTATTTCTTTCCTGAAATTAAAACAAATGTATTTATGTAGGCTACAAGAAAAATGAAGTCACTATTAGAATCTGGTTATGTTAAAAAAAAATCATAACGAAAAAAATCAAATTAAAAACATCTATATCCGTCTGTTTTTCAAAATGCATGTCTCATCCTATCTGCTGTGAAGAGCCCGGGTGTCTCCAGCTGCGCGCACAGACAGAGGCGCGGACAGGGATGGAGGAGCGCGCGGCTGCATCACGCTTTCCTTCCACCCTGAGCGCACATCGAGCTGATCCATGGCTGGAATAGGAGGACTGTTCCTTGACAAGGTCTCAGAAATGTAAGAACTACGAGCTGGGGGGGGGAAAGATGGTAGGATCTGAAAGAAACCGCCTGCATCAAAGTCTGGGGATGATTTAAGGAGCCTGCGTCTAAACATCACCGGCGGAATGGGAATCCAAATAACTTATTAGGCATGTGAAGGCGCATCATGTGACTGAACACCTTTGAAGCATAGAGTAAGAAATGTGAGTGATCACTTGAGTTTTTTTGGGGTGGTCTGTTTGTGCTCACCGTCGACCTGCCAGCAGAACTGATCTGAACAGCTCGTTTACTTCTTTGGAGGGGCTGTGGCGGACTGCCGCGCCTTTACGCACTCCCTGGAGCTAATCTTTTGGACTGAGAGGCTCGTGTCAGAACTCCAGTTTCACACACCGAGTTGATTCTAATTTCTAAGCTTCCACTCTGTCGGACTTGTGTGAGAACAGATCGTGTCTGTCTGTTGGTGCCACCACCACAGCTCATGAGTCTGCGGCGCACGGAGCATCCAGAGGAGTGACAGCTGATCGAAGCTCCGGATCAACTCGAGAAGTGAAGTTTCGAGGCTGGAATATAAAAATAGATTCGTGCTGGACACACGGGACGAGCTAGATCTCCAAAATGTTCAAAAAGGGTAAGTCTCAAGTTTCAGTTTGGTGTCTGCGGGATTTTTGCGGCGCTGTAACGGATCCACAACCTCTCTCTGTTGCAAACAGATGTTTAAACATGACACACTCATTAAGCTGCTCTGCAGATGTGCTAGATTACAGACGATGCGCCATTCGAGGCGCATCTTTCATTTGCACAGCAGGATCTGAAGGTCTGTGGGAATTAAATATTCATCCGTGTGAGGAAACATGGGGACGACTGTGATATTAATACAGCTGATGCCGCACTGCAGTTTATGAGTTATGCACAGGTCATAATTTCTGCTGGAGCGGGATTAACTGCTGTATTTGGCCGCACATTTAAATGTGATGTGGATACCTGCAGCACGTGAGTTTTCCTCTTTTTGTTTCTCTGCTAGTGAGACCATTAAGAAAAAGAGCTCCCAGAACTTTTAATATCAAAACTCTTACTTGATGGATTTCTGTTTTTTGTTCCTCTATAATTGGTTTTAATTAGCCATAGGAGCTGCATAACTATACCCACTGAAGAAACCTCTGGTGAGAATGAATTACACACCCACTGTGCTATTATTGAGGGGTTGAAATAAAAGTGCAATTAAACTGTTTTTCATTTTACTGTCTCCTTGATACCCCTCAGGGATGTGAAGATCCACCGGTCTCCACTTGCTTGGTTTTATGTGCTCATCACTTTGTCCTGAAACAGATCCAAGCTGCTCTTTAGTTATTTTATGGTATCTATATTGGATAATAGCTGCAAACGGCGTAGTAAAACCACCATAAAGCTATACATATATAGAGATTTATCTATCATAAAACTACTTATTGTGTTTGTGTTTGTTTATTCTCTGTTGGGAGAGGAAAATTGTCTGTATAGAGTGTTTGTTTTTGCTTTGTGCCTTCAGGGGGCAGGGGGGAAACATGCTTTCTCATCAGATTGATTATTGCTGTTCCAATGTTTGAGATAAAACATACCATAGTGATGTCTGCTTAAAGTAATATATCAACTCGGAGGGAAGGTTTAATCTGTAAAACTGCATCTTGACAGCTTCACAAAAAGGCCAACACAAACTCTGGTGATTTTTTTTGTTTGTTTGTTTGTTTGTTTTGTTTGTTTTATCAGAAGTTACACATTTGGATTGTTTTTCATTGAAAGAAGAACATATGACTCACAATGTGGATTCTCTTTAGAGTTGAACAGAAGGCTAAACTTAATGTCTGTTTTGAGTCTATTAATTGCACCAAATAAGATGATTCCCCACAATTTGTTTTTTGGTTTCTGTTGAAGGTTGAATGGAGAACAGACAGGTGGAGTGCTGGCCAAGATTTCATCATTATTTCATTAATTGCATTTATTTTACCACATCATGATATCCATTTATTAATGTTATTATTATTTTTTATCATTTGTCCGATTGATGCACAGACACAACTAAAGCAATAAAAAGGAATTCAGAGTGCAAAATTCACCAGTGTGCCAAAAGCGCTCCGTGTGCCAACCAGGCTGAGTCTACAATAGAGAAGCAGGGATGCGTCAGCTTTGGCAGGAATAGTGCAGAAGTTCTCTGGTGAATTGAATTTGTTGGGTTTTTTTGCATCTAAAATAACACATTTTATAAGGAGCCTGGCTGATGCATCAGGCACTGCATCCACTCTGACATATCCACCATTCACAAACACATCCAAGGATGATATCATGTTGCAGAACTTCCCAAGCCAGCCTGGGCTCTGTTGCATAACAGTTATTTGGGGAGACATAGATATTCTGTTAACTATTTTAAAGACATTATTTTGCCTAATATGATAGTGGCTGTAACAATTTGTTTTCCCCGTGCACACTAAAAACTGCTTGGTTAAAAACAATCATATTCATGAGCCAGGGCTGGGACAGGTTTAAACCAATCCAACGCTGGATAGTTTTAACGTAGCATGATTGGCTCAAATAACCCAGTGTACGACATTAAATTTGTTTACCCAAAACATATGGGTTAAAATAACTTGTTTGTTGAAATAGAGAGTAAGAACAACCCAAAAGCTTTATTGGTTTATTTCAACTGAGGGTGTTTTCAGCCTGTTCCCTCCCTCGCCTGTGGTGGTGCTGCACCAAGAACTACTGAAGGAAACGACACGAAAACTTCTGAAGAAGACACTGAGTGCAACTTACTTCTTCTGGAAATAGAAATAAAAATGAAGTGGCGTCAAATTTGAGTGGTTTTAGGATTTCTGTTTTGTCTGTGGCACATGTGTTGGCACAAACATTTTTCAACAATCAACTCAGCATTGTGGTGGTAGAATTTGCTAGTGGTAGAAACGCGTCTTTGTTTTGGTTGTATTTACCCAGAATGCCCTGCGCTGTAGTCCACTTCCTGCTTTTGGAGCAGTCTCTAGTCCGCTTGCATTTACAATGCATTCAAGCTGCGCTAGAGTTCACTTCAATTGAACCGATAGTCTTTAAGGCGGACCAGAGTTTGCTTTTTGGGTCCACATCAGAGTTTGATTCACACCTCCCCAAATGAATGGGACTTTCTAGGCAAATGGACTAGAATTTGATTAAAGCGGACTAAACAGGGCTGGTGTGAAAACACCGTTAGGCTGGTACTAGATAGCTGTTGCTAACAGATATTAGGATGAACTATCTAACAAACAATTTTGTTATTTTAGGAAAATCAATACTCAGGCAAACTACAGTTAAAACCAAAACCAACTATTAAAAAAGTTTGCAATTGCAATCATCCAGGTTGATAACAACAATAAAGGTTAAATTGTGTCATCTGGACTAGTTCCTTTAAGTGAGAAACATTTCATCTCCCATCCGGAAGACTTTGTCAGTCTGCAGCTTTCCAACCAGATCTGTCCCATAAGTAGCCTTCACTGCTGTGTTTCAAGACAACCTCCTGTTGGGACGTCAGAAGTAGGCTATTAACACATGCAAACAGAGCACACTCATCCAAAATAATCAATCATTATGTACAACATTCAAATGTTTTAGGCCAGATGGCCAACTTGCTACTCACAGAAACAGTCTGAGGACAGGTTGACAGGTTGGCTGGTCACAGACTGATGAAGTCTTCTGGATGGGAGACAAAATGTTTCTCACTCAAAGAAACTGGTCCAGACGACATGATTTAACCTTTTTCGCTGTTCAAAGCCAACCGGGTTCAACATTTCTCACAAGTTGTTTTGTTCAATTTACATCGTAACAAAGGTTGATTTGGTCAACTTCTGTCTTAAAATGGTAGACTGTGAAGAATAACATGGCTAATCCCTGACCTGAACACTGGGTCAAACTTTCTCCACACATTTGGTGCAATATAAAAAAACTGAATTGATGTGAAGTGATCAAATGAAACCGACCTATGACCCTTCAGCCTCAACCCAGAAGTGGAGTTATGAAAATAACTCAGCAGTTTTTAGAGTGTATAATCTATGAACGTGTCCGGATACGTACATCTTTTTCCAAATGATTCTGAATTTGGGTACAAATGTATTTCATTTAGCCATGCAAGCACGCATGTCAACTCCATTTCTGTCTTCACTTCTGTGACTGTCTCTCTTTCTTGATTTCACAATTTCTCTTTTCTCAAACTCAGTCATCCACACATAGACACGAGGGATGATCTGTCAGAGCGGCTCTCAGATGGAAAGGACAAGATGTCCACTAAATTTACCATGCTGTGGCATGCTGTAATCACTGCTACATGTTATTCAGGATTATTGGAAGAGGCTCATCTTAAGCTTTATTCTGTTTAGGCACATAACAAATACACGATGAGCAGCACAGACAGGTAGCTGACTCATGTGAGAAAAGAAAGACTTGAATCCACATCTATCCCCTCTCCTCGTGCATTTATTATTTCAATATTTTCAGTTTTTCTTTTCTTTTTTGACACATTTTGCAAAGCGTTGCTGACCTGGACACCGGCGATCTCCCTACTCCCTCCAGTGCAGGTTTCTGTTCATTTCAGAAGAGCATGAAAATCAATTTGAAAAGATTTGGATCTCAGTCAACATTAAGCAACCTCCATATCTTATTCACTTGCATCATTAATGCATTATAATGCTGTTGCAGACAAGCAGATTATCTTCTACTTTTGATGGAAGATGAGGAGGATTTTCATTTAAAAAAAGGCAAAAATATTGTCGGTAGGTTGTAAGATAGATTTGGATGTTTGTTAGTCCCTAAAAATTTAAATAAAAGCACAAATCTTCAGCAGCTAGAATGTTTCCAAGGAGTATAGAAATGTTGAAAATAATGTTTTTAGAACAAGTACAAATGTGTTTTATTTTTACCACATAGCAAGACCCCAAATAAGCTTTTTAATAAGTTCACAATTTCTTCAAGTTTAAAAAGTGTATTGTATTAATAAAAGAAAAATGGCTTCTTGAATCATAAAGATCATCCATCATCAATGCCATGCCTCCCAAAAAGCTTTTGCTTATGTAGACCATGCAGATACATAATTAGCTTTTAGGCTAAAACATAAACAAAAATAAGCCGATTTTAACAGTACAACTGTAAACATTACTTCAGTGCTAATCCTCAAACTTTAAAATTTATTTTATAAATATCTTGATACATGCTCAATAACCCAGGTAGAAAATTCTAAAAAAAGTTCAATCTGGTCCTCTAGACATTCAAAAAAAAAAGCTTTTGTTTTTTTTTTGAATGTCCAGAGGACCAGATTTAACTTTTTTAGATACTCCATAAATAGTTAATTCAAGTTCTTGACATAAAGTAGGGCACTGACGATCTCACACAAATTTGACATTTACCTGCACACACGGGCACATGGTATTATTTTCTTTTTATGAATGTCGGACTGCAAAGATAAGATTAATTAGGAAATGCATTTTCACTGAATGCATTTAATGTGATGAGCATTTTTGATGGTACTTAGCTAAAAGAGAACAAACAACCCTGTGATTACTCTACAGGGCATAAAAGCCTTACATGCACTTGCAATTAGTACACATTAAAAAAAAATCATATTATAAACTTATTATCTGAAATGAAGCAATCCAAACACAGCCTGCTGTTTAATCTTTCAGCCACAATGATGGGAAGATACCGTATTTTCTGGCATATAAGTCACTCCGGAGTATAAGTCACATCAGTCAAAAAAAGCATCATGAAGAGGAAAACACATATTTAAGTCGCTTCGGTGTATAAGTTGCATTTATTATGCATCTCTGCTGACCCATCACATTTATTATGTGTTTATTTAATGGTCAAAACAGCTTCATTTTGTCTGGGTGGCACGGCACCAAACATCCATCCATCCATCGTGGCCAGAGCCACTAGCTCTCCAGCATTCCTCCGCCTGCACCAGCTGAGTGAAGCGAGCAGGCACAGGAGGACTTTCTGTTGCAGTTCTTCAAAATTTAAAGCATCAGTCAAAAATTGCGTTATGAATATAAAAAAATATATATATAATTTGCTTTGGCGTATAAGTCGCAGGTCTGACAAATCTATGCCGAAAAACTGCAACTTATATGCAGGAAAATACGGTAATTACATGTAGACATTAGTACACATTTTGAAAGGCAGCTGTAAAATGCACGTTAGATAAGGCGACACTTGTTTTCTGCACCAGGGTTGAAGAGTTTGCCCGAAATGATTTCAGCATAACAAAAGAAACACCTGCGGCCCAGCTCCGCTCACCTCTGCAGCTTGTGCCCAGTGAACGTGTGTCAGTGAAATCAGAGCAGCTCATGTTCTGCTCTCTCCAGTTTCACTTACCACAGATAAGTACAGCAACATGCTCAAGTTATGACCCATAGTCATCAACTGATATGAGTACAAAGCAAAGCGTACAACTTTTGAAAGAAAATAGTTTTGTAAGCAAATGGATTTGACATCTCCTAAGGAAGGGCGACAAAAAGTACCCCAAGCAAAATCAGAGCTTCAAATTGCTGACACCAATTTTCACAAGAGTAACACAGGCTCATCTGTCACCACTTGTTGCAAACTTTCAGCCATTGTCCAGGCCCAGGGAGACCAGTTCAAAAAAAGACTACACTCCTTGTTCATTTTATCACCGTCTCAATCCTCTCAGGGCGTCGGCTTTGTGCCATCATTCCTTGTCAGCACTGCATTGTTGTATCTTACAGCGCAACTTGGGCTCACGTGCAGGTGAGAGGGAAGCGTGGACCGATGGCTGAATTATAGGAGGAGGGTGAGGCTTGAAGAGAAGCGAGGAGGATAACGTAGAGTGGAGCAAAAGTACAAGCCTCAAACTGATCCTTTAAGTCTTTCTAAGCTGCCTGAAAAATAGAACGTAAATCTGAGAGGAGGACGACATTTCTATACGCCCGTCTGACACGTTTTAAGAAGTGCGAATTTTAAACCTTCTACCCTCCTCTTGAAAATGGTAATCAAAACTTCAAATAGATGCATGGATGTGGGGAAAAAAATACACTAGAAGAAAAAAATTTTTGTTTATTTTTCTCTAAAACTATTATGCAGTAGAAAATCGGGGGGTGGAGGGAGTGGTGAACTGAACTAAGTGACTGCTTGGTATTCTGTGGGTCTAGTCTGGAAAACACAAAGTCTAAGATAATTGACAGAGAAACATTACCAATCATTGGAAAGCTGAGTCACTTTTATTAGACGGCCAGACAGTGCACCCCAGGTTCTTCTGCTGCATTCCAAATATCTGATTTAGCCGAAGGAGATTCTTGATACCCAAAAGTCATTCATTTAGTGGCCAATACTCAGGAGTGTTCCCATGGAAGACTGCTGCACTATTTGATCACATTGCAGCTAAGAGAAGATGACAAATTATTAGTAAAGTGTGTGAATGCAGTGAGGGGGAATACAGCATTGATTCGTCCTATTTTTGCAAATATCCTTTTTTTTTCTTCTGGAAGATGTTTCACACTGTCCTTCAAATGTTTCACAATGATTCTGGTCACAAGGGCTCAAAGTTCAGAACGAGATGGATTGTCTTTTTAATGCAGTCTGATTAGACATCAAAATGATTAAATCCACCCGACGTTTGGACTTGAATCAGAAGTCAGAGGTTAAAAATACAAAAAAAGTGCATAGAAAAATGGTCAATTCTTGCTTACACCAAAAAAATGCCTGATTTTTGTGCAAGTGCCATTTTCTCTGCCTTTGTTGTGGGAATGAGATGCAAGGATGGTCATTAGTGGATGATAATGAGGTGAAGGAGACAAACAACCTAAGCCCTGTTGGTTTTTCAAATATTAATAATTAATTTGTGATTAAGTGGCTAATTGGAGTTTAAAGGTCAATGTCAACTAGAATACAATTAATCTTAAGAGACAGGATGGGGGAAAGTATGGGGGTGTTGGGATGAGACAGTCCAGGAGACTCTTGACAGTAATCCCAGGTGCTCTCCTGTTACTGTGACAGGTCTCCCACTTTCTTGAGCTCTCCTTCCCAGGCGGCATTGTCTTTGTGTGTTGAGAACAGCAGTTCAGACGCGTCAGCACCTGGGCATCTGCCCTTTTGGCATTGGGAACGGGAAGCGGCATGTCATCCAAATAAAGAAGAAGCCAAAAAAATGGGGGGGGGGGGGTATCAAAATGTCTGCTACACATAGGCTCATATTTTATCAAATTTAAAGAGACAGATTTGTGGTTTGGATTGTGCACGAGTGCCAGGCACCGGACAAATGTCTCCTGACTCTTGCGGTTAATTTAGCCTCAGATAATTGTCACTCTCCTTCCGCATTAAAGTCAGAGCTAATTTACTTCAAGATCTTTTGACATGAAAATAATGACTCATTCAGTCTCCGGAGGTCTCCCGGTTTGCAGGTTTAAAGCGGTTTCCCAATAAAAAAGTACCGTGCAGCAAATTAAAGTGGGGAATGAGATGAAGAAAAGGAACAACAATCAGCTTTCCACTTCTCAGATCCCTGTTCTTACCTCTGTTGCTCCACTTACTGTCTACTCCTCACCTCCACTGGACCTGGCCTTGTCATTCTTGGTGTTAATGAGACAGGCTATTGTCACACTCACATCTGTGCCTGATTCTTGTTAATATCTACCCTGACTGTGTTCTGGGTTATGCTATATGAGTTCAGACAATTGTCACGAGTATGGATGACTTCCAGGGAAGAGTCAGACCATTGGTAGTTGCTTCAATCCACTAGAAATAATCCTCCCCTGCAATGTGAGTGTACACTACAGTATATAAAGTGGGATTGCATCTACAGAGCCACTAAACATACCCAAACAAATCCAGCAAAACTGAGACTTTTCCCCACATTTTATTAGTAAGGTGATAGATTTAATTACTCCTTGAAAGCATTAAAATATCCGGATATTTTTTGTTTGAAAAGTGACCATATGAAATACACCCTGCCATGTATCTTTGGCAGAGGACAAGACCATTTTGCGTAAACTCCAAAAGATGGATGAAAAGTGGAATGAATAAATAAAAGGCAGGACCCAGAGACAATAGAGTTGCAGTAATTACAGAATATAAGCCAAGATCTCCAACAATCACAAATCTTTTTATATGTAAATCCATGACAGTTGTCTTAGAATGGTAATTACTTCAGTCATTTAGACTAGCACGGCAAAGTTTTGACCCTGTTATAGCCTGTATAATGAAGATAAAAAACTACTGGAAGCACCAAATTCAATTTACTCTCTTTTTTTTTCATATCTGCCTCAATCAGCATAAAAAATGTCTTGCTGTGTTTTCAGCCACCTTCATCAAGTTGAAATCTATTTCTAGAGCAGAATGAACCTGTCACACTCTTTCTTTTCATGTTTTTCATTGCCCTGAATGAAATTAAAGTCCTTGACATGTTATTGGGTTTTTCTTTTCTAACAAACACTGTTCTTCAGCCTTGGCAGTCAGTCATGGAAGCCATTCAAGCTATTAGGACCTTGCATCATAAAAACTCTAGCCATCAACCCCACAATAGAGGTGCAAGGTGCTGTTTTGTATGGGAGAGATAAGCTTTTAATTATTTCAGTAATCTAGGAAAAACTACAGAACCCTTGCTGCTTTCAAATAAAGTAGATTATGAGACAGTGCTAAAAAAAAACTTCAATATCGTGCTGCATTGCAACTTTTGCTTTCTTAATTAATGATGTGGACCCTTTTGTCTTTCTTTTTTTGGCAATAAGTTGGATTGAGATGACTGCTTTAGGATGGAGAAATGGAAACCATTGTGAGGACTATAGTGAAATCAAGACCAGGTTGTTTTGAATTCCAATCACTTTGATTCTTTTGGATTTTCTTTGTGTCTCAATCAAACAGTATTTCTCAGGTTAAAATCTTCCCCTCTCTTTGTGGAGCACTGCACACAGACCCTTTGATTTTCTGATCACCACAAAATGCCACATTATGCTCAAATTCTGAAGTATTTGGAGAAGTATTACTGGCACATTTTTTCCTCCATTCTTCTTAAAAAAACAAGAACAACAACAACAAAAACAAACATCTGTATGCCTTTTTATAGTTGTCTATTGTAGCTGTTGTCCACTGTTGTCATCATTCTTTATTGAAATCAGGTCTTTCTTGTAAATGAGTAAATGAGTCCTCAAGGCTCAATGGGATTAACCTGTCTAAATAAAGGTTGAATGAATGAAAATTAGTAAGCAAAAAATGGAAAACCTAGAGCTGTTTTTATCCGTTTTTATGAGGTTTTAACTCTACTGCTTTGGTTGGCAAGGGACCTTGAAAGAGAAAGCAGGATCCTGCTTTGCCTGCAGTGAAAAAAAGAGAGAGGAAGAAGAGAAAGAAAAAGCGTCAAACTAATAGATAGTCACTAGCATGTATGCTGCGGCTCATAGATGCAGCTCCTAGTCAAAACCTCAATCACTCACTGCTTAAATCCCACGAGAGGCTCACGAACACGGAGATGCCACAGTCTGACAGGGAACACTGCCACGGCTCTGCCCCGGCACCCTCACTATAAGATCTCTGTTGAAGCCATGTGTACACCTCTGACAGCTCCAACTCTTACTTAAACTACAAGTGTCTCTATTCCCTAGATAGCCAGGAACAGCCTACAGTTTGCCCTTAGCAATCGTACTAATATGTCTCCAGTCCCAATGCAGAGACCTGCTTGATGCGAAAGTGTATTTTAGAAATAGAATTCAATCTAGAGGGTAAATATAGGAGATGTCATCTGCTGCCAGCTCTCCAGTGCAACAATAAACAGAGTGTGCTGGCAGAATACTGCCTTGTTTTATCACTGAACTGAGGTTGCGTAAGATTTATGAACTGCCAGGGAGGCAACAATTCCATGTAGTGAGGATTGATGGTGCTTGGTTCTGAAATTTGTCTGGCTGGAACATTATCTCAGCAGATTTGTCCCCGTCTTCACAAGTACAGCCTTGTCAATTATTTAAAAGAGCCAAACAACAGCCCAGAAAAAGACAGCGCGCCGTGAATGAAGCTCATTTACACATCTTTATTCCCAGAAGTGTTCTCATGTGTTTAGGCCATAATAAGAGCTGGTCTTCCATCCCTTTGTGTTCATCGGCTAATTCACACCATCACCAGCGTGAGTTTCCATCGTTCCTCAAAGACGAAGGCATCAAGGGAAAACAAAAAAAGGCATTATGGAGAAGGTAATAAAAAAAGCAGTCTTATTAAAGAAAGTGTTTAGTTGCTCACTTCACAGGAGCAGGAGGATGCAGAAGACTTCATTTTTGAGAATACAGAGATACCCAGAGACAGAGAGAATGCAATGACGGGAATTAGACTCTGTCAGGGCTCTAATGGAAGAAGCAGGTTCTCCGTGCCACAGCAGCTCCTTTCAGTGATGGATGGAGAGGTTAACCATTCGTATTAGTTGGGTAGCACTGGAGTCACTCTCCAGGAATAGTCCTTTTATAGCCACTATATTTTAGAATTGATCATAACAAATTATGACCAGAGTATTATGTTCCAGTGAGATGTAGGGACTTTCTTTTTTTTTTCTTCATGTGACAATACAATTTGGACATTGCGTCTCTGCTTTTTGCAGATGATGTGAACCTATTGGCTTCATCAGGTTGTGATCTACAGCTTTTCCTGGAGCTGTTCAGCCGAGTGTGACATGGTCGGGATGAGGATCAGTTCCTCCAAATCCGAGGCCATGGTCTTGAGCCGGAAAAGGGCAGAGTGCCTTCTCCGGGGCGGGGAGGAGGTCCTGCCCCAAGTGGAGGAGTTTAAGTATCTCGATGTCTTGTTCATGAATGAAGGAAAAATGGAGTGGGATAAGGCGGATAGGTGCGCGGTCTGCAGTGAAGCTAGTGCTGTACTGGCCTGTCGTGGTGAGGCGAGAGCTGAGTCAAAAGGCGAAGCTCTCAATTTAATGGTCGACTTACGTTCCTGCCCTCATCTATGGTGATGAACTTTGAGTTGTGACCGAAAGAACAAGATCTTTTATACAAGTGGCCAAAATGAGTTTTCTCCGCAGGGTGTCTGGAGTCTCTCTTAGAGATAGGGTGAGAAGCTCGGTCATCCAGGAGGGACTCAGAGTAGAGCCGCTGCTTCTCCATGTCGAGAGGAGCCAGTTGAGGTGGCTCGGACATCTGGTTAGGATGATTCCTGGATGCCTCCCTGGTGAGGTGTTCTGGACACGTCCCACTGGGAGGAGACCCAGAGGAAGACCCAGGACACACTGGAGGGACTATGTTTCTCGGCTGGCCTGGGAACGCCTTGGGATTCCCTCGGAGGAGCTGGCCCATGTGGCTGGGGAGAGGGAAGTCTGGGCCTCCCTACTTAAGCTGCTACCCCCGTGACCCAACCCTGGATAAGCGGAAGAAATTGGATGGATGGATGGAATACAGTTTGGAGCAATGTAAGACACTCAAAAAGAAAAAAAAAAAGAAATTGCTGCGCATTCTAGCTCTGTGTGCATTTCATTTTATTTAATCAATAGTTTGCTTCTTGAACTGTCAATCTTGAAAGCTGAAGAAGGCCTGGGGGCTGAAAAGTTGATTAAATAAAATGGAGAAATTATGGACCTCGAATGAGCAAAACTTTCTTCAGTTTTTATATTGTTTCCCAGTGATCAGCAACTATTTGTGATCAGATGTTTTACATTTACAGTGTGTGTGGTGTAAATGTGACACAAAAAATGAATAGGCAAGCTAAATATTTACTGGTCCAACAACAGGCTCTTATCAGTGAGTAAAAGTCAGGTTTTTTTCTGCTCTTTAGCTTGTCTTTTTTTTCACTTTTCACTGTGCTCTGTAGTGTTGTTTTAGCTGCCAAATTATGCCTTTTATAATCAGAGTGATTCTTTTAAACACTTTGAACTTTTGTCAGGCTTGTTTCTATTTAAATTCTATTCATTCTTCTTTTCTTACATTATTAAAATGACAAAACTCGAAGTAATAAATCTTCATGTGATTTATGTGCGACTTCAAGTTGGAAATAAAAGTTGGGAAGTGCAGATTTTAAGCCTTTTCTTCAAACACCTAAATTTATGATCAATAATCCAGGTATAATCCAACAATGTTCAGTCAGGTCAGCTGGATGGTTTCTTTATTTATTTTTTTTTGTGCTGAAACATTTTGTCACCAAAACAAAACTGATTCTCACAATGATGGCATCTCAGATTGAGGAAGTCCTTTGGATGAAGTATGAAATGTCTCAGCACAAAAAGAAAAAAAAAAAAAAGAAACCGTCCAGATGACCTGACTGAACATTGTTGGATTTTATACCTGGATTATTGAGAATGAACTTTGGTGTTTTGAACCACTTTGGCATGACTGTCTCAAAGAAGTTGATGGGGGTGAGAGCAGGCCCCGGAGGCCATCTAAGCTCCAGGAAACTGTTTTTTCCCCACTATGGAGTATGTTGTTTGTGGAAATCAGTTTTGTTTGGTGGCTTCTCAGATTGAGGAAGTCCTATGGATGAAGGACGAAACGTCTCATCGCAAATAAAGAAACCGTCCAGATGACCTGACTGAACTTTGTTGGATTTTCTTCAGACAGTTTATATTCTTTGTGTGTGTGTGTAAACCCTAAAGGTACAGTATAAATACACATTTACTTTAACTCACATTAACATGCTGTCATGATCTTAAAGTTTGGGTTTGGTTCATGTTAAGTAAGTAATGATCTTCTTTGTGTTTGTGTTGGGATATTTCCTTGTGTTCAGTACGCTTTCTGTTAGCTTTCTGTCGTTTACCATTATTTTGTCTCAGTCAGTTCCACCCTCAGCTCCTCATAATTCACCTGACCCTCATTTACTAATCAGCCTGCATATACTTTCAGCTCACTTGCTCTCACTGTCAGATTCTGCTCTTTGTTCCCTGATGCATGTTGCAAATCCTTGGGGTTCTGTACAATTGTCTTGCGGTCTCCGTTGGTTTTAGGTTACAAGTTGTTTTTCCTGCCTCGTAAGCTTTATGGTCTTTTTTCTTTATAAAAGCTAAGTCTCCTCATGTTGAGTTTTTGCGTTTGCATATTAAATTTTCTAACCGCAACACTGTGACGCATTAAACCTGCTCAACATTCAGTTTGTGGTCTTGAGATGAAGTCATGTCACTCAAAACAACATAGTGGTGTTCAATTTTGGTCCTCGTGGGCTACCATCCTGCAGGCTTTAGATAATACGTGTCAAACGCAAGGCCCGGGGGGCCAAATGTGGCCCTCGTTGACATCGTATCTGGCCCCCAAGATGTTATTTTAAATGTAAAATACTTTAATCACTTCAATTTTTTTCAGTAATCTTTGATTATGATGTCAAAAGTGCAACAGAGAACATCAAATGAGACCAAAGTCTTGTTGAGGAACCTGCAAGATGTCAGGTATCTAACTTGAGTTAATGTAGATTCTGAAACTGTCCCTTAGTTTGAAAAAGGTTTTAATTTTGGCCCCCTTTTGTAAGTAGGTTTGACACCCCTGCTTTAGCTGTTCCTCTGCTCCATCCCACCTGATTTTAATCTATGGGCGATTAACAGGCTTTTTTAGAACACACAAAGAGGTCATTTAATTATTGAATAATATGTGTTTTTAACAAAGAAACAAGTAAAGTACGCAGGATAGTTGCTCTTGAGGACCAGTATTGGACACCTATTATATAAAAGTTGGATAATAATTGAGTCAGAGTTTCTTTTGTTGTCTTTCCACCACACAAGGTCCTGGTTACAACCAACAAAAGTATAAAATGTAAAAGAAGGAGGTGATAATAGTTTGATAGATTGATTAGATAGATATTGATAGATGATAGGAGGAAGCTATAAAACAATAATAAAATAATTCTAAAATCAAATGTGATTTTTTTTGGTGTATACTGTCGAGATCTGATGGTGGATAGAACCCAAGGTGCAGGCAGACACAGGGAACTCGGAGTAAATGAAGACATAGTATTTAAGTTAAAACAAAAAGCTGACATGGCAGCAAAACTGACATACAGTATTTATTGGGGAGCGAGGAGGCCGAACCAGACACCTTACATGACAATGCGTGAACAAGGGGGGACACAGAGACGCTGACTATATATACAACACTAACAACAGATAATGACGGACACCTGGGGAATTGACAATGAGGCACAGGTGGGAGTGGCAGGAGCTGGGGCTGATCACATGGGGAAACCACTGAGGAGGGCAGGACAGACAAATAACACACATATCCTCTCATTTACATTTATTCACTAGTTTTTTATTGTTACTCTCTTTGCTGTACATAAACTGCACAAAAAAGTCATTTTGTGACTTTTATCTTGTCTGTTGAGTCATTAACTTCACCTTTGCCATGTGGCATGGTAACTTTTAAGTCATTTAATTTAAATTAGCCAAACTAAAAGGAACAATGAAAAAAAAAATCCATTAGCTTTCAATCCTACAAATGGCAGATTTGACAGAGAATTGTGGACAGCACCAGTAAGGCTGCCTAGATTTACTTTAAAAATTAATTTAAAAAATGTAGTTCCCAATGTATGGATGTGAAACTGTTGATTGAAATGAATCTTGTTGAGAAAAACGTTACCAAAGTTACACCTGGAGAGTAAACTACAATCATTTCCCTATTAACATTTACAGAAATAAAACCAATTATTTTCACAAGTTCTCCTCCTGGACTGTCGAATGCATGTTCAAGCCTCTTCTTTACTCCGTAACAATGAAACAACAGTCATTGAAGTCTTTGCGCTTTTATCAGTGCTCTTTTCTCGTACATCCAATTAACTGTTCTCATTTCAGATTTTCTCTCACATTGTTCGTAACGTTGACATCTTTGTTCCGAATTCTTCATGCAGTACGAGCGCGAGATGTGGCACAGGAGACACAACGCCCACATCCCAATCTGTCAGGGCCCTTCTGAGTAAATCCCCACCAAACACTGCACAGGTTTGCATCTGTCGGTCCGAATGCAGCTTCTCCTCTCCGCTCTTATAAAACCACGAGCTGATGCCACTATTATCCTGCTGATCAGAATAGCTCCTGGCTCCGTGTGGGAGCAGCTGGGGTGATGTGACTGCAGGTGTAAACACGTGAGTGCAAACATACACACAGACACCGACTGTTGTAGTTCTATCCATGCATGCAGGGGCTCTCTTCAGCCTCCCACCAGCAGGTGCAAACACTTCTGTGGAAGTAACAAGGCTTCAGTTCTCGCTCCCCGTACGCTCCTCATCATGGCCCACATAGTCCTCCTAATGAATGTGATATTACCATGCATGTGGGAAACAAAACAGTTTGTACTACAAAGTTCTGTTTTGTTTCCGTTCACAACCGTTGTGTTAAATATTCAGTACCAACTGTAAAAACGTCTTTCGGAGAAGAACTGCTTTTGTTTATTTTATTGCCATCCATCCATCATCTTTACCCGCTTCTTCCTTTTTGGGTTGTGGGGGGTCACTGGTGCCCATCACTGTGTGAGAGGCAGGAGACACCCTGGACAGGTCTCCAGTCCATCACAGAGACACAAAGAGACAAATGAGACAAACAACCATTCACTCTCTCATTCACACCTAGGGACAATTTAGTTACCAATCAGCCTAACATGCATGTTTTTGGTCTGTGGGAGGAAACCGGAGTACCCGGAGAAAACCCACGCATGCACGGAGAGAACATGCAAACTCCACCCAGAAAGGCCCCTGGCTGGGATTTGAGCCGGGGTGACTTTGCTTGCTGAGAGGCAGCCTCTCTACCAACTGTGCCACCGTGCTGCACACCTCTGTCTCTACGTACACATTTTCAGAAAAAACTTCATAGGTACTTTTGTCAAAACATAACAAAATTAAAGACTGTTAGTGAAATAGCTCGTGACTCACAAGATGATTTTAAAGAAGCTCTCAGAAAGTAATCAATGGGTGTATGTCTACAACTCAGACGGACACCCAAGCAGAAAGTCATCCTCACTACATACTGACTGCAAACACATCTCAAGATCTTTTTCAAGTTCAAGTTCAAGTGTCTTTATTGTCATTTCATCAAATGCGATACATGAGGTGGAACAAAACTGTGTACTCAAGGTCCCAGTTCTACCCAAAAATAGAAAAAAAAAAAAAATTGGCTGCTCCCTGTGTTAGGGGTTGCCACAGCGAACTAAGTTGCACGAAGACTTGGCAATTATTTTTATGCTGGATGCCGTTCTTGATGCAACCACAGACCACCGAGCTACCACAGCTCTCTATGTGGAGTACAGAGATGCTATCTAGGGCGCCCAGAGGAGCAGATGATAGGGGTTAAGGGCCTTGCTCAAGGGCCCAGAGGGGGGCAAATGAGGGTGGGGGCAGGTGCGGATGCTTCACCTATCCCACCCACATTTTTCATGTTGTCAGTACCAGGAGTTGAACCTGTGACTTTCTGATCACAGGCCCATCTTATCTAACCTCTGCACCACCACTCCAAAAATAGTAAAAAATATAAAGTATAAAAATAAACAGTATATAAGGATCTAACATATACACTAAAATATACGCTAAACGAATGTTAAACAATACGCTTAAAGATCTAACATATACGCTAAACACTAATAATGTAAAATAATGTGGTATATTAAACAGCAACCCTTTTTAATGTCACATAAGATGGAACAAGTTTCATGCAAGGTTTGACCAAAATGGCTACAACTTCATTTTTTTCTCCTGAAAAGATGACTTTAGTTTAAAACGCTGGCATGGAAGCAGGCGGGTGATACACGTTGCTTCAAGAAACGTTAGGCCTGTACTTTTGAAGAAGGAACTCAAAAATGTTAAATATTGTGTCTTCCTTTGAATTTAACTGACACGCTTTTGTTAAAGTGTGTGCGTTTAAAAGTGCCAAAGAAATCTGTAACAGTAGTTACTATTGCATCATTTTCCTGGGTTAGAAATAATTTACTGCCGTGTGTATGCTCTCTTGGCCTGCAGTCGGCTCCATTCCGCTGCGTGGACCCTCGCCCTCCTGCTCAGCTTTCGATTGATCAGACACGTGTGGGAAGTGTGTTTGTCTGCTTCTGTGTTAGTATTTGTGAATAGATTACAGTTGGTGCAGCGAAGGCAGCTGGTCTCTGAGGAGTGTGCTTGAACACAAAGGCCATGACCTCCCAGTACCACTCCTGTGACCCCACAGCGCAGCATGCTCATCTCCTGCAGCTTCCTAGGCACTCACAGAGCTCCAGCTCTTCTACAGCAACCAACAGGAACTGCCAGAAAGAAAAAAACAAGTCAAACCTTGTAAAGGATGTTATGTGTGATCTCATGGAAATCTCATAAGATATGTGAATTCTTATGACAACCACACTCAGCTACTACCACACCAGAGTATAGCTCAACAGCTGACGTGAGTTAAAGTCATTTTTATGTTGACTTAGATCAATTAGGTGTGACTGTCATAATCTGAGTTGACTACAGATGCTAATAAATTTTGGGATGTGCATCCAATGATTACTTTCGGAGAGTTTCATTACAATCTGTGCAGTGGTTCGTTAAGATTTTTTTTGCTAACGGAAAGAGTTGATGGCAACAATAAACGCAAACTTTTGAAAAATAGATCTCATACAATCACTTAGTGCTTGGAATATGTGCTGCGAATGACTCTCAGACACAACCACACCACATTTGAGCTAAATATCTGTAAACATATTTATAGCCATAGTATAGCCCTTTTTGAATTTCTTAGGGATGCTTAGCCGTGGAGGCTATTTTGAATGTACTGACCTCCAGAATTAAGCAGTTGTAGATGAACAATCAGTGATTACTAGTGATACCCAACCCTGTTCCCTGAGGAACACCATCCTGCATGTTTTAGTTGTTCCTCTGCTCCAACACACCTGATATGAATGAAAGGTGATTAACAGGCTTCTGTCAAACTTAAGTAATTAAACCACTGAATCAAGTGTGTTGGAGCAGAGAAACAACTAAAACATGCAGGATGGTGTTCCGCAAGGACCAGTGTTGGGAACCACTGCATGTAGATAAATAAAAAACTTAAGCAAATGCAGGCAAAATCATTATCACCTCTTCATCAGCAGCAACATGCACAATATTATAAGCATCATTTAGACACAACCAAGTATTTTTAAATAGCGTAAAAAAATATAGCAGTTCCATTTGTTAAGGTTCAGTATATTTCAAGATTTTGCAGTTGCAGCATGAATCACTTAGTCACACATAAAATCAACAAAACCACCTACATGGTGCACTTGAAACGCTATCCCATCAACACAAACGATCAGATCTCACCACAGCATTTTCTCTCTCTCCTGGCAGGAACTCTGCACGGCCTCGTGATGAATAATTAATGGTAACTGGAATTGTTAGCAGGAGTGGCAAAATCACTAGGGCCATGACTAATTACCAAATGTTTTATTTTATTTTTTCATACACTTTACCTCCTTGCCAGCAGTAAGAAATTAAGGATAGTGGGAACATAATGAGATGTGGTTTGTGTTGGGGTCAGGTGAAGTAGAACAACCAAATGAACTGATTCATTTGAGACAAAATTCAATTAGAGTTTAACTTTCTGCCAAACGAAACGTATTGTGTGAGAAACCATACTGATGCCTCGACAAATTGAAAAACTGAACCAAGATAATTACTGACTCTCTATTAGTTAGTGCAGAAGGAAAGATGGGGTCCAGAATACACAAAGAGAAGCTGATTACATTTATTTCAGTCCATAATCGCTAATTATTGCTTGCCATTTGCAAAAGAACAGGTGACAATGTTTTTGCCTAAGTCTGTGTGTGAGTGCGTGTGTTTGTGTCTGAATAGTCACAAAATATATATGAATCAATGGATAAACTTGTAAGAGAATCTGACGCCTTTTCTCAAATCTTCTACCCTTTTAGGATAACCAAACCAAGGAGCTCAGTGAAAACAGATGAACTATTTATAGACAACAAATCATTAAATCAGCTGAAGCTGAATTCATTGTTACAGGGAATTCTTATCACAATGTTTGATTCTTATCTTATCAATTGTTATCAAAGAGTTTGTTTTGGGGGATTTTATTGTGACAATATTAAAAAATAAAATAAAAATAAAATAAAAAAAATTGGGGGAGTGGTGGCGCAGAGGTTAGAGAGGTGGGCCTGTGATTGGCAGATCGCCGGTTCAAGCCCTGACAACTGACAACATCAAAAATGTGGGTGGGGTAGGTGAAGCACCCACACTTGCCCCCACCCTCATTCGCCCCACTCTGGGCCCATGAGCAAGGCCCTTAACCCCCATCTGCTCCTTAAACAGGTCTCTCTTGAAAATGAGTTATCATGGCTCAATGAGACTACCTGTATAAATAAAGTGTAAATGAAAAAAAAAAAAAAAATCAAAAATAGAATCATGAACACAATAATACAAAAAATACACAAATAACAATTTCAATTATATTCAATTCAGTTTATTTATATTGCACCAATTCACAACAAAGTTGTCTCAGGGCACTGAACAGAAACATTCATATACATAGAAAAGCGAATTAGTAAAAGTTATCTTGGAAGCCAGCATATTGCATTGAATCGTTGCAGTCTCCCATCCTGAGCAAACACAAAGGCAACAGTGGGAAGGAAAAACTCCCTTTTAACCAGAAGAAACCTCCAGCAGAACCAGGCTCAGGACAAGTGGCCATCTGCTTTGGCTGGATTTGAGAGGACAGGAAGGAGAAACAAATGAACACAAAATGGCAGGTCCAGGTCCAGGTCCAGGTTCAGGTGCAGGTGCAGGTGCAGGTGCACCCCCTATTAGAAGAAAGACAAAAACAAACACTTGTAAAGGCCCAAAAAAAAAGAAATACAAAACAGGTTGAGTAGAGCAAGTAAAGACAGTAGCATAGTGAAGAAATGTGGTCAGTTTGTCCTCCACGTAAGTCTATAGCAACATAAAAAGCCGACCCTAACTATAGGATTTATCACAAAGAAAATCTTAAGCCCAGTCTTAAAATTCGACAATGTGTCAGCCTCATGGACAGAAACTGGAAGTTGGATCCACAAGAGAGGAGCCTGATAACTGAAATATCTTCCTCTCATTCTACTTTGGAAACTCTAGGAACCACAAGTAAACCTGCAGTCTGAGAGTGAAGTGCTCTGTTAGGAAAATATGGAACATTAAGATCTGTAATATAAGATGGAGCTAAATTGTTGAGATTTGTATGTAACAAAATAATAAGAATTTAAAAAACAACTAGTTTGCACAAGTGATTCACTGATTACTAAAACAGTAGCAATCACTCATGAATTAATTGTTTCTTGTCTACAACATTAATAATTCTTTGGGCAGGAATTATTTAGGTTTTTGCTTTAAATTTCACTTTAATTCAATTTACAGAAAGTAATACCTGGAGTCTATATCTACAACAAAAACATATTTTTAGTTAACTTAATTCAAAATAGCTGCTACAGCCAACTAATTAAAAAAAACTCAAATAAGTTTACAGTTTTTGAGCTAAAACTTGATGGGAAAGTAGCGCAGAGTCGTTCACAACACACTCTGGGCGGGACATCTTGTGATATTGCATGTGATTGTACACAGCGATATTTTGAAGGTTTGACCTAAACTTTAGAAATTTCTCAACACGTTTATCTGAGTTTTTAAAACTCCGACATTAAAGACATCAAGTGAAATGCATTCCGTTAATAAATGATAGGCCTTATGGCAGGTTTACACTCATATCTACACATTTTCATTGAGAGATTGGGTCGAGAGCGTTGTTGGGTTTTTCTTCTCTCTGTAATTTCCTTGGCCTCCTTGCTTGCTGCTAAAAACATTCTCTCCTCTTTTCATCCTGAATTATTAAACCGTGTTGTGATTCCCAGAGTGATTGTGAATCTGGGGCTGCAGCTCTCAGCTGCGCAGTCATATTTGCTTGTTTTCTCTCTCCTCGCAGTGTTTTCGCTGTCTTTCTCCTTTGCTTCACAAGCTGAAAACATGATGCTGCAGTCCTAACGCCCCGCATCTCACCTTGAAGGGCCGAGAGGGGGAGATTTTAATGAATAGTCAAAAAGTTGCCATATATGCAAAGACATGGGGTAGTCTGATGCATCTACATTCAGGTCAGAGTCGTATTCTGAGGGGAAGAGCGGGAAGAAAAGGGAGTGGGATATTTTTATTTCCCATCATGCACCAGCAACAGGATCCCAACTGGCACTGAGGGTTAGGCGGTTTCTCAAGAGATCAACCTCCTGCATCCTTTTCTAACACCGTCTCAAGAAAGTCTGCCTGTCTCATCCATTCACCACAAAACACATGCAACAATGAAAGACCGAATGTTTGGTGAAGGAGTCCATTTTGCTGCTCTCCTTGATACCAGACATTTAATCTAAGATGAGTTTATTTTAAGAAGTGAGAGTTACAGTCTTATTGTCAAACCATAAAACGTTTGCATGGTCTCACATGATCTGTTGTAGTGATGGGAATAAATGCACTGCTGTATGGCCATTATTTTGTTAAAGCTAAGGTCAGTTAGCTGTGGTGACAGTATTTAATTGGACTGACCCCACAAGATATTCTGTTGTAGATGTTCAGACGGCAAAACTACTTTCTGTCTATTTCAATAAAATCCGTCCAGTGGTTTGTGAAATATTTTGTGAACAGACAAACGGGGTCGACTCCAACAAATACGTTCAATGATATGAGCCAAAATTATTCACTGGAGACGTTGGAGAGCTACTATAACATTAAATTTCAGCTCATTATCTGTAAAATTCACAGAGGTATAGACATTTTTATGTTTTCCAAAGTCAGTTGGCCATAACAGCCATTTTGAACTGCAGTGACAACAAAAGTTAATTTATAGATATCAAAATTCATGCTCAATAATCCATCCATCCATCCATCCATCCATCCATCCATCCATCCATCCATCCATCCATCCATCCATCCATCCATCCATCCATCCAACCATCCAGCCAGCCAGCCAGCCATCCATCCATCCATCCATCCATCCATCCATCCATCCATCCATCCATCCATCCATCCATCCATCCATCCATCCATCCATCCATCCATCCATTAGCTTCCACTTATTCCAAAGTCGGGTCGCGGGGGCAGTAGCTTGAGCAGGGAGGTCCAGACATCTCTTTCCACAGCCACCTCTTCCAGCTCTTCTGGGAGGATTCTAAGGCGTTCCCAGGCCAATTGAGAGACATAGTCTCTCCAGTGTGTCCTGGGTCTTCCCCGGGGTCTCTTCCCAGTTGGACATGCCCGGAGGTGCCCGGGGGGCATCCTTACCAGATACCTGAACCACCTCAACTGACTCCTCTCGATGTGGAGGAGCAGCGGTTCTACTCCGAGTCTCTCCCGGATAACTGCACTTCTCACCCTATCTCTAAGGGAGAGTCCAGTGACCCTGCGGAGAAAACTCATTTCAACCGCCTGTATCTGCGATTTCGTTCTTTCGGTCACTACCCAGAGCTCATGACCATAGGTGAGGGTAGGAACATAGACCGACCGGTAAACAGAGAGCTTTGCCTTACAATTCAACTCAATAATCCAGGTTAAAAAAACAAAAAAGTTAAATCTGGTCCTCTGGACAGTTTCTTTGTGTTGAAACCTTTCGTCTTTCATACAAAACAGTTCATCAGTTTGAGGGGCCACAACAAACTCAGTCCCATAAGTGGCTTACTCACTGGGCCAACTAGTATGATGGTGATAAGATGGTTTCTGGAGTCCGACCTCTCCCACATTGACTCATCTGAGGCCAAAGTGGTTCAAAACATCAAAGTTTGTGCTCAGTAATCCAGGTTAAAAAAAATCCATCAAAGTTAAGTCAGGTCCTCTGGACGGTTTCTTATTTTGCTGAAACGTTTCGTCCATCGTCCAAAGGACTTGAAACTCAGTCTTATAAGTACGTACTTACTCACATAGTGGGCCAACCATTTTGATGTTGATAAGGTGGTTTAAATCAAAAGAAACTGTCCAGAGGACCTGACTTAACATTGTTCATTAATTTATAGATGTTAACTCAATAAGTACTTTTTAATTTAAAAAAACATCTGTTAAGAGGTTCATGAGATGTTGCCAGTTGTACAAATAAACACAAGGGCACACATACATGGAAAAAAATAATCATCATCGCCCTTTCGTCTTTGATCAAGAGACCTATGTGTTCCTCGTCCTTCCGCTGCTCTGCTCATTGATCCCACCTCTGAGGTTTACTTTGCACTTCCTTTCGTGCCAATGTAGTGCGGAAATCAGTGTTAGCCGCCCTGACAAAAGGTCATAAAAACAGCTGCTGGCAAATGAAAAATGCATGCAGTGTTACCATATATTTATGTATCCCCGCCTCATCCCTTTTCCCTCTGTCTCTATTTCTCACTGCGTGTCTCTTTCTGGATGATGTGCACTTGACACACCAGTCAGTAGAGCACATGGGTCTGAAGCTCTTTTGTCTCTGATCTGCGGAGGAATATTAATGCGGTCTGTGCTGTCTGAGACGGATCAAACTATTCAGTGAAAAGCGGGATCTTTATCCGAGTCCACGAGCACTAGGTTGTAGGGGTTTTAATGTGGCGCTGGCTGGATGTACACCCTAATAGGCCAGTGTTGAAAACATGAGAGCGATCCATGGAGATTACGACAGTGGAAGATGTAGAGTGAAGGAAAGCAGAGAGATATGGCTGTATAAATAAGTTCTTTCTATGGCTGAAAGAACTCCCAGTCACAGTTGAGCTACTGTGTTTAGAGCTGTACTTCCTCAATTGTGGAGTTTTCACTTGTGAAGATATTTCCACAGCTCATGTATCTTTTGAACGAACTTCATCTGAAGGCCCAGAGCAGCAGTGTGCTCCATGTTCATTATTTAATGAGCTCAATAACTTGCTGTACTTTAAATGGAGATGCATAGCTGAAAATAAAAGTTACACTTTGTGATACAACTTCAGATTCAAACAAATTGCTTTATAAAAGTACTCAGCAAGCAATACAGTACTAGATATAAAAGTTTTGTCAGGGACCAGAATGATTCTGCTGCACTTGTACTTCTCTAGCAGGCACTGAAACTTTAAACTTGCAGTGTTTTTCAGGGATTCGGAGCTAGTTTTTTGGAACTATAGATTTTTTTTTTAAGTTAAGGTAAAAATTTAACTCAATACTGCCTGTTTTTGAATTAAATGTATAATTCTGATTGTCTGCATGGCAAAAATGTCTTACAATACAACAGGTGTGGGGGATGGGAGGGCTCGTAGTGTGCAAGTAAATGAAGGACCCAAATGCAAAGTTAGGATCCAGACATGAATATAAAATGTACTTTATTTATGTAAAAGTAAACCAAGGATGCTGAAGTATTAGGATAAACAAATCCTATTATAACATTTCAGGGTATGACTATATTGAAATGTGAATGATTGCAACATTTCTTTTTCCATAGAAAGATTAAGTTAAATCTAATTAATCTAACTGCGTTATATTAAGATTTGATAGTTAATGTTACCACAGAGAGTGGCACGGTGGATAAGTTGGTAGAGCTGTTGCCTCTTAGCGAGAAGTTCGTCAGTCCAAATCCTGGCCTGGGACCTTTCTGAGTGGAGTTTGCATGTTCTCTCTGTGCATACGTGGTTTTTCTCTGGGTACTCTGGTTTCCTCCCAAAGACCAAAAACATGCATGTTAGGCTGATTGGTAATGCTTAATGGTCCCTAGGTGTGAGTGAGAGAGTGAATGATTGTTTGTCTCTATGTGTCCTGTGATGGACTGGAGACCTGTCCAGGGTGTACCCCACCTCTTGCACAGTGATAGCTGGACATGGGCACCAGTGACCCTCATGACCCAAAAAGGAAGAAGTGGGTAAGTGGCTGGAGCTGGGTCGCATCTAATTTTTTTGGGGCCCCGAATGCTATCAACACATTACTAAGGAAGACAGATTTTAAGCCCAAAATTAGGAATATACATCACATTTTATTTTCATACTGATAATTTGTCTGTAAACAACTATTATATGGATAAAAAAATGCAGTAGTTTGATACAAAATGGTTTATATTTACCAACAGTTTGTTTTTTTATGTCTAAACTTAGATTTTAGACCTGTTAAAACTTGCAAAAAATAAGTAAATTAAGGTCATTCAGGGCCTCTTTTCAAACCATTTCATTTTTCTCCACACTTTCAACTGTGCTGCTGCCAAAAAATTGCAACATTTCTTTGATCGTTTGAGTTTTATGGTTTTGCTGGAAAGTCCAAAGCTGCTCAAGGCCATTTCGTTCTGTTGAATACCTGACGTTTTCATTCATAGCTTGAATAAAGCCCTTATTTTCAAGGAATGTGCAAAGTTAAACGTTTTGCACAAACCAAACTAAGAAATCTGTTTTTGGCTGTTCTTGCTGCAGTCATTCAAAAATCTAGTATATTTTCTTAACTGTTTGTTTAGAAGAATATGCCTTTGTTTGTTTACCTTTGATTACTGATCAGGTATCAATCAGAATTCTCTCCACCTCCTCTGCTTGACCTTAATGCTGCAGCTGGACTCATTGCCAGAATGAAAACACACAAACATTTCCCTCCTAGGATTGCCTGCTTGCACTAACTCATGTATGATTTTATAATGAGTTTCTCATCTTACTGCTTCTTTAAAGCCTCAAATGGTCGTTCCCTGTCTCAGACGTACATGTATAAATCCTTCCAGTCACTGAGATCGACTGAAAGTGCAGACCTCACCATTTTCATGACAAAGTCAGTCACAAAGTGAGATTGTGCCTTTTCTATTAGAAGATTCATAGAACTCTGCACCTTCAGAACTCTGGTGCATTGTGTCCAGTTTTACTTTTTGCAAAAACCTTTGGTGATACATTTATTCATTTGTTGTTATAATCAAAGTTCAAGGTACTTTATTGTTATTCGCATCACATGTGGTACATGAGGTGGAACAAAATTGTGTAGTCAAGGTCCCTATTACACCCAAATATAGCAGAATTATAAAGTATAAATGAAACAAGATACTGTGCAAGAATCTAAGATTTACGCTAAACAATAATAATGTAAAATAACACAGTATATTAAACGGTACAGTAATCCCTCGTTTATTGTGGCTGTTTGATTCAGAATATTCCCCCCCTCCCCCCATCGCCCGCAGTGAGTGAAATTTCATGAAGTAGGGACGTTATATTTATTTTAATATTTATACACTGTATATATTAAAGCTTTAGAAACCCTTCCCACACTCTTGCCATGTTCTAAACTCTGAAACCTACATTGCTTTAACAACATACGTACAGTATTATATATGTAGCTACATTTAACTTACCGGGCTCTGCAGAACAGGAGTTCTGGTCTGACCCGATTCTGTTTCTGCAGACGGAACATGCAGCGACAAAGCCCACAATCAATGTTGTTAACCCTTAAACCTACTAATTTTACAAAGTAACAACATATTATATGTAGCTAATAAATTTTACTTACGACAGCGTGTACCCACTTGGGAGTCCTCGTGGCTAGGTGCTCTTGGGTTCACCGCTGAGTCTGGAGGTCAGGTTCTGGTCTGGTTTATTGCAGCTCTTGAGCACTGAAGCACATTTTTTGGTGGGAGGTGGGCAGACCTTCATATAGCCAGAGCGGTGCTAGATAGATTCCAAGTCTGGAGAAAAAAAGTCTCCATGGGCTAGATGGGCGGCGTGTCCCCACTCGTAAGTCCTCGTGGGCAGGCTACCAGCTCTCAATATTCACTGATGGGTTTGGAGGTCTGCTTCTGCTCCGGTTCTGGTCCGGTTCAGTGGGTTCCGTGCAGCTTCTCTGCATCTGCTGGGCACCGATCAGATCAAAACTTTACCTCTGGTTTTTCCAGCAGAAGGAAACGGGACTTCTGGACGGGGCCCTGTTACCTTCTGGGAAATGTGGTTGTTATGAGCGGGAATTCAGTGGAGGCATACTGAGAGAAAAATAGAAAATGGCGGCACCTGTCTGAAGTATTTTATTTTATTTTGTTAACTTTTTACTGTACAGTACTGTATCCAGTACTGTCCCAATCACGTGAGCAGCATTAAAGTTGACAATTATGTGTCCTGTACAATTTTTTTTGTACAGTACAATATTAGGTACTGTACATTCACAAACCATGACAGAACGAGTCTGCGAAAGTCGAACCGCAAAGCAGCGAGGGACTACTGTACATTAAAAGATATTTTAAACAGCAGCCTGGACACGAGTCTGTTGTGAGCAGATGGGTATGAAAATAGCAGCTTAAAGACAAGAAATCAGCAGCATGGATAATCAGCAGTACAGATAGTCACATATCACCAATTAGAGTGGTATTAAAGTGATTTATTTGATTTTATTTTTTTATTTACAGTGAATTTCCTGGTTAGGGATTTATGAGTCTAACAGCTTCAGGGTAGAAGCTTTTTTGTCAGTTTAGTGGTTCTACACTTGATGCTCAAGACAAATCAATAGAAATAAAAATTAAAACAGTAGCCTATTGGCCATGTAATGTTATAAAATTTGTTATTTTCATTTTTTTTTTTTTAAATTCATTTGTTTGTCTGTTTGCTCGTTTGTCCAATGAACCAGGCAATTTTGTCCAACTAAGTGGCAAAATGACAAGTTAGAAAATCAGATTTTGGCAGAGATTGAATCTCTTTTGCTCGACAGCAGGCTTTCCCCCCTTTTTGTCTGAACTGCTCTAAAAAGAAACAACTAAGTCAATCTTCAGATCAACTGCTTTAAAATGATAACAGTCAGCAGAAAAAGCCTGCAGAAGCTTGTAATAAAGAAGGACGTCTTGTGACAAAACTCACTCGAGGAGGAAGCAAATGATGGATAAGCGAAACATCGTTCTGTAATATTGGTTTTCTCTTTGGAGTTACAGCATAAATGAAATGTCCTGGACTTTTGGACTTTTTTGTTTTTTTTTAAAGTTTGGTTTATGCTTTGCTTGCTATAAAAAATAAGCAATAGTTTGAGTCTATAAATATACAATTGGTTTATGCTGTACTGTTCCTTGTAGTATTAAATATCCTTCTTTAATGGACTTTATTTGAAATATAATCACTACTTGTAGTTCATAGTGATAATTTGATAATGTAGTACCACTTTTAAACAGCCATGTCTAAATTTGTATGACATTTCCAAAGCAACAACTTCAGAATGTGCAGCTATGATCTGCATTACTTAACTTGGGCTAGAAAAAAGAAAGCAAAAAAAAAAAAACAACTACATCCATTCTTGGCATAATAGAAATCACATGATTCAAATAGTAGCTTGGTAATGAGAGGTATTTCACACAAAAACACAGATGGGATAAATTCACCGTTAAAGGCCACGGGGATTATGAATAGTAGTTTAATGAGGCAGTAGGTGGATGCCGTGGGACTGCGCAGCCCGGACCATGGCAAAGCCGAGTCTTTTATTCAAATCAATGCATGGTAATGATGAAGAAACTGATTGTCTAAGAAACGTACTGGGGGGAACAAAAAGTGGTGTTGAAGTCTTTTAAAGCAGCTTCAGCGACGAATAGGTAACAATAATAATGCTGAAAGACCGAAGGTCCCTGCAGTTTTAAATCCGTGCACCTGCGCTGCTGCTAACTTTGCAGTCAGAAAAGGCTCAACAAGAATGTGTAATGAAGGTTGCTGTTTTCAGCTCTGAGCTGACATTAAAACTTTATCCTTGCACTGGAAAGTCACCTGCAGATTTCCCTGCTCTTACAGAGAATTCCAGCAATGCTTTAATCATGGCCTTCTAAACGCAACCTTTCCAAGCTAAATGCTAACGTTGGGTTAACGTGAACACACTCCTCCTTTCTTCACCCAATCACAGTTTGAGATGACCGTGTGTGCTCAACTAAATCATCAGAGGGCCTGGATAAATCTGAGCCCTGAGATGAAATCCAAAGGTCTGTCCTCCCTTGAGCATGCCTCCAGGGCTGGTTGTGTCCTCAGAGAGACAGTCTGTGATCAGGGTTTGGTTCAGAGCAGGGTGTTGTACAAAGCCTCTGGGTGGCAGCTGAGAGGGGGTAATTTTAAGTGAACAGAAAGATAATTGCAGAAACTAAGAAGGTGGCCCTTAGCTGTCAGTACTTCTGTTTGTATTGCGCTGCTTTCTCCTTTCTTTTCTTTGCTTATACCAGTTTTTCTCCACAGATCACCATTCTGAGCTCTCCTCCTCCCAACCTCCCTTTCCTCTCTATTGTTAGTCTCCCCCACACCATCACCAGCTGAGCTGTAGCGAGCGGAGAAAACATTTGTTTTGTCAGCAGTGATAACTGACTAACTGTCATGAGTTTGAAAGAAAAAAAGATCTGAGTTGCATTGCAAGACACCGCGCTCAGTTTCTTTCACCATCCTTTAGCTCTGCTTTGCTTTTGTGAAAGCAAGACAACAAGGGGCGGGCCCAGAGCGTGTTGTTGTGACAAGTGTATTTTCTCACTAAACGTTACCCTGTGCTGGCTTCCAAGATGTGAGAAAAAACCAACAGTGATGTGTACGTTGCGCATTGAAATGCGAAGTTTTACATGTGGTGATCCATCGCAAAAGGTATCTTGTTGAGGAAGATAAACGGCACCCTCATGCTGCGCCTCTGTGCATACTCCTGTGTAGTTGTAGTATAGTTTCCACAAGTGCATTTTTGCAATTTTAAGCCTCCTTATAGTGTCATAGAGTTGAAAGTTTTAAATCTGGAATGTCTTATGGCAGGGGTTCTCAAACCTTTTGGGTTTTGGGACCCCTTACAGGGGAGAACAAGTTTCAGGGACCTCCTCATAACCCTCATGATTATTAAATAAATTTCCTCACTTTGTCTCTTTAGTGCAATGGAAATAGTTGTGTAACATAAATACTTAAGACCTGCTCTTTAATAGTGTTGATACAATTTTTATATTGTATTTTTCATTCAAGACACACTTAATTAAAAAGTTTTTAATTTCAACTTTCAAAAATCACATTTTTGAGAAAATGAACAGTTTCAAAAACCATTTTAAAACTTTACCTATTCACATAATGAACATAATAAATGTTTTGCCACTTCTTCAAATTATTACAGAGCATCCTTTACATAAAAGAGGACCAGACTTACCTTTTTTTAGATTTTTCTACCTGGATTATTGGGCATGCATCAGGAGATCTTTACATAAAACTGAACAGAACCATAACAGCTGTAGTCAGACAAAGTAACAGGGCTTCATTTGTAAACCAATCAATGCCGGGATGCCAATAGCAGGCGGGCCAGTGGTGTGTGTGTGTGTGTGGGGGGGGGGTGCTCTGGGGGTCCTCCCCCAGAAAATTTGGAATAAAATAGATATGATTTCTTGCATTTTTATTTATTTTAATGGGTTGTTAAACATTTACGTTCTTGTAAAAAAACAATTAAAAACATCTTTTTTTTTTTTGCAGACCCCTAAGCATTGACTCATGGACCGCTGAGGGTCCAGGGACCCCAGCTTGAGAACCACTGTCTTATGGAATTAATTCAACCTTTATTTATACAGGTTAATCTCATTGAGCCTCGGGGACTCATTTACAAGAGAGACCTGATTTTAACAAAGAGTGATGACAACAGTGGACAACAAAGACAACTATATAATGATAAAAGAAAGCATGTTAATTGAGAAGAATAAATGCATTTTTTTTAAAGAAAATTATATTAAAAAACTAAACAAAAACAGCTTTATTGTAAGACAATGTGGAAAACTAAAAACAGGAACATGTCTGCACTGGTTTTTGCCAAGAACTTAACAGATGTTTGAAGCCACTTAGAGAGGTCAAGGTCGAGAGCTTCAGATCTTTTTGCAAGATATTCCAGGAAACAGGAGCGGAGTAGGAGAAGGCCCTTTTGCCTAGTTCGGTCCAAACTGAGGGGACACTGCAGGTAATAATGTCCTGAGAGTGCACGCTGTAGCTGCACTCACGCAGAGACATGTAGGAGGAGATGTATGATGGAATGAGTTCATTATAAGGGAAATATGAGAATTGCTATACATTTTAAAATAAACTTCCTGTTTATAATAACACCAGTGAAGAGTGCAGTATCTATTGACCCAAATTATATATTTTATGCAGCACATGAAAAATACTTTGTACATCTGATTATCCAATGTCACAAAGTAAGGGTGAGGTAGAGCGAGATTTCTAAGTGGCATCTTAAAGACTGCCTAATGGCATTTTGGTGGTCAGAGATGCAGAAAACAAATCCGTGATTGTAGCTCTTAATTGCAGCTGTAAGTTTTTTGTTGATCTGCTTATAATGTGCTGATACTATTTTCGAGCTATTAATCCGAGTCCACTTAATGGTCTTACATCATGCAGAGATGATGTGAGGAAAAAAGAGAAACAAGTGGTCCTTGAAAAGCCTCTTACACATCATTGTGCGCACTTGCCTTGGTTTTGTTTTAGATGCCTACTTTATTGCTCAGTTTCTCTGTGCAACTTGTATGTGCTTATTTTCTTTCCAAGGAAATAATAATAAAGAATTAATTTTTTAGATTCTTTTTTTTTATCAAAAGCTGCAAGATAATCCAATAAATATTCCATTAGAAGCATATTTAGGCTTTAGTATTGCACTCACCATGATTTTCTTGCAAACTCAAGGCCAACATTTTGTTTTGCAACAGAAATGAGACAAAATTCTACAAACATTTTTGAGAAAATTTTACTTTATTACTTACCAACAAAAGGAAAGAGGCACGCATGACTGTTTGACCGTTTTCTGTGTGCACGTTTGTTTGCCTATCTGGTAATAAAATATTTTATGAACCACTAGATGAATATTAACGAAACATTCAGAAAGTAATCATTAGATGAACATTTACCACCAATTGACAATTGGAGTTAAATCAGTTAAGGTTTGCCAAAGTCAGCTAACATTAAAACCACATAAATGGATAACTTACCTTCTTATTTTTGTATAATGCAAGCTTCCACTTTTTTAGCTTACAAAGCATAAAAAAAATCTTATCCTCATGAAAGGGCGGTGAGCAGTCAGAGACAACACACAGAGACACTGCAGAGTTCAGATAAAATCACTCAGTTCAAATAGTTCCTTCTGGAGAGATCCGTGCACACTCGGGGGTTGCCAAGGACGACCAGAGACAAATCCAGAGTCCTGAAATGATGACGGAATGTTTATTCAGCTGGGCTCCTCTGAACAGTCCATGAAATTTGCTCAGTAGGAGGAGAGCGAGGGGGTAAAGCATCAGGTTTACAAAACTTCCAGTTGGGTTTAGATAAGATGGCTTGTCAAGGCCAGTCAGGGAGTCGAATTCAAATAAATGTGATTGTTTTGGGGATAGGCAGAACTTTAATGACATCTATCTTGAGTCTGTGTTGGTCCACTCGGTTCTGAAACTTCCAAATTAAATGACCATACCAATGGAACGTGCCTGAGCATAATCCCCGAGATCTGATCCATTCTGCCAAGAGTCTGGGTGCTCGAGGCACGAACCGAGCCATCACATAAGGCAGACAGCCTGACCAGGTCCAGGTTTGCTGCTGACGGCTTCCTTGATTGTTGATAGACCAGGAACCAGCCAAATCCAAAAAGCATTAACCAGTTATCATAAATCCAATTATAAATGCATGCTTAAAATTCACAGATGACAGCAGAGATGGACACGTCATCAAGTCTTCAAAGTCGATGAGATATCCAGCTGCATGTGTGCCAACAGGGCAAATCGGCTTGCTTAAAACCAGTCTTCTCTTCAAAGAAATGTTATCAATTGTGTTGAGGGACCAACCAACTGATCAAAACAAGTCCATAGTTATGATTTGAAAGATTTGTATAAGAGAAGCTCTAAAGCAGTTTCACAGACAGGACAGAGCAAAAGCAAAGCAGAGGGAGAGGAGGAGACGTCCGCCCTTGAGAAGAGCAAGTGTTGACATTTATTTATGAAATGCCTCTTTATAAAAAAGAAATGTGTTGCAGAATCAGATAATGAGAAACAGTAAACCAGGCATCATTTTCAGTACAGCAGAGTGTTTTGGAGGTTAAAAAAAACATTCAGCTCTTTCAGATGAGCTGGGGCTTTATCCATACGGTATGGCACAGCTTGTTGCCTCAGGAAGAAAACTTCCTGCTCATTTCACAACTCACCAGGGGTCAAGGTTAAAGTAGTTGTTGAGTCTTACTCTGACAAAAATAGCTGATTTCAGAAAGTATATTTTTTTATATGGAAAAACATTTTTACAACTGGGTCAAAGTGACATTTTTTTTATAAACACTCATTTAAAGAATAGTTTCACAAGAGTTTGCAGTTAAGATATAGAAATGAAAGAAATTGTGAATGTTTTGAAAACCTGGGAGAACATGGTTCCATCTCTATAATTATTCTTTCATGGATTGGATCAAGTGCCTTCCAATTGCAAAAGGTCTCAAACTGAGGGGCTATACATAAAATAAATAAATAAATAAATAAAACTTTCCTCTGATGATTGACTAAGGTCTGGCACTGGCCTGTTTCCATGACGACTGTCATCAAGGGCAGTGTCAGTTGCTTGCAAAGTCACATTCTGTGACTTGATGTGTAACTGACGGCCTCTCTGGCAGTGAGGTGTTGGGTCTTGTTGTTACATCAGTAAAGCTGTTTTATTGCATACCAAATAAACACTGAGTTGATCTTTTTCATGCTAATGTTCTATCCATCCATCCATCATCTTTTACCCACTTCTTCCATTTTGGGTCACGGGGGTCGCTGGTGCCCATGTCCAGCAATCACTGTGCGAGGGGCGGGGTACACCCTGGACGGGTCGCAAGTTCATCACAGGGCCGCTAATGTTCTATAAAATATTTATTTTGTTACAGTATATGTTATCAGTTTGCCTTAAACAAAATACAATTTTGTTTGCTTACAAAGAAATGTGGTTTTATGAAAGTGGAAAACAACAAATGCTTCTTCTATATTGTACTGTTTTTTTCAGGAAAACACCCTAAATCAGTCAAAAATTCTATTTCTGAGATTTCTAATGAAAAAGTAAGGATTTTTTTTGTAGTAATAATAGTAGTTTTTATAGTAGTAATTTTGTAGTTGTGTGTAAGAAGGGCCCGATTGCAGGTAGGCGGGAGGCAGATCATCAGGATGCAAAAGACTTTATCAGAAAAAACTGAACGTGCAGGTCTTTCAAAAGACATTCATTTCGCTCATACGTGGTCAGGTCACAGAGGCAACAGATCGAAGAAGGAAATCCAGACAATCCTCTCCCTAGTGAAACTCTACAGCTACTCCTGGGGGATCCAAGGAGTTTTCAGTACAGAGACGATATATAATCCCTAAGTTCCATAGCATTTTATATTGAAATGCACATTTTCACAAGATGTGCTCTATTACTAATTAATTAATTTTTATTTAGGCAACATAGATATCTTATTTTCCATCCATCCATCCATTATCTTTACCTGCTTATTCCTTTTTGGGTTGCGAGGGTCACTGGTGTCCATGTCCAGCAGTCACTGTGCGAGGGGAGTGGGGGGACCCTGGACAGATCTTCAGTCTATCACAGGGAAACATAGAGACAAACAATCATTCACTCTCTCATTCACACCTAGGGACAATTTACCAATCAGTCTAACATGCATGTTTTTGGTCTGTGGGAGAAAACTGGAGTAACCGGAGAAAACCCACGCATGCACGGAAAGAACATGCAAACTCCACCCAGAAAGGCCCCCGGACCAGGATTTGAACCAGGGTAACCTGCTTGCTGAGAGGCAGCAGCTCTATCAACTGCACCAGATATCATATGCTGCCAGATATCATTTCATTTTATTTTTGGGACAAAAACTGAGTCTTGCGACCCGTCCAGGGTGTACCCCGCCCCTCGCACAGTGATTGCTGGACATGGGCACCAGCGACCCCCGTGACCCAAAATGGAAGAAGCGGGTAAAAAATAATGGATGGATGGATGGATGGATGGACAAAAACTGAGTGACAAAAGAGTGCCATGCAAACGTCTGGGCATTTTTACAAATTTTTCTTTATCTTTTATCTTTTTCAACAAATTAGCGAGTGATTTTTTGGCTTGTTGGCAGGTATTGGCATGATCAACTTACCATATTTCAACCATTCATAACATCTTGTATCAGTTGAAAATGTCAAATATCAACAGCCAGTGGCTTCAGAAAGCAGCTAACAAACTACTTTGAGGATTAAAAAAACGAGATTACGCTTAAAGTTAACACAAATAAAGCAGCTTATTTATTAACTGTTTTCACTTTTTCTCAAATGTATTTCAAATATCGTGCCTGCATGTTTGTGTGTGATTTTTTAATTTCAGGTTTTTTTTGCTAACAAATTGAGAGGTTCATATGAAAAGTCCACAAGGACCATGGCTCCACACATTCCTCCACAGGAAATATGAAAAGTCCAGCAAAGCACTTGTCACTAACCCTTTCACCACATTCTTTAGTAATGAAGGATGCAACTCTCTCCGGAGTTTCACAGATCAACATCCTAAGTGCTGTGGTGCTTGTAATTCAAAGAGGTTGCAGCCCGTGTGAGCAGAAACACATTCTCTCTTAATAAATACTTTAACAGCCACTCTAAATTCAAAGCTCTGAAGCCCAGTGTGGTTGTAAACTCCTGACCTATTGGTCATCAAGAGAAAAAAACTCAAATAGTATTTGCTCCAGATGCCAAATATTCTTCCTTGATGTTAATATAATTCATCCTAAATCAAACAGGACAGTTACAAAAAAAAAAAAAAAAAAAAGAACATTATGTTTTTATTTTATTAAATGCTCTTGTGCATGCAAAATGTCAAACAATCAAGAAAATCCAGACACTTGTGTTACATCGGTTCAGTCAGCTTGACTGACCCAGGTGGGCTGAAGGAAGCAGATGGTGGGTTTTGCTGGGGAAGTCACTGTCTGGCTGTAACACTTCAGGAGGTAAGCGTCGTGGAAACCAGAAAGAAAAGTGTATGTTCAGACAACAGGGAGAGAAGTGATGTAAGGTAGATATCAGTTGCTTCCCCACCAAGATCAGGACCCTGACAGCCACCACCAACAGACCTGGCGGCTCAAAGAGGGACGAGTGCAGCCAACCACAACTAGCAAGAGGCGGAAAGAGAACTGCACTTCCTCACCTCCTGCCAACTGTACCAAGACATCAGGAGCAGATTCGACACATAAATCATATACCCACACTCATAGGCACACTCACATTTTACAGACAAGGACAATACCCACAAGCTCTCATATCTGCTGGAAGAAATCAACTAGCACAGCAATCTATTTTCTGAGCCCCAAAACGACTTCAGACATGAAACAAATACCATCATAAAGTTTGACACTTTGCTATAAACTGAAATATCCACGTAAAACGTCTCTTTTATTTCTTTCCTGATACACTTTATTTTTACTCTGGCTTTAGCAATGTAAACTTTTTTTTTTCATGCCATTAAAGCTCTGTTTGAATTTAATGTGCTTAAAAAAAATAAAATATTTGTATAGATATTTCACTAAACTGCAATGGGTCAGTGCAATTTATGTGAAGAAGAGTGTTCTGCATAAAACCATTATCAAAACTTGGAAGTTCATTGTGGAGACCCCAGCAGAAGGAAGAAAGAAAAACAAACAAAAAAAAAAACCACATTTAACTAAACCTTAATGATGTGAAGAATCCTCTGAAACACTAATGTCACTTATAATTCTTATTTTTTATTATCTGCCTCTTTCTCTTATTGTCACCGGGGTCTCTGGTGCCCATGTCCAGCAGTCACTGTGCAAGAGGTGGGGACACCCTGGCAAGTCACAAGTCAATCACAGGTATAGAGACAAAAAATACATTCACACTGTCACCTAGGGACAACTTAGAGTTATTAATTAGCCAAATATGTCGGTTTTCTCTGAATTACTTAGAGAAAACACTTGCACGCACAGAGAACAAGCAAACTCCACCCAGAAAAGTTCCTTGATTTGATCTGGTAACATTTTCGCTGAAGGAAGTAAAAAAAAATATGTATATGTTCACACATCTCTAGTTCCAGTAGCCCTTTTCTCAGTAGAATGCCCATCCATCCATCCATCCATCCATCCATCCATCCATCCATCCATCCATCCATCCATCCATCCATCCATCCATCCATCCATCCATCCATCCATCCATCCATCCTTCCTTCCATTATCTTCCGCTTGATCCAAAGTCGAGTTGCGGGGGCAGCAGCTTGAGCAGGGAGGCCCAGACATCTCTTTCCACAGCCACCTCTTCTAGCTCTTCTGGGAGGACTTCAAAACGTTCAACCGAGAGACGATAGGTTGTTTTCACACCTGATAGTCCGGTAGACTCTGTTCGATTGGGTACCAATATTCAAAACATTTGTTTACATCCTTACCAGATGCCCGAACCACCTCAACGGGCTCCTCTCGATGTGGGGGAGCAGCGGTTCTACTCCGAGTCTCTCTCGGAAAACAACTTCTCACCCTATCTTGAAGGGAAAGTCCAGCTACCCTGTGGATGAAACTTATTTCAAATGCCTGTATCCACAGTCTCATTCTTTTGGTCACTAGAATGGTCAGTAGAATGCCCTGGTTCCCAAACTTCTGACGTGGACCTTGTTAATATGGACAATGTACAAGCCTGCATGGCCTCATCATTATGTGTCTCGCTCACTGTGTATCCAAGGTTACTTAGAGATTGACACAGGGATTCAAACCCTGAATCCCTCATATTCCTGCATCAAAGTCATGTGACTTAACCGCTATGCCAACTCCTATCTGCTTCAGAGATCTCTGTCCAGAAGAGCGCAGTCCTATACGAACAGCTAAGGTATTGTACAGAGCCATCCAGCTCCCATGCCTCTTTTTGAGGACCTGAGTTATAATTGAACAGGAAATGCCCAAATGGAAGAGTAGAGCGAGTTCGAAGTTGTTTTTTTCCACTGTTGTCCTAGTTCTATAGACAATACCTTGTGAAATGCCCTAAAAGTTTTTTGTTTGTTTTTTTGTCTCAAAGGACTATTTTGGTCATTACACCTGACACCTTTCCATGCCAGAGTTTTAAACTAAGATCAGTTTATGGTAAGAAATGACAAAAGTAAAGTTGTTTTTGTCAGAGTATGTGTTGTGGCTGATTCTTATCTAAATACCACACATTTTGATCTAGATTCATTTTCAAGTTATTTTTGTTATGTAAGGCCAGTTGGTTGTGGTGGCTGTCTTGAATTAGGTTGGCTTTAAAAGTTAATCAATTATATGTGTGTATTCAATCTTTACTTTCTAAAAGATTTATTAAAGTATGTCCATTGTTTTTCTCATGTGATTGGTTAGAGCTCAGTGTGGAATATAAATGTTAACTACTTCCACACCAAATCAAGGCTAATATCTACAGAACTGACTGAATTAAAGCCATTTGAAGCATTTTAACCACTTTATTTTGCTGCGACTGAATTCCTACATTGCTTGTCTTCTTAAAAGCACATCTTTTTGGGTATCAATAAACATTTATAATGAGTTTTTTGGCTCCCACCACCCTGCACTGTGAACCATGTGACAGTACCATTTGTAATTGACACAGAATGAGAAATGAGGAGGAGATGAAACATGAAACCCAAAGTGCTGTTGTTTTCTTGTCTAATCAGACATGCTTGTGCATGTATGCACATCAAACACGAGATTCCTTTCATTTCCTGCATCGACTCCTCCAAGCCTGACATTATTTTTTTGCAACATGAACATATGGAAGGAAAGGCAACACCTTAGCATGGTCTGAGCATGTTTACCTTTCTGTCCTCCAGGACACACCTACACAGAATGTTGCATCCATCACATTTAAAAAAGAAGTATTCCTAATAGTCATGAAATAAGCATGGGCCATGAGACCCCCCACATGCATTAAAAAGTATGACAGTAAGAGGGAGACATTACAGCTTCATATCCATTCCTCTTTGTGTATGCGTGTGGTGGGGTGCACCCTCATCTTGGATTCTGTAAGATATTTGAGAATGCGTTGAATGCAACTCTCAAAACATCAAATTTTAGCTCAACATCTGTAACTCTAAATGAGTTTTGTCTATTTTAGCTAAGTTTAAATAGCTAATGAGGCCATCTTGATTTGTGGTCACTCTCAATATTAGTGAGTTGTAAATGTGCAGTGACCGATGATTTTCTAATGTTTTCAATAAAATCTGCCCGGTAGTTTTTTGAGACATTTTTCCAACAGACAGAGTGTTGTCTCTAACAGGTAATATCAAAGTTTTAAGTATAAGTATTTCACAATGTGTAGTGAGTGTAATGTCTGTTTCAACTTCTTATCCTCTCGAACCCCAGCCGGTCGAAACAGATGGCTGCTTGTCCTGAGCCTGGTTTTGTTGGTTTCTTCCTGTTAAAAGGGAGTTTTTTCCTTTCCACTGTTGCCTTTGTGCTCACCCAGGGTGAGATACTGGGAAGAAGTGAAAATTCAATCTGCTGGCTTTCTTAGATAGATAACTTTTACTGATTGGCTTTTTATGTATATGAATGTTTCTTTACAGTGCCCTGAGGCGACTTCTGTTGTGACTTGGTGCTATTTAAATAAACTGAACTGATTAAGTTGAAAAATATGTATAAATGTGATGCAGCTACCACAACACCAAATGTTCACAAAACGTCTCAGCAAAATAAATAAACCGTCCAGTTGACAGGAATGAACATTGTTGGATTTTTACCTGAATTACTGAGCATGCACTTTGGTATGTTTGTAAAATTAGTTTTTTCAAGCCATTTTAAGTTTGATTCATCCCAAAGATTATTAATTTATAGAGATAAATCAAAAATACATTTTCTGAAAGTTTAATTAAAATCCATCCAGTGATTCATGAAATATGTTACTAACAGTTCATTCAGCTTTCTAATGGGTTTTGTATATGCTTATCCTCTAGGTAAGGAGATATTTTGCTAACTCTACATACTACACAATGGTGGGAGGGGGATGTGGGAAATACTAAGCATTGGTAAATTCAGTCCATTGCAGCAGAAGTGTGGCTCGTGACTTGATGCTGACAAATGGATTTAGAAGCACAATCACAGTACGTTGGTTATGAGAGCTGAAAGGAAACAAAAGCAATCATGACAGACGTTAATAGGAAACAGCAGCAACAACAACAAAAACAGTTGAAATCAAGTGAGAAATCAATGGTTTTGCTACAGATGTGTGAAAAATATTCAAGACATGACTCCTGAAGCACACTAACAGTTAAAACAATCTACTTTACTCAAAATGTTGGATGTAATTTGCATCAACAAGCACGAGAATTATTTTATTGTCCTGGCCTGTTTCACTGTTTTTATTATTGTTGTTGTTGTTGTTGTTGTTGTTGTTGTTGTTGTTGTTGTTGTT
>NC_056503.1:37286934-37291975 GCF_014905685.2 Nematolebias whitei
TTGTTGTTGTTGTTGTTGTTGTTGTTGTTGTTGTTGTTGTTGTTGTTGTTGTTGTTGTTGTTGTTGTTATTTTTCACATGCTCCACCAGCAGATCATCACCCAAATGCTCTGTACTCCAGCATAAAATGCACAATCTATTTTAGAATCCAACAGTTGGACTCTGGTTCTGACAGGTTTGCTGAAGGTTTGGCCTATTCGATGTAATTTTCCTGCAATCAGAAAACCAGCAACCTCACTGTCACTGACCCCCTGTCCAACATACCATCTTTTAATATGCTCCTTTTTATTTATTTCATTTTGTTACACGTGCTGTGAAATGTGATTGTGGAGATGACTGATTTGCTCCTCTGAAGCTCAGCAACAGGCTCTCAAAAGAAATGCTTCAAATGTGAAGTCTCAGTCGAAAAATGTTGGTGAGCATCTTAGATTACAGCTTTTTTTTTTTTTTTTTTATTTTTTTTTTTTTTTTTTTTAGGTTAAGATGTAATAAAAGCATCCCCTTTTTCCAGGAAGCAAACAAATGTTGCATTTTCTTCTCCGGTAGTGCATTTGAATCCTCTTTTTTTGTTCAATGTACTTGCTTGTTCATTCGTTTGACCATACGCTCTTTGATTTTTGGTTTGGGTTGTTTGACAGAAGTATGATATAGCATTCAGTTTGCATCCAAGGCATTCTTTTATTTCTCTTTAATTTATGCCACAAACTACCGAAAATCTGAGCAAGCCTAGAGCCTTAGAGTTGGTTAGCCAAAAGCTCCAATGTACATGTTTGAGTTTACTTTAACTTATTCACAACTGAGGAGTCAAAATTTCTGCTCTTTGACAAAGAGGCTAACTCAAAATTTCAAAGATCGGCCTTTCCACAACATTCCTCTAAAAGACAATGCACACAGGAAATTTATTATTAATATTTTTTAATCTAAATAAACATTATGCACCTCCGACATTAGCCTACTAGATAAACGCATGCATTATGATCACTGGGCTTTGTGTTCGATCCCAGTTAGAGATCCTGGAGTAAAGACCTTGTTGGGAGTGATGGCACAGAGGTTAGAGAAGGCAATCCTGTGATTGTAAGGTCACCAGTTTGATCCCATCAGACCAGGGGTCTGCAACCTCTATGATCAAAAGAGCCATTTCTGGCCTTTTGTTCATTAAATTAAACATTTCCAGAGCCACAATACCTGCTACAACTGGGATTCGCAACTGGTGGCCCACAGACCACTTTAAGTTTGTTGTCTTTCTGGCCAGTAGGGGTGATTTTATAAAACTAAAAATATCTAATGATTTTTAACATTTATTGATATGTTTACATTTTAAGACAACATTAAAAGATGATTTTCTTGTAAAGAAGGGGAAAAAAAACAATATAGTTTTTGCCCAATTTCTAAAAACTAAATCAATTAACTATGTAGGAATATGTGATTTTTTTTATTGTAGAAAAATTAAATATCCTACATTGAAGAAATAAAGTGTAAAGTGAAAGTGAGTATGTTCAAGGTTCAAGTTTCTTTATTGTAATTTGCATCACATGTGGTACATGAGGTGGAAAGAAATTGTATATTCAAAGTCCACCAAAAATAGCAAAATGTAAAGTAAAAATAATAAACTGTATATAAGGATCTAAGATATACACTGTAAGGGAATACATGTACAGGATATTGGACTTCTGGTCCGGTCAAACCCGTACCCTTTAATAGGTTTTACTCTGAACTGGCCTCACCTCAAACATATATAAACCATGAGTTCTTGTAACAAACTTAACTCCTGTCCCTCGAAGAAAACACGAAGAATCCGTAATTTAAATAGTTCTGTAATGTTTATTTTCAGTTTGAATTATGACATGAAAATTATGGGAAATATTGAATATGAATATGAACCAATAATTATATTTTAGAAAGTAAATGGCATAAATCTGAGGACTTTGAGAAAGGGTTTGGATTCAATTTGGACTAAGGTCTAGCTCTTAACGTTAAAATTTAGGTAAGTTTATCTCAGATTCATGAATTAAATTATCTAAACAAACTTAGTTGGCACTGTTTCATGGTCCTTTCATCAGAAGGAAGATGTTCATCTCTCATTACCACAGCGGATGCAAGAAGGAAGCCGGTGGCCCGCTATCTCAAGAAGGATGTTGTTTCTCAGGGCTGCGATTTGTTTGGCTCGTACCTTTAGCTCCAGGGTGTTTGAGATTGTTCAGAATGTCCACCATCTCTCAGCTGGGCATGTCGTCCATCATATGGCTGTTGTTTCTCAGAGAGTCTCATCAACTCTCCAACCACTCATTCCATCTGCTCAGCTCATCTGATGATCCCAAGCCAACTTTCCTCATCGGCTGCCGTCTCACAACTCCCCTGGTGTTCAGTATACCTGGCACCAGGAAGACGGGCCCCTGAACTTTTAACCAATCAGAGGGCTTCTTACAGTAGGAACATCCCACTGTATAATTAAAGTAATTAAAATCTCCCTTCTCAAAGTTCTTCAGAGAAGATAATACAATGACACTTTGTTAAGGATGTGTGACACCATGCTGATACAAACAAAATGGGTTTCTTTGGATCAGAACTTCAACTGGGGGGTTAACTTCCTTTACTGTCATGGTGACCAGTCTCTGTTGATAATCTGGGCATGATAATGGACACTTCCCTGAAGCTTAACAATCATGTAAACATGATTGTAAAATCATGCTTCTTCCAACTGAGGCGGCTGTCTAAACTGAAGCCCATATTGTCCAAAAATAACCTGGAGACAGTAATACATGCATTCATTACATCTAGGCTTGATTGCTGCAATTCACTCCTGTTTGGTATCAGTCAGACCTCCATTGCACGACTACAACTGGTCCAGAATGCAGCAGCCTGATTTTTAACCAGTACAGGCAAAAGAGAGCACATTACACCAGTTTTGGCCTCACTGCACTGGTTACCGGTTCACTTTCGAATCCAGTTCAAAATACTCATGTATGTCTACAAATCAGTGAACAATGTCGCCCCCCCCCCCCCCCCATCTCTCTGATTTGCTACAACCGTATGTCCCACCACGCTCCCTGAGGTCAGCGGACCAGTTGCTCCTCACAGTTCCAGGAACTCGTCTTAAGCGCAGAGGTGACAGGGCCTTCTCTGTAGCAGGACCAAGACTCTGGAACGAGTTACCTCTGTTTGTCAGACAGGCCCCCTCCCTCTCAGTTTTCAAGTCCCGTTTAAAAACTCACTACTATTCAGTAGCTTTCCACACAAGATGATCTGTGTTTTGATCCTGTATGCTCCACACTGGTTTGTCGTCATTATCTGCATCGTTTTTTGTCTATGTTCTGATTTATCTAATTTTGTATTTTGCTTTGTGTGTTACCTGTTGTTTTGTCTGTACAGCACTTTGGTTGGCTTTGTAGCTGTTTTAAGTGCTTTATAAATAAAGTGGTATGGTATGACATAAGGCCATGTGAAGCTCTTTGATCAAGACCCTTCTTCAGGAGTCTCAAAGTCTGGTGACTCAGCATAAAAGGTGAATTATACGAAGGGGGTCCAGAATCATGTAACATGTCAGGGTGGTCCTAACTGTATATCTTAACACACACACAAAAGGTTAACGAAGAAACTCCCTGTGTCAGAGCAGGATGCCAGTATCTGTCCCAGATTAGCAGGAAAGGAGGGGGTAGGGTAGACGTGGTGTCTCTGAGGACATTTGTCTTAAGTTTCTTGGAAGGATGGATACTACAAGACTAAACTAAACTATAATAATGTAATATACAAGTAATATGATGTATTAAACAGCAGCTTGAACATGACATGTTTTACTCCTTGTAATGTTTCTAGTATTCACATATTTGCAAAAGAAATTACAGGAAAACAGCTAAAACTAGCCCTTTTAGTTGTTATAACAACCAATAAAATTCAGTATTATGTTAGTTTTAGTCAAAGCTTGAAAAAGACACTGCAGAGGGACAAAAGAGCCACATGTGGCTCCAGAGCCACAGGTTGCAGACCCCTGCCCCAGACCAACAACATAAAAATGTGGATAGGAAAGGTGAAGCATCCACACCTGCTTCCACCATCAATTTCCCCACTCTGGGCCCTTGAGCAAGGCCCTCAAACCCCACCATCTGCTCCCCTGGGCACCCTAGATGGCAGCTCTCTGCTCCACACAGAGGGCTGTGGTAACTCAGTGGTCCGTGGTTGTGCCAGGAAAGACATCCTGTGTAAAAATAATTGCCAAGTCTTCATGCGACTTAATTCGCTGTGGCAACCCCTGAAGAAGGGAGCAGCCGAAACTGGCTTTTTTTTTTTTTTACCTCATAGTTAAAGGCCTTGCAATCCTTGACAGAGTGCATCTTGCCACCTTGTTGAGTTTCACACTCAGATCCTCTTGTGTTGAGGAATGATGAAGACGCAATTTTTGGAAACAAATTGAAAATATTTTCATGCATCTTATGGTATATTGAGAGATATCACACTTAGAGTACATGTTGTAAACATCTCTCAGCTACTGCATTCACTTTTAGTCAGTATCTATTAAATTGAATGAGCTGTGACCATTTGTGTGTATCCCAGTGATGATTAGATGTGGCAGCCATCTTGATTCAGATTGGCCCAAGTGTTAATCAGTTGGAAAAGTCCAGAAATAATTACTCCATTTAAGTTTTCAACAGTATGGTCCAGGGGCTTTTGAGGTATTTTAGTAACAGAAACACACAGACAGAGACAACAACAAAAAAAAAAGATAAAAAGATCACCAACAAGCATTATTAAGTGTTTATTCTATGTCTGTTCAAAAGTGTTTGTAAGTTTGCAAAACCTAAATACAAAACACAAAGTTTGTTTTCTCAGTCATCCAGGTATATAACAACAAAAAAGGTTGAATCATGTCATCTGGACTTCGTTTTTTTGTTAAAAAGAAACGTTTCGCCCCTCATCCAAGAGGCTTCGTCGGTCTGAGGCCTAGCCATCTGGTATTACCCAGAAGCCACCCTGACTCTTGTGTTCCAAGCCTGCCTCAGGTACCCCTGAAGTCTGGCCTTTTCACTAATGGTTTCAAAAACACAAAG
>NC_056503.1:37292375-37318499 GCF_014905685.2 Nematolebias whitei
TGGATGACTGAGAAAACAAACTTTGTGTTTTTGAAACCATTAGTGAAAAGGCCAGACTTCAGGGGTACCTGAGGCAGGCTTGGAACACAAGAGTCAGGGTGGCTTCTGGGTAATACCAGATGGCTAGGCCTCAGACCGACGAAGCCTCTTGGATGAGGGGCGAAACGTTTCTTTTTAACAAAAAAACTAAATACAAAACATTTTCCTAGAAATCATTTGCAAACTATACACCTTGACTACAATATTGTTATTAAAATCTGTTTCATGGATGATTAGACATAGCAGTTAAAAAATACACATTTTATGTTTTTCTTCCTCTCATGTTGTTTTTAAATCAACATGCCCCATTTCTCATTCCTTCATATCACAAAGTGAAACATAGGTCTAAAATAATTACTATGAAACAATCTAAAATGAAACCTTCAACAAATTTTTAATAATATGTTCACTTCTTTGTACAACATGGAATGGTCATATTTCCATGATTGGCAGTAAACACAACATTTTGTTCCTTGATGACACTGAATATTGGATCATCAGAAAACATACTTCTGTGTGAACCAGCACACAGTGTTTTATTGCTATTGCTAAGATGCAGTTGTTTCTTTTGTGTGAGGAAAATGAGGTTTGTGTGCACAACGTGGACACAAAATATACATACAATGGTTCAAATAAGCAAAGAATATTTATAAATATATATTCAAGCCAATATTACAACTTAAACAAGCATCTAGCTGCCTCTCTGATTAATGACAATAGTTATAATATTCTTGTAGCCAGCCATATTTGCTACAACTGATTTGTGGCACATATATGTGCACACACAAAAAACAGATTGGCTCAGTTTATGGCTTATGATTTTTTGTCACTGTCTAATTATGATAGATATGGCATTAGCTGTGCCTGAAGCTTAATAGTTTTGAGATCGCAAAATGCCTAACGGGCCTTTAATTCCATTGTCGTGCTACATTTTTGCTGTAGTTCACCATGTTTGTTTGTTTGTTATGTGTTTTTACCAGAAACATCATTGTTCTCTTTAAGCAATAAGTCCCTCATGACACTAAAGTGGAAAATAACGAACCCCTTGGAGACTTTCTGGGTCCCCACTCACCCCAAGACACACACATGTTGCGTACCATCCTCAGTTTTTTGTTATTCTTTTGCAAAAATTGGAAATGAAACCAATTTTTTTCGAGCCACATATTACAGACTTTCATATTCTTGATCTGTGTCCAAGTGTTGAAACGAGCCTGTTCCGAGCCGACCATGAGATGCAGTTTGTCGTTTTTTCACTCATAAATATGCTCTTTAAAACCACAGATGCTCTTTGCTCTCAAAATGGTTTCTGCATTGTAAACAAACATTACTGTGTCTATAGAAAGAGAAAAAACTGCTGCATATGTCAACATATATAACATATATATAAGCCAAGCAACTAGATTTCTTAAAATATGCATTAGTGTTAAAGAATGTGCATTGGTTCCAGTTAGCTCTTAACTTATAGGATTTTAGACCCGTTTTCTCCTCGAAGGGGGGCAATGCTGAAATGCTTCATATTTATTCTGTCTTAATGCTCTTCATGAGCATTATATAACTGAGAAACTGACAAATCTCAGCTTGTAGCTTGAATTTTAAGCAAGCACAATGTGAGCTGTTGCTGTTAGTGAATCACAATGTCCAGAGGGAATGCCAGGATATTAAACCCCTTTGTGCACATTGTTAAACCCACACAGGTTCATTAAAATAAGAGTGCCATGGTGCAGACTACCTTTAGGGGTTGAGAGTGTGGGATGCAGCTCAGCTCTTTGTAATAGTAGGATTTGGGGCATGTAGACTGTTGATGGCTGCATGCTTTGCAACAGGCGTCTATGAGGCTGCATCTCAGAAGTGGAAGGTTCAACCAGTCATTTTCTTTTTTCTTCTCTCCATAACACTAGCTTTGACTCTGTTTCTTTTTGTATTTTTCCTCTTCTTAAAGTGATAGGATAATAATAGCAAAGCCGGCTTCTGGAGGATGTAAACTGGGGAGCAGGTGGGAAAAAAGAGTGGCACTTAAGGTGGTATATAACTGGTTTTGGACTGTTAGATTTTAGTTAATGACTCAAAAATGCAGAAAAATTGCAGGAAAATTAGCATATTTTCTTGCAATTTTCCTGCAAATTTAAGTTGTATAATAGTTCATGTTTAGAATGACCAATTTATGAAAAATACATGTTTTTTGCATACATCGCTTGTAAAACTGTATTCTTGGCAGTGCACATTATTTTGTTGTTCACCTCCACCTGCATCATACTAAATGATAAATGGACTGTACTTACATAGCACCTTTCTTTCTTATCAAGATATTCAAAGTGCTTTACACTACAATCTGTGCCCCCATTCATACAGCACTCTACCAATCCAAAGAATAATCAGTACTGTATCACATTCATACACCGATGGGACACACATCGGAGGCAATGAGGGGTTCATTGTCTTGCTCAGGGACACTTTGGCAAGTGACTGCTGGTGGATTCGAACCTCTAACTCTTGCATTGGAGGACGACTCCTCTAACCATGCAGCCACAGCCATCCTGTACTAGAACTGCCTTTTTTAGTAACCGCAAACCACCCTCAAATTTACAAGTTAAATAGTTGCATTTAGCCAGATTTAGACAAAGATTTTGATTTTTTTTTTACTTAGTATCTTAGTATATTTTATTTGCACTAAGTTTATTTGCCTTGAATGTTTTCTGTCAGAGGAGAGCTCCTGTGCAGCTGTCAAAATACAGCTCTAGTGCTTTTAGGGGAAGTTGGAGACACCCACATCACAACTCAGGAGGGTTTGGAATGGGTTAGAAATGCCTGTAAATGTATGTTCCCCATCAGAAGCAAAAATGATATATATGAAATGAAATTAAATCTGTTATATTAAAAAATGACAAAGAAATAAAGACACAAGAAAAAAGAAAATTATGCACATAAGACATCAGCTTCAAACCTACTTCCATGTGAGTCTTGACAGGCAAGAAAACAAAGACAGTGAATTCAGATGAGACCTCGTCTCCATCATCACCCTGTGATTCTGACTTTAGTGACTTCAGTGCTCACAGTGTCCACAACTAGCATACAGACAGCGCCACGGTTAAACGTTGTAAATCAAATTCATTATAACATTGATTAATTTTAAAATAGCTTATCTCTGCTTTGATACAAAAAGGTTCTGTTTTTTATGGCTTTTGGAATTTGGTTGTGAGTTCCTGTTTTATCTGAGTTTTATAAAAACTTGTTGATGTTCTGATTTTTTTTTTTCTCCTGATTTTGTTAGGTCATTTCTTGTTGTTTGTTTATTTATTTATTTATTTATTTATTTATTTACTAAATGTATTTAAATATATTTTATATCCAGTTCCTCTGTTCCTGGTTTAGCAGTTTATCCTGCTGATAGTCAAGTTCTGATTATTTTCCCACAATATTTATATATATTTACATATATGTGTGTATATATATATATATATATATATATATATATATATATATATATATATACATATATATATATATAAACACGTTCAAAACTGTATTTTGTGATAGAGATTTTAGGTTTTTAGTTTTCCCTTTGGTTTGCTCTTTAGACGTGGTTTAGTTTTGATATGAAAGCAAATAATTTTACTCCAATTCAATAAAAATAATCCAGATAACATTTCTGTCACTGTCATTATCTCTCTGGGTGCTGACAAAGTTAGAGTTTTTGTAATAAATATGTAGTTATCAATGCAGGAGTTTCACTTTTTGAACATCTTGACTCAGTCACATTCAAAAAGTCTTTGATTTGGTTTTATTGTATTTACACATATGTATTTGCAGATAAACAATGTTACATTTTTGTTTGAAAAGCTAAAAGCCTTTAAGGTTATTAAGCAGTGATAAGAATGTTTTCCCAGTTAGGTTGCTGTTAATAAAATCATCTCTGTGCTGCAGAAGATGGAAAGAGTGCATGCCAATGCAGTTACTCTAGCCTGACCTTGGGGACTTAGCCTACCTTCAGTGCCACAGCTCCCACTGAGACATGATTACAACCACATACAGCCCTCAAACACAGTCCTCTCCGATAATAGATTAAACTTTTTGACATATTTTATTGAATTAGGTATCTTCTCTAAAAAAAAATAGCCTGTATTTTTCTGCCTCAGATGAATCAGCAGCACCAGAAAGTCACAAAGGGTGTCTGCACCCAAGTGATGATTACAGAGCTGATAGGATGCTTACTCTGGCTGCCATTGCAGCTTAACCAATTACCTGCTAAACACAGGATGGATCACAGCAGGATAACCTGGAGGGTCATAGATAGAGCATGTGAGTATAAACAAGCAAAGAAGTGAGATAGAAGAGGATATTGTCTCTTTTTCTCTGTTGGAACACACTGAATGTGAGCACATCTGTGGACGGTAGCTGTTCGAATAGTAGGTCACGACAGAGAAGGCATCAAAGTTGTTGCACCACTCTAAGCCTATTTTCCTGGTTCGCTGAACCCTGTTTTCCCCCTAATTTGTTCCCCATGCAAACATTTCGATGGATGGCTCTCTCCAACTCCAACCTTTCTGTTCCACAGCCGTGAGACGTGACCGAGATGTGTTGCAGTTGGATCAGTTGAAGAGCTCCGGCGCTGAATAAAACGAGGGAATGCCAGTAGTGTCAGGCTACAAATTGCTTCACTGTCGTGGTATTTGTTCTGCTAAAGGTGTCATGTGTCAAACATGTGCTGCACCTTTAAAATTTGGGGAGCTGCAATGCATGGATGCACTCAATTTCTCCCGATATTGCCAGCTCTGTGTGTCTTTGTGTGTCTGCGTGTGCGCGCATCTGTTATCTAGTTGGTGATGTTCTATTTCATATAGGCTTCGCCCTTTAAGGCTGTCGCTGATGGTTTATCCCGTTATGCAGAGCATAAGCACTGAAAAAAAAAATTAGTCCACGCCCACCTGCTGTGTGGGCCCACCCGGTCCGTATAAATTACGTTAAGAGCGGGAAATCGGCTCCCATTTTTTCTTCAGCGAGCTAATATAGCACTGTCAGAAGAACAAAGAAGATAAATTGTGTAAATGACCAACCTTTGCGAAAGATGCTTGGCCCGGCAGTCGACCTCCGGTCGTCCGGTGAGTTCTCCTCCCCGAGGAGAAGATGACAGCAGTCTTATTCCAAGGTAAGCGTCGTGGAACATTTCCCAGTGACAGGTCACTACACGCTGGACAACGCCATCTTGTGGTTTTCCTCTTATCGCCGACCCTCGGGGCGAACCGGATGGTTCCTCCGGGGCAAGGCGTGCTCAGCTGCAGCCCCGCTGCTCTTTCCCTCCTGGGGAGCGTAGTGTAGGTGGAGGGGGGCTGAGTGAATGCTCACCCCATCCCACCTCGTTTCGCATCGGCGATCACACCGCTCCCGGCCGACGGCGCCCTCAGGGGTTGCCCGGCGGAACCCAGGAGGAGGCTGACATGAAGGGACCCCTTTTTTCTACGTCCCTCGCCTTTTCCCGCCAGTTCGGATGATCGGCGGAAAGGTTATTTTTCACTGGGCTCCACTCTGGCTCACCGTCTTGATCCATACGGCCTCGCGTTCCAACAGGACGTTCCACGGGCGAGGCCGCAGACGGTTCTTTCCTGGTAGATTAGAGGAGTCGGTCCCCAGTCCGCTCCCATCACCAGAGTTGAGGGATTCACCGAGCGGGGCTATTCCTCGGTAACCCCCCCCCTGGAGCCAAGCCTCGCGGAAGCTTCCGGAGCGAAGCTGCCCAGGTCGGAGCAGCGTCCCGTCCCTCCGGAGGAACACAGACGGCGACCACGCTCTCCAATCGAGCCCACCGACGTGTTTTTTCAGGCAGCCGCAGCTAGCAACAACGTGCGCTGCTAGCATATAGCATGTCCAAGGGATTGAAGGCCGCAGACCTGCCTTGGAGACGAAGATCTCCCTCTGTAAGCAGCTGACGCCAGCTCAACATGTGTGCCTCTCCCACGGTTTGCCTTGTCGGGGACTGCAGCGCGGAGGACGATGACCCAACGATCCACCTGGCTTCGTTACTCCCCTCGCTGCCGGAGAATCTGCACAAGACCTGATGAAGCCCATCGCGGACGCGCTGTTCAGAGCAGCTTCAAACCATGCTGGCGAAGTGAAACAGTCGGAGGAGGTGCCAAAAGCTGTTCGCCACCTCATCAAGCCGCGCGGCCCACCCCGTCCCCGCTGGAGGGACCGTCGCGAGCAAGTTTTCGACTTTTCCACGGCCGCGGCTCTCGCTGAGTTCCACCACCAGCCCCGCCCGTCAGAATCCAGCCCTCTGCACTCCGGCAGCCTGCAGCTCAGCGTTTCCCCAGAGTTCGCCTGCAAGACAGCGCTCTGGGCAAACAATCGCAGAGCTCATGAGAGAGAAAGCTCTCAAATGACGGTCTCCGGAGGGTGTGTGTAAAAGTGACACGAAAGTTGAAATAAATCATCATTAATGATCCAAGTGTCTGTTTTTTAGCCAGTCTGTAAGCCCGGATCAGCTCACAGCGGCCGCACACATAAGAGCGCACTCGTGGGATGAAACAGCCCCACACACGAGCCGGTGTCCTTAAATAAAGGTTTTTAACTCACCGTCGCTCTAAGACATGACGAGTCGATCACAGAACAGCCTCCACACATGAGCCGGTGTCCTTAATTAAAGGTTTTTTAAACTCACCGTCGCTCTAGACATGATGAGTCGATCACAGAACAGCCTCCACATGAGCCGGTGTCCTTAAATAAAGGTTTTTTAAACTCACCGTCGCTCTAGACATGACGGGTCGATCACGGCACAACGGTAAGCGAAAATAACTCATTACCAACTAGAACTGCACGATCCTCACTCAAGCGGTGTCAACTCGCACTCGTGGGATGGAACAGCCTCCACATGAGCCGGTGTCCTTAAATAGGGTTTTTAATTCACCGCCGCTCTTGACATGACGAGTCGAACACTAAGATGACAGCCTCCATTCAACGGTGCTGCGTTGATGCTGGCGCACACAGCTGCCGGCGCTAACCAGCTCACATCGGTATAAATGTGGTCCGCAGGCTGGTCCGGGTGGGGGTCCTTCTCTCTCAGCTTTCGGCAGCTCACCGCAGCTTAAACGTGAAGCAGCCGAAGAACCCGGTAATGAGTCTCCCTCCAGCGCGCGCCCCTCCAGCGAGAGCGGCGCGCGTCCCTCCAGAGAACAACGTGTGCTCCCGCGGGGCTAAGCAGCCTTCACTCCAACAGCACGGTGTAAATGAAGTCACGCCCTCCGCCTTTCAACGTTCGCACAGCGACGTCAAACGCGCAGCTCACCGCGTCATCAGCTGTCACACGCTTCGCCTTCAGCTCAAGTCTCGCCCGGGGTCACACAGAAAACATTCCCGCGACGCATGACGGCGGTTGAGGGACGGACTGCTGACAGCCGTACAAAACATGACGCATCATTAACGCACGTTCATCCACGAACGTTACGTAGAGTGGCTAAACATGCTCGCCGTTTTTCAGATGGATGGACAGGGTTTATGCAAATGGTACAAGTTACAGTTTGCAACCCGAACCCCTCCATTCAGAGGAGTTATATAAACGGTCCCGTCATCATCATCAGACTGATTCTCTTCCCTAAATGCAGAAATCCAAGTGTTTTCTGATAAAAGTAATCTACAGAGTTCCCCAAGGGAGAGAAAACACGAGGGTTTTTACTCACGGATCGGAGGGGTGAGACCGTTCTTGGATCTGTTGTTTAACATCCAGAGAACGCATACCGATCATCCTAAAACACAGAGACGAGAGTTTTTTGTTTTACCTGGATGATCTGCGGATCCTGTCACTTCAGACAGGAGGCGCTGATGCAGGATCAGGTGTTGACATCACACCTGTTAATCTGGGCTTCGCCATAAGTGGAAGGAAGCTCGATTTTTCCCGGCCCTGACATTTGTTTTCTGGAGTGGAATTAAATTCAACCACCATGAAAACTCGTTTATCACATGAGACGCCTCTAGAGGTGTTTTTGCACGTCTGCATGTGGATCCAGTAAAACAAACGACACATGATCATTGTCTTTTCCTCTGTGGAAGCAGACCTCCGACTCTGGGGAAACACCTTGTTTTTCTATCAGAGGGAGTCCCCCTCAGCAGACCCACGTCATGGGTCAGTCTTCACAGACACGTTGCTGTCAGGCTGGGGGGGGGACATACCTATCTCAAGCAGTAGGGGCGCTGTGGCCCCACTACACATCAGCCCACATCAATGTTTTGGAGTGTCGCACAGTACTGAATGTGATTCAACACCTTGCTCCTGTGCTACAGAATCAACACGTGTTGATTCACACAGACATCATGATGACTGCTGCGTACATAACCATCAGGGTATGCGTTCAGCCAGATGTTACACATTGTGCGAAAGCTACTGAGTTGGGTTCATCAAAACCTGCTTTTATTAGAGCGGTTTACATATCCGGTGTTCTGATGTGACGTCCAAGGGCGGCCCACGTTACGTGGACCGGATCCTCCATCCGGATCTGATGTTTCCAGACGCAGCAGAAGTTGGCAAAGCAGCTGTGGACCTGTTTGCGATGCGAGAAGAACGCTCAATGTCAACTACGGTTTTCCCTGAGCCCGCGAGACGATCCATCGCTGGGGGGGGACGCATTTGCTCACAGTCGGTGGGCCAAAACGCTTTTTACGCGTTTCTTTTCCCCCACCTCCTCTGTTTTTTACGGTCCATGAACCGAGTTCAAGAGGAGGGATTGACAGCTCTCCTGGTGGCTCCCGGCGTGTGAACGCACCATGGTTCCCAGGCCTGCAACGTCTGTTGTTGGGTCGCCGTGGAACTGTCATGGAGGAAGGATGCTCTCCTTCAGGCAGGAGGAGCGACCAAGAGTTACCCAGAAATAGGTCAACACCGGTGGGTCTGACCGCTGAGCGGTCCCACTTAGAGGATGGGTCTCCCTCAGGAGATAGTGTGCACAATTCAAGATTCACGTGCTGCATCTACCACAGTTCTGTACACATCAAGGGGACGGCTTTTCAGCGCTGGTGCACAGAGAAGTTTTAGAGACCACTTCATGCCTTTTAGGCGGCGTGTTGTTTTTCTACAACAGCTGATGGATAGGGAGTTGGCTTTCAGTACGCTTTAACGTACGATTGCAGCCATCTCTTCCTGCCACAAAGGGTTTGGAGACAGAACAGCTTTTATCACCCGCTGATGAAGCGGTTTCTAAAAGGTGTACAGAGATGTAGGCCTGTTTTCACGCCCACTTGTTCCACAGTGGGTTTAACGCTGGTCCTGCGAGCCCTGATCAAAGCTTCAATTGAGCCTCTGGATCAGGTTTCATTTAAATTCTTGTCTCTTTTAACAGCCCTGTTGCTGGTTTTAACACCCGCTAAGAGGATAAGTAATTATCTGCCCTCTCTGTTGCTTCGTCATGCCTTAGAATTAGGCTGACGGGCAGCTCAGCTGATTTAAGACCAACCCAGCTTTTATGCCTAAAACATCACGAGCTCTTTTAAATCAAGAGTGATATCGTTGGAGGGGTTTTTTCCCTCCCACAGATCAGAAGGGGAAGCATCTGTTCATCTTCTCTGCCCGGTGCAGGCGTTGACGTGTTACGTAACGCGCACAGCTGCAATGCGTTCAAATTCAACAATTGTTTGTGCATTATAGAGATGCTTCTGCAGGTCGCCGTTATCCATCCAGCGCTTGTCACACTGGCTGTGTGAGGCCTTTTCTGAAGCCTACAGAGCATCAGATTTAGGGCCTCCTGTCAACCTCTAAGCACATTCGACCAGGGGTATCGCATCTTCGACTGCTCTGCATAATGGTATGTCAATGTAGGACATTTGCACTGCGGCTGCATGGTCAACACCCTGCTCATTTATTCGCTTTTACCTACGTGATGTGACGGCTCGTTCCATGACACATTCTGTCCTTAGTGCTCTAACAGAATGAATGTTATTGTTCTCATGGAACTCTGTTTAAGCTCACTTCTGTCTGCATGCATTACAGTGTGAGATGTTGTTATCAGTCACAGTTGTGTCTGTGTTTCTGGTTCTATTGTCACTAATCAGTTCATGATTATTGTTACCAATCAGTTCATTTGATTATTTATCAATTCATGGACATTAATCTGTTTATACTGTTCAGCCATGAACCAGTTGGTTCATGCCCCCCTCCCCCCCTCTTTTCAACTTCCTCTTCCCGTTGAAAGTTTTTCCGGGGTATTCATGCTTGTCAGAACGCATAGTTACACAACATGCGTCTGTGCATGGCACATAATTACGCGATGCGTAGTTTATGCACACGGGGAGCTGAGTGACAAGACGCTTTTTGGGCAAGCTTCCGCTTCTTACTGTGTTCGAATGGACCCAGTGAGGCGAGGACCACATCCGCTTCGCCCTTAAACCATCAGCGACAGCCTTAAAGGGCGAAGCCTATATGAAATAGAACGTTGGTTACGTACTGTAACCCCAGATTCTATGAATATAGGCGTAGCCCTTTAAGCGTCGGGCCTCACTGGCTCCTAAATGGCTGAAGAAAAAGCTATTTTGGGAGCCGATTTCCCGCTCTTAACGTAATTTATACGGACCGGGTGGGCCCACACAGCAGGTGGGCGTGGACTAATTTTTTTTTTCAGTGCTTATGCTCTGCATAACGGGATAAACCATCAGCGACAGCCTTAAAGGGCTACGCCTATATTCATAGAATCTGGGGTTACAGTACGTAACCAACGATTTATTTTGTTATGATATCAAACCTTTCATTTTAGGTGACTTTAGCCCTATTCACACGGGATTAGTTTTACCTAGGGACCACATGCTATTTGTAATAATTACAGAGATTGTCTGTGTTGTTAATCCCGTGCGAATCGCCCATGTCAGTAATTTGTAAAGTAAAATTTCCCCCGCAAATTACTATATTTTGCTGAACTCCTATGTCTGGTTATAATACTAATCCAATGCGAATAAGCATCTCTGTGATTTGGACAGAAATGGACATATATATATATATATATATACTGTATTTATATGAATCCTGCCATACTCCTGGCAAAAGGACCCCCAACTAAATATTGAATGCTGTACATGCTCATACTTTTCATGTTCATACTTTTCCGTTGGCCAACATTTCTAAAAATCATTTTTTAATTGGTTTTAAGTAATATTCTAATTTTCTGATATACTGAATTTGGGTTTTTTATTAGTTGTCAGTAATAATCATCAACATTAAAAGAAATAAACATTTGAAATATATCAATCTGTGTGTAATGACTGAATATATTATACAAGTTTCACTTTATGAATGGAATAACTGAAATATATTCTAGTTTTATGACCAGCACCTGTATTATCTGCACAATCACAGCAGTTTATATTGGCCTACTCAATTCACAGAAAGCACAATGGCTCTTACCTTTAGGTTTTCTTTCTGGTCTTTTTTTTTTTTTTGTAGGCAGAAGTTTTACCTAGGGACCCAGGTAAACTAATCCGGTGCGAATACGGCTTTTAAAGGGCTTTGGACACAAATGTATGTTGATGCTCTTCTTTAGGGCGATTTTTTTTTTTTACATGGGCCTCAAAACGTACTAGTCAAATGAAAGTTTTTTTTTTCTAAATATAAAATGTTTAACATATTTTTAAGTTTATAATAAATGTGTTAATGCTGGTGAAGATTCTCAATCATCCAGGTCAGGGTAAATCCATTTTGTTTTTTAAACTTGTTTTGAATGATAATGCATTGCTGGGATGACAAATCAAAGCAAAAATTGGAACTTCAAAGTTTGATCAGTCTCCTCCGAATGTCTAACTTCATAAAACTAATTTAGTGAGTTTTTTTCCCCTATAAAGTCTTAACTACAGCTTACTTTTCTGGATCCTCTTTCACATAAAAAAAATTCAAAGTTCTAAATTGTATCCATGCAAGGGGGCGGTTTCAAAGTTCTCCTAACCCCTTGACATTTGAAGCAGTAATAAAAAATCCTAAGTCCCCTGTATTAGTGAGCAGCACTTATTAGCTAAATTGGTAAAAGGCCTGTGAGAGATGAAGTATAGCTGAAGAGATGCAAGATATTAATATGCAAATTGCTGAATAATTTTAGCCTTTCATGCTAGAATATTTCTGATTGCTGGTAGTGCTGCTGTGGGGCTGCTGTTCACTGGTGAAATGTGCAGAGTACGTCAGAGGAGAATGAAACCTCCAAAGTTCCCAAATTGAGGATTGATGCTGAATTGTGGGTTTTCAGAGGCAACAAACATTAATTTGTGTGTGTGTGTGTGTGTGTGTGTGTGTTTTGTAACTTGGTAAAAAAAAAAAATTGTCAGTAAAATTGATGATGGACCTCACCTTTAGATGTATTATTGTTATTTTGTGCTTCTGGGTTGGTCTATAACAGCAAAACAGATTGTAGCAGGAAATGTTCACCACTACTGCACAGGACAGAATAAATAATTGGGTTACCTTGCAGTGTGTAAGTGTGTGTGTGTGAGTGTGTGTGTTTTTGTTTCAGTTTATCTTGTAGGGACCAATTTTACAACAAAATCGTGCATTGTGGGTACCAACTGCTCTTTATGTGAACCAAAGCCAAGAAGTCTCATTGGTGGGTTAGGTTTAGGACTAAGGTGTGAATTGTGGATGAGTTAGGGTTAGGGTTAGGGTTAGGTATTTACTAGTAATGATTAGGTTTAAGGTAAGGATCAGGGTTAGGCTAGAAAATGAATGTAAGTCAATGCAAAGTTCCCAAAAGTGCAAAGTATGTTTACAAGAACGTGCGTGTGTGTGTGTGTGAATGTAGGTTGCATTGTTTTAGAGTGAGCTCCCAGTGTATTTTACTTTTGCATTAAAGAAACTCTAACATAATAGTTAAAAAAAATAATGTGCAAGTGTTGAGTTTTATGTACAAAATCGGGAACTTTAAATGTGAAACTTTTTAAAAACATTGACTATTTGCATCTACTGTACATAAATACATTTTATATTCTTAAGTTTATTTGATATCTGATTGTTTATTGTGGGATGTTTTTATTCTAAGAACCAACCAAAAGGAGCATTTCTTGACAGAATGCATGTGATTCACCACCTTTCATGCCAGGAGTTTTTGACAGAGGTCATTGTATACGGAATAAATGTTGGAATAACTGAATGTAAAATTGTTACCATAGCTAATCAACATTAGCAAACATAAAAAATAAAAATGACTACACATCAGTCAGTTTTACAGATTTTAAGCTAAAATTGCAGTGGGAGCAGTATACAGTCATTTCCAACACACTCTGAGTGCAGCATCTTGCAATTTCACACACGACGGCAAATAGTTATTTATTTATTTACTTATTTTTGTTCAAGATTTGACCAAAACAGCTACAACATTATCAAGTTGTATCTGTGTGTCCAATAAAAACTGTCTGAAAGTTTAAATAAAATGATTTCCGCTGTGTATGACTGTTGTTTAAGGGCCCTTGAGCAAGGCCCTTAACCCCCACCATCTGCTCCCCTGGGCGCCCTGCTCTCTGCTCCACACAGAGGGTTGCGGTATGGTGGTCTGTGGTTGTGTCAGGAAGGGCATCTGGTGTAAAAATAATTGCCAAGTCTTCGTGCAACTTAGTTCGCTGTGGTGACCCCTGAAGAAGGGAGCAGCCGAAAGAAGAAAAAAACAGCTGCTGTTTATGAGATGTTTCATTAATATACAGACAGGATGAACTCCACTTAATGCCAAACTTTGAAGCAAAGATTTTGTGCAATAAGTAACAATCTGATGAAGTGTTAAGGATGACTTTCAGCTACAGTCGTGACAAGATTTAATACATTAATTGTAAAAGTGTTTAAACTACAACCTATTTTGCTTTTTGAAGGTCAATTGTTTGTATTTGGTCGACTTCGAATAAGAATCAGTTGTAGAGGTACACCCTGTGATAATTTGCAGCAAGTTTCTTAAAAATCTGTCCACTTTAAAGAGGAATGATGAGTTATAAAATGGAACAAGCAAGAAATATTCGCCATTGAGGCTAAGTTAGAATTTTGGAAACAAACATAAAAACACGCAAAAATGGATTGAAATAACAAAATTCAACCCCCAAACATTAATTTTAAGATGCAGTTTTGTTCCAGCCCCTTTTCTCACATTAATACATGAAAAGTAGCCAGCAAGTTTACAATCTGGGCAGAGATTCAAGTGAAGTTCCCGTCTTTTCCCACAACTCCTTCAGTACTTTGTGGAATGACTGTTATTGAACAGCTTCTTTGCTCAGGGAAAGAGTAGGTGAGGTGGACCTGTTAGTAAATGGAGGTACAATGGCCTAAATGCAAGACAGCAGCAAATTAAGCAGCCCAGCACCTGTGAGCTGCGTCTGTCTAAGCTTTGTTCAGACAACGAGCAAAGCTACTCTGCATCTCAGGTTCTTCCTCTGACTGTATACACATCAGACTGCTAAGATACTGTAATGTGCAGACATTGCTAAGTTTAGTTAGCATCACACATTTGTGCTAAACTCAAAAACTTCAAGGCTTTTCACCAAACAAATTATTAAATGTGCATTCATTTTTATGCATCCATCTATTGGAAACGCCTGAACTTATGAGCGCACACGTTCGCCTTGAAGGCATAACAAACAACACCTTTTCAGGTACGGTTTGCAATGTCAGCTCTTAAACTGGGCCTCTCCTCCCCAGATAAATGAGCAGGAGAGAGGTGGAAACGCTTTGGTGTTAATGTGAGCTGAAAATAGGCAGAGCAAGTTACAAGACTGGAGCAATTGTTTCTTTGAGCTTGTTTTGGAAATACAACTCTGCACACATCTGTGAAAGGGAGCAGCATGGCCAGATCTAATGTAAAAATCATCATTTTACTAAGAGTCTTCATGTGGGTGTAGGTCTGCCCATGCCTGATAGAAACAAACATTTACACTGAGTAGAACAGAGGAAATAGTGATTAACATTATTGCACAGTTGTCACTCTTTGTGAGTGCATCTGAAGGTTCAAACTGAAAGATGGACATTGAGCCTGTAATGAGATCTAGTGATTGGAAACCTGCTGTTTTGAAGCATCAACTTCAGCATTTAGCCACTGCCATGTACCGGTTTAGGCATGCAGAAGTGGCCAAAACTCAAAGGTAAGCAAGCAATGAAAGCAAGCCCAGTTCACAGTCACTTAATGTAGTTAAAACGAGTTGTAATGCCCAGAAAACACCACACAATGGAAAATAAACAAGTTCAAAGTCGATATTATTTTTGCGTTTTGCACCAAGTAGGTTGTAACCATGTTTCTATTTGCTATGGAGAGGACAGATTGGGCTTTCTGACCCAGAATAAAGGGGTCATTCAAACAACTAAATACAAAGAAACCAGAAAAATCTCAGTAAAGGCCTTTAGCTGCTTTTGGCAGCATGGTGGATCAGTGGTTAGCACTACTGCCTCACAGAAAGAAGGCCATGGGTTCAATCCCCAGTAGGGCCTGGGGTCTTTCTGTGTGGAGTTTGCATGTTCTTCTTGTGCTTGTGTGGGTTTTCTCTGGGTAGTTTCCTCTGACAGATCAAACACATGCATATTAGTCTGCCTTCAGGCCCAGGCCTCCCTTGCAAAAGAGGTCTGTGATCTCAATGGGATTTGCCTGGTTAAATAATGGTTAATAAATAAATAAATTAAAAATAAACAAATAAATAAACAGAACAGTTGCTCTTCTCCTGGGTCACATATAAAGATTTAGGGGGATTATGTTTGTGTGAGTTTTGACTTTTAGGAATAGCCTATGTTATTAGTCGTTGACAGTTGTGGCACTTTGACAAATCCTCCCATCAAACCCATCTTGGCAAAATCTACAAGACCAAGAGGCACACATTGCAAGAAATCCAGATTCATGCAACTTTTATTTAGACAGGTTAATCCCATTGAGCCTCGGGGACTCATTTACAAGAGAAACCTGATATGTTTTCCTGATGAATATTTAGTCTGTATGTGTTTATCCTGTTGTACCATCCTTTGCTCACTCAGTCCTGCAATATATTGTATTTCAAGGGTTAACACAGTTAACACAAAGCCACACCTCACAACAAAGCTATACTTATTTTACTTTTTGTCTTATTTTACCTAGTTTTACATGCAAAGAAGGTGTTTCAAATATATAATCCAAAGGCAGTGATACATTCAAGTTCAAGGTTCTTTATTGTCATTCGCATCACATGTGGTACATGAGGTGGAACAAAATTGTGTACACAGGATCCCACTTACATCCAACAATGGCAAAATATAAATTGTAAAACAAAAAAGTACAAAGGATCGAAGATATAAACTAAGAAATAAGCTAAACGGTAATAGTGCAAAACAATACGTCAAACAGCAGCAGCATGAATATGAGTCTGAGCAGATGAGTATGAATGAATACAGCAGCCTGAAATAAATCAGCAGCATTGGTAATCAGCAGCACATATCAACAATCAAAGTGGCAACATGTCGATGTGAACATTGATCTAAAAGGAAAGCCAAACACATGTATTTTATATGAATTTGTTTGTCATGTGTGTGGCTTTCCATCTTTCTAACGGCTCATCAAATCTATCCCCATGACAAAAGTGCTTAAGGATTCCTTTACACAAAATCTATTTTCCACTGAGGAAGATAATGCTGTGGACTGTGGGTGTCGATATGATAATGTGTGTGGATAAAGGAAGGAAAGGGGAGCCAGCCTAGCAGACACTGGGTTATAGTGGGAGAGAAAGGAAGAGCAGGATAACAAGGAGAGGGAGCATCAGTGCGAACAGGCCTTTCATCTCTCTGACGCCTTCAAAGACAATGAGCCTCACCCACTGTGCTGTGTTGACATTAACAAATGCACTCGGCAAGTACACACCGAGCAAAACAGCTGACCGCACGCACACCCACACACACACACACACACTGTGCACGTGGCTCTCACCTCATGCATAAACTACATGTCCTCTGTGTGCATGAATGTCAGCAAGGACTCCCTAATTAACATGAACTGTATTCACACCACTTCTGCTTCGAGTATATGACCAACACTTGAGCTGCTCCTTGTACAAGCTGCAGGTTATTAGTGCACGTGTCAGAGGCTGACTTCCTGTATCATTCACTCTGCTGCCAGCTTCACTGGTATGAAAGCACATTAAAAAAAAGTTGGAAAGTTTTCATCATAGAGAAACTGAAGAAAAGAGAAGGAAACTCAAAAAGTCGTGGAAATCCTGTGAGTTTCTTGACGTGAGCATGAAAAAGGTTAAAAGTGTTAAAGTGGCCCTGATACATTCAAACTTCTTTTTTTCTTTCTGTTGCACTTTCTATATAAAAGTTAAACAATAAAAAAAAAAATAATTCAGCAGGTAAGTGGGACAAAAAACATTTTTTAAATCTAAAATCAACTAAAAGTAAGCTTCCCCTGTTATTATTGAACTGAAATTAATGGGGTTTTTTGCATGCAAAGGAATACTTGGTAAAAAAAATTGGAGGGGAGAAAAATTAAAATTTTTTTTTCAATTTACCCTTTATACTTATTTATACAGGTAGTCTCATTGAGTCACGAGAACTCATTTTCAAGAGAAGCCTGTTTTTGGGAGCAGCTGATGGGAGTTAAGGGCCTTGCTCAAGGACCCACATGGGACAAATGAAGGTGGAGGCAGGTTTGAGTGCTTCACCTTTTCCACCCACATTTTGATATTGTCTGTCTGGGGAGTTGAACCTGCAACTTTCTGATCACAGGCCCATCTTCTCTAACGTCTGCGCCACCACTCCCCATAATAATAAATAATAAAAATGTATAAACACAAAAATGGGAATTTAAAAAAATGGGAATAAGAAAAATAATCACGTACAAACACAAAAATGGAAATAATCACACTGCAGTAAAGTTGCATCTTTGCTAATTTAGCTCACAAAATTAGTTAATATTAAGTAGAATTGAATTATTATTATTATTATTAATATTATTTTAGTAACAATTTCTATATGATTCTATTACACACAATTTCCTTATAAAAATATGATTAAAAAATTTTTTTTTTAGTACTTTTAGTACTCTTTAAGTACTGTTTGGTACTTTTAGTACCACTAGATTGCCTGTGTCAAACTCAAGGCCTGTGGGACAAATTCGGCCAGCCATAACCATTTCTGTGGTTCTCTATACCCTAGAGGGCCACAGAACCAAAACTTCAAGATAACAGTTGTGTGCTTCAGTATTACTTTATCAGTCAAATCAAACCAGTTTTTATGTTTATAATGCCAAATTACTCAAACATAAAATTTTAAGTTTTTAGAAGTACTTATGGAATGCAGAGAAAGTTATATTTTACCAGTTTGTTAATAGGTAGTTTTGTCAATACATTCTCCCATTCTGCCTTTTGAGGACATTCCTGAGCTTGATGTGGCTCAGAATGAAAATGAGTTTGACACCCCTGCACTAAATGATATCTTCATAAATGATAATGTAAACAGGGGAGTCAGAATTGCAATGAGTTTATTTTAGGTGGGCGAATGTTGGTTGCAGTAATCCACATTATTAGCAGAAATAGAGGGCCCAAAACCAAATTTCGCTTAGGGCCCCATGGAGGCTTGGGCCGGCCCTGCCTGAAAGTAGCAGCAACATTTAAGTTTCTTAAGTATCTCTATGACAGAATAAACATAGAAACATTGCATTCTCACACAGACATTGTCTTCACAGATGAAAACGTTTTTTTGAAACAGTGCTAGATGTTCTAACCCTGAGCAAAGTTTGTCTAGGACAGTGTGACATTGACAAAATGCAAACATTGATTATAATTCAAATTAAATAACGCCTCGTGATTTGACACATTTCACCTCTACACCTTCACTCAACAAGCTAAAACCTGGTGTGTAGACGATGTGAGTAACGAAAAGCTTGTAGGCAAAACTCCTTTATTTGCCATATTCCCATGAGACAAACAACCACAGTTTGAGTTGTTTTTGTCATCCACTCGACATGAAATAACAAAAATCCCATTGAGTTCTTTAAGAAAATCGTAGTGCGAATAAATCAATTAAATATCCAGAAATGAAAAAAGCAGCTAAATCCGTATCATCATTTAGTATGCTTGTTGCAAATCAAAATAAGCACAGCTACATTTATTTAATCACTTTCTGTTTTACACTAAATAATGTATGGATGTTAGAATGTTTGAGTCGAATTGTTCACAGACCTCTCTCGTCTTTATTTTATCTGTGCTCAAAGCTCTGTGCAGTTCGAGGCGTGTTTAGTGAGCCGAACAGCTTTTGGTTATGTATATCTCCATGCTTCTGTCTCATTCTACACCTCGGTGAATCTCTTGATAAAAACCCTGCATGGCACAGGGTTGATTTTATATTTGCACGACCATATGTTTAACTGTAAGTTTGTGTTATTTAACAGGTGTTTGTGACAGACAGAGGGTGGTTTGCTGTTTTAAGCTGTGGGAAGTGAGCGATGGAGATTAATTGCCAATGCTGACAAAACCTAAAGCATGCATATAGATATATCAGTGCCCACTTGAATTGTCAAATTGGTATTGGATTGAAAATTTGAAATTTCATGCATGATTTTTTGGGGGCACTGTTAAAGCCAGCCTATTGTGCCTATCATGAGTGCATTTACCTTTGTGTAAGAGCTTTCCCATCTGCACTGAGATGTATCCAGGGCTTTTGGGCAAACGCCAACTCCTTGGCTTGTCAGCAGGCTCCGTGACTGGTGAGTGTGAATGGAGCTAACAAGGTGACAGCGGCGGTACCTGGGTTAACAATGAGCAGTGAGGCGCATGCAGGCCATCTGTAGTGAATTCTGTGTTTCTGCTCCGAGGTCAAAGGAAGAGAGGGATGCAAACCACAGAGCTGCTTTTATTCCATTGGCCTAAGTGACCCACAGTTTATCTTCTCATACAAGTTACCATTTGCCACTAAGTGCTGGACCTTTTGTCCACAGGATCCTGCAACAAATCAACGTTGCTGGATACATGGAGATGCCCCCCAAAAAGTCTGGAAACGGACTCAGTGAGAGTCACAAAATAAAGGCTCACGGTTTAATTTGAGAAGAGAATTAACAGAAAGAGTTTCTCCATGTGCCATACAATGCAATTTTTGCTTTCAACAAGCTTCAGTAGGTGTTTTTTAGCTAGTAGAGATAAAGAATTACAGACTGTGATGCGCAGGCACATGAGTTGCTGTTGATGAATGAGCCATGAAAAGCAGGGGTCATGGATTTGTCATTGTTCCTCTCCCTGTAATCAATGCTGTGAATGTTGCTGCAGACCTAATCATTTCAAATATATGTAATTGCTGACAGTAATGAACAGCGATGCTTGAGATCAGACAGGTCACAGTACTGAGTGCAATGCATTTAATACAAAGGTAAATAACAGTGGAGCTGGTGATGTTCCAGGGACACAAAAAAGACGGGGATTATTTCCTCCAGAAAAATGCCAGAAGGTTAGCAGAAGTGCACAAAATAGAGTGCAGCCATCAAAGTGGAGATCTGTGACTGATAGTTGGATACCAGAACCTTTCATCTGTCCTTTCCCCAAGCATGATCTCCTCCTATAGGTGCCACGCTCAGGTTTAGCCTTTTGCTGTGCACCCCATCCAAACAAGCCATATCAGACACAATAAGGTGTTAAAAAGACACATTCATGTTTACCTGCTTCTGAAAGCCCACAGAAGTCCTACATTTGCAGCCGCTTTGAATGTCATCAGCCATTAAATGGCTGTGATTAGTTATAATCCCCATATGTTGCATTCAGACTGCCCCTCCTCTACCTCCTAGTAGGTTTAAAGGTACGTTCTTATCGCTGATAATAGGGTCATGGGGTTAGGTTTAGGAAAAGGGTTAAATAAAGCTAACAAAAAAAAATTGGTTTTAGATTCGGGCAAAGCTGTATATTATCAGCAAGAACAACATACCTTTAAACCTACTAGGAGGTAGGAGGGACAGTCTGAACGCAACCTATGGGGATGATAACAACTAATAACGGTCATTTAATGGGCTGATAACATTCAAAGCTGCTAACATTTGCACAGTTACCTCAAACTAACCCCTGCAATAGCACTGATTCAATGTATATTCAGTTAATCAACATAAATATTAATGTAATATTAGCTTTGCATCAGCCAACAATGGATCTTGTCTGAATCCTTTGGAATATGCAGGTTGATTGCAAATTTCCTTCTTTGGTCAGTCAGGCTGAAAGAGCGAGACTAAGCATATTTTCTATTACCACTTTGAATTTTGTAATTACTTTCAGGGCTCTCTGAGGAGCTAGCACAGAACTACATGCACTTTTCACACAGACCCAGCAGCTCTGCTCACTTACACTTACACTCTTGTCTGTCCTCTGTGTCATGAAGATGTGCACCTCCCGAGCACACAATTATTAATCTCAGGTAGCCAGAGAACTGGCTTGTAATTCTCAGCCCCATGGTGCAAATGTCGTTACAAAATGTAATAGTGAGAACTGGAATATTGCTCAGTGTATACGTTTGAAATGTTGTCCCCACATACTTCTGTTTGGCTGCTATAAATCAAAAATCCCAAAACAGTTCTGACCCAACAAGGTCACACCAAACCCAATCTTCTCATCTTCGCTGCATCTAAATCTTGGTAAACTTGACTGTCGTATTTGCATTTTGAGAGCTCATGAGCTTCCTGGAAAAAGAATCTAAAAACTTTTCAATAATTTCTACCTGAACTCAAACATAAGTAGACCATTTGAAAGTTGTCCAACAGGCTAGATTTGACTAATTAGACTCATAATTGAAATGTTTTATGTCCTGCAGGAGGCAAATCCAAGCAGAACTGACCCTAAAATGGACTCATCATAGGCGTGATGGCAACAGATGAGGGAGTTTAGTCCACATGGCCTCCCATTGCTCATTAAATGGGCCAGCACCTGCGTTCCTGCTGCACAGCACATCTGCCAGACAAGCTCTGGCTCCTCTTTGCAGTCCTCTAAAGGGACGACGCACACCATTCATGAATATTGGCACACATTCCGTATATATTCTACTTTTAATTCACTCAATAGGATGTATTGTGTGTCAGCTCCTGATCAGCATTTATTCTGGTTCTCTGCATGGTTTATCATCTCTTCCTGCATCATGTAGATCATCTTTGTAATGCACTTTACTGAAGATATATGACATGTATAGAATCAGCTGATGATTATAGTTGCAAGGGAAGAAACTGTACACAAAACAACATTTTGAGTAAATTATAGGTCACCTTGACTTGACTAAAACACATTCTGAAAATGATTTCTTGAAAACTCTATTAATATGCTTTTTTTTTCTTCTTTCAACATGGATTAGTAGAGGATTTTGAGCAGAGGTTCAGCTTTGGTGCATTACATGCTTCCAGTTAACAAATCTTTCTGACCAGTGCTCTGAAGCAGGGAATTTACATGAACATTTAGCAAAGACGTGGCTCAAAAAAAAAAGTTGTTCATGGCAGTAGTGTGGAAAAATATACATTTATCTGCTATTTCTACAAGAAGAAAAGCTAGTATTTCCAATTTTCCAATCATGGCATTGTCTCATTATGTTGGAATTATTTAATCAGGTGAGCAAGAACTGGTTTGTACTTTATTAAACATAAATTGGCTCCATAATATTTAGCTTGAAGTGTAAAGTTATATTTTGCAAATATACAAAAATTGTGAAGGAAATTATAACTTTTTCAGCCCTGTGGAACATATACTACTACTATATTAAGGTTCATACTCAATAATCCAAGTACAAATCCAACAATGTTCAGTCAGGTCATCTGAACAGTTTCTTTTTTTTTGCTGAGACATTTCGTTCTTCATCCAAAGGACTTCTTCAGTCTGAGGAGCCACAAACAAACTAATTCCCACAAGCTGCACACCCATAGTGTAAAAAAGCCAGCAGAGGAAAAATATGTGAGTGTGCTGTTTGTGGGAATTGGTTTGTTTGTGGCTCATCGGACTGATGAAGTCCTTTGGATGAAGGATGGAATGTCTCCACAAAAAAAGAAACCGTCTAGATGACCTGACTGAACATTGTTGGATTTTGTACCAGGATTATTGAGCATGAACTTTGGTGTTTTGAACCATTTTGGAATGGCTGCCTCAGAGGGGTAGATGGGGGAGAGGGCGGGCCCCAGAAACCATCTTATCACCATCAAACTCATATTTTTTCCAACCATAGGAGTTTTCTGCTTGTGGGAATCAGTTTGTTTGTGGCTCTTCAGACTGATGAAGTCCTTTGGATGAAGGACGAAACACCTCAGAAAAAAAAAAAAAAAAAATTGTCCAGATGACCTGACTGAACTTTGTTGGATATATTAATTTTCATTCAACCTTTACATTGAGCCTCGGGGACTCATTTACAAGAGAGACCTGTTACCATACAGACTACTACTATACTATTTATTTTTTTCAACTAAGTACCTAAATGTACAGGGTAAAATATTTTCAAACAGTTTAAACTTGGAGCACTTAAGCATTGTCTATGATGTTAACATAGAACATACATCAGAATATTCTGCTCTATTAAATCAGTCACGATTGTTTTGAAATACTTTGGTGTTGTCCAGAGTGCATCCAGCCACTCATCTTCCTGCTTCTCTGAATTTAGCCTTTCTACTTGAGACAGAAAGCCATGCCATGCTTCAGAGCTTATATTAAATCCATGTTCAATATTTATTTCAAAGAATAGCTCAGCAGTAGCCCAATAAGATATTCACATTAACTCCTGCTTTGCATGCATCAAAGAAAGTGCTGTCTGCAGCAACCATGTCCTTGTTGAGTACAAGGGTTTTTTAAAGTACTGATCCTCAATTTCCTTTTTATTCCCCCCTCCACACAGGAAACCACACTTACTGTAATTACAAAGTAATGTTCATCTGAGTTGTGTGCTGCCATATTACCGGCACTGTACAACAGTGGAGGCACACAATCCCTCTTTTCTTTTTAATTCAGCTGTCAATGTTACAGTTTGCATGAAGCTTATCCAAACTGAGAGCAACACGTTTCCGACTCTGTGTTCCACCAGATGAACGAACTGAGCCCGTGTGTCATCTCTGTCGGGGTTGAGCTCAGAGGCATTTGTCTTACAAGACCCAGAGTTTGGGAGCACGGGACAAAGATTTGTAGAGTCATACATAATCCGTTGGAAACTGCTTTGTGCGCCGCAACCATGAAACAAAATGTCATGGTTAACCTGTGGAAGCAAAAATGTCTAAAATTGTACCAAACACAGACATATACAGACGTGTGTAATATATATTAAACAGTAGCAGCTCCTGTGCATAAATATTAGTGAGGCAGATATTGTATGTATTCATTCATACCCATCTACTCACTACAGACTCATGTTCGGGCTGCTGTTTAATGCACCATATTGTTTTACATTATTAGTGTTTAGTGTATATCTTGGATCGTTTAGCGTATCATTTAACGTTCGTTTAGCGTATATCTTAATATATATCTTAGTGTATATTTTAAATCCTTATATACTGTTTCTTTTTAAACTTTACATTTTTTATATTTTTGGGTGTAACTGGGATCTTGAGTGCACAGTTTTGTTCCACCTCATGTACCACATGTAATGCGAATGACAATAAAGATACTTGAACTTGGACTTAGATCCCTGAATCTCTACCACATTCCTATTTGATATAGTTTTAAAAGGTAAAAACATTCAAAAGCCCAAATAATGTAAAATAGTTTCATACAAGGTTGGTAAGAACATACTGTAGGTAGCCCTGCTTGTAGCAGTGGTACATTTTATTACAAAATAAAAGGTATAATTCTTGACACCGAAAAAAATAAAATAAGTTTGTGTCTTGGACACCTCAAAAACACTGGTCTAATGATCAATCACACAGAGGTGGACGCTTTTTATCTCCTGAAACTGGAATAATTTTCATTTGTAATATTTTAAAAGAAAACAAAATGACGAGCAGAACCGCGTTTATATGCAGTGCAGAAACACACAAACTCTTTTTCCAGGGACTGTCATCTTCCTCATCCCTCCAAAGTATTCTGTCTGTTTTGTTGTCTTGCCACCTGGAGTTTTATTACATTTTTTTTTATTACAAACATAAGCGAGAATAACAAAGTAAAACATTTCTAGAAAATATAAAACCAGAAAATGGTGCCTGCACGAGTATTCACCCACATTTATTTGGATACCACATAAAAAATTAAATAAAACTTGCTAAACAGAACATATCTACCCACTACCTTTAGTTTACTGTATTGTGTTCTTGTCCAACTTGTTTGTTTCAAGCTGCTTGAAAATAATTGGGAGAGAAGCCACCCAGACACCCGTGACCGCGCTGAAGGAGTTAAAAGCTTCAGCAGGTCAGATAGGAGAGTCTATGCATACAAGGCAGTTCTTTAGCCCACAGCATCAGATTGTCCTCCAGGATTTCCCTTTATTTCCTTTACAAGCCTTCCAGGGCCAACTGCAGAGACACACTTGACCGTGGAGTCTTTCACATATCCAGACTATATGAGTTTACTTCAACAGTAGCTTTCTCTTTACCACTCGACCATGAAGCTTTGACTAGTGAAGAATTCAGGCAACAGTTTAGATGCTCCATCTCACCCACCTCACTTGATTGTACCACCTTCAGAGTGGTCACAGGTGTCCTGGTGACCTCTCTTATTATTCTACTTCTTACATGGTCTCTTAGTTTGGGAGGACAGCCTGCTCTTGGTAGACATCTACCACAGCCGAAGTCTGCGTAAAGCACGTAGCATCATGAAGGACCACACCCACCCAGCACAAGGACTCTTCCGTCTACTACCCTCAGGCAGACGATACAGGAGTCTGCCATTGTGTACAAAAAGACTAAAGGACAGCTATTATCCACAAACTGTCAGATTATTGAACTCTTGATAAATAACACTGAACAACTGGCAATAACATTGCACCAAGCCACATCTGTGACAACTAATATGACTAATATTAGCCTGAGACAGCTATTATGTTTATTGCTTATTGCTGCTACACTATGTGGCTGTATCATGAATGATACATGTATCTACCCATACCATCATAATTCAATCTCAATTGTCACTACCTTTGCAATAACCTGTCACACAACGTGTGTAGTATATTTTATTTATGTGCTATACACACACACACACACACACACACACACACACACACACACACAC
>NC_056503.1:37318899-37329507 GCF_014905685.2 Nematolebias whitei
CAGTATATATCCTGTGCATTGTAGCTTAAATTATTACCTTGAAATACTTATTCATTCAAATTTATCCTGCTTGCACTATTATATTCTACGATGTTGTTGTTTACTATCTCTCTTTAGGACATTGTACATATTATAATTACTTTTTCACTTTTAGTACTTTATTTTTGTACCGTTATTGCATGCATTAGTGTTTCTTGTTTGTTTGTTTGTTCCCTGATTTATATATATATATATATATATATATATATATATATATATATATATTTTGTATATATATATTTTGTGAGTCAAATCAGTTCTTCTCAACCTAAGCATTTCATTCTTCTGTTAACCCTGTGTTAACCTTGCAAATGACAAACACAACTTGAAATTGAAGATGAACTAGATTTACACATATTTCCTCCATTTCTTGATGATGGATTTAACAAAACTCCTGGAGATGTTAAGGTGCTTGGAAATCGTTTTGTATTTATTGTTTTGTATTCATCATTTTGTATTCATCATTTTGTATTCATCGTTTTGTATTCATCGTTTTTTTATTCTTACCCTGCCATGTACTTTTCAACAATCTTTCCTCTGAGTTGAATGAGGACAACCACTTTAAAGGAGGTGAATATTTATGCAACCCTTTTGTATTTTATATGTTTTCGTTTATTTGACATTACTTTGTAGAAATTTGACTTCACTTTGTCAATGAAGATTTTCTTTTCTGACCAAAAGGCCATTTTATGTAATAAATATTATATAAATATGACATTTATAATAGCATTGAAAGAATAAACATCCAAGGTGGGGTCAATACTTTTTTTATGCTCTATTTCTGCCCCTATGAGACACTATTGATGCTGCCGACAGCTCCAGTCACTTCCAACAACTCCATGTGATAAATATACTGGAAAATATGGTTACTGTTCGGCCTTGCCCCATAACTGCAAATGAGTAAAATCTGAAAGAGTCACCAAAACATTTCAAATTTCTTCAAACCAGTCAAAATATTCGAAAAATATCAAGAACAAAGCACAACAAGCAAAGTTATTAAGTGAGTATCCATGTAATTAAGAGGAACTACTTTAAGGGTCAAATTATATTTTTAAAGAGCGTCCTGCCTGCACTTTGAACACTTAGCACCTGAATTTAAAGAGCTATTACAACAGCAAAGTTGAACTTATCTTATGTTTTGAATTCCGAAGAAGTATTTATTTCTTGGCTGTTGTTTAAAAGACTTTAAAGAATAAATAATTTCAAAGGTTTAACTATTCTAAAGATATTGTCTTGCACTTTTGTAAAACTCTGTAAAGATTTGTTGCATTTTTAAAAAGAACTTGCCACATTTGGTCATGTAGTATAACAAATTGAATGTTGTTAAGAAAACAATATTACTAAAACGTGCAACAGATGATTTTACTCAATATTTGTTTGGATTTGTCAGATAATTATTCTGTGAGCTTGGTCCTGTTGTAGCTAGTAGCTCTGAAATGAGTGCTGAGGCAACATAGGGATTTAAGACAAAACAAGTGCGTCATGGAGGGGACGAGAACAATTTGAGATGACATACTGTACACGCGTAGCTGTCTAGACTCTTTTAAAGATGATGGAACACTCATAAAGCTTCTCCGTGCTTTTCCTTCTTATGTGCTTCTTCTCATTCAGTACCCAAAAAAGTGATGTCTGAACTTGACACAATCAGGCCAGAGCTGGCTTAGGCTTGAATACACACTGGTGTGCTTTTTTCCCCCCAACTTTGACTCACTGAAAATAAATAAATAAGGCAAGCACTGTGGTTCTTGCTCAGCATTATGAGAGGACAAGGCTTCAAAACTCTCTCTGGAGCTGTCCGTAATACCGACAACGGCATGACTGCAAAGCTGTCTTTCTTCGTAACTCCCTGCAGCCATCAGTATGCCATGTGTCCACACGTCATGTGTGCTTCAAGAATGCTTCTTATGCAGTCACTTGAGGTGGTAAAAAGAAAAATGCCAAGTCCCTGATCGCTAATGTTCTTATTTGTCTTCTCCAGTATTTGTCACTGTTAGGAAAAACTGTCACACCTTGACACCAGTAACTGCACAACACCAGTACGACACTTAACATTCTGACAGTAAGTCAATTGCCCAACAAGATTGCTTTGCAGGTAAACATATAGCAAGTACAAGAAGTAAATGTTATACACTGATTTATAGACAAGACCTAAAGAAAACAGACAGGCATTTCTGTATATTGGAAACTTTTGCAATACATAAACCTATAATCTGATGCTATGAGAGTTAATTAAACTCTGGTGAATGGTAGACTGGAATTTTAATTTTAGACTCAATCAAATTAGTTATCAAAAGCTATAATACAGTGACTTGCAAACAGATTTATTTTGATGCATCTATTTGGTAAGTAACAAAAAGAGATTATGAAAATAAAAAATATGATTTTGTTCTTACGAATCATATTTATTAGGAGATGACATAAAGCTTGAAAATACATAGTCCAATGAAACAGAAACAGCATCACCATACATGTATTAAATACAGAGAATAACTATGCAAAACATGTAAAACTGCAACAACAATGAGAACCAACAAGAACAGCAGTGTCCTTCTTACAGAGAAGCAAGGAGTTTATTGTGACAATAAAACAAGACCAAGGCATCAACAAATAAGACAAAAGCTTGATTTGTCCTTGAAGAGAATTAAACAGATGGTAATGAATGACAGATGGACAGATTTTTTTAAAGGATACTGTAACTGGAACGCAAGCATGAGGTAGCAATTGTCTGAGTGAGGAGAGGAGATGAGTGTCCAGTGGGACATGTCCAACAGGACTCGAGGGTCTTTATTGGCTACAGTCCTGAATGTTGTCATGTTCTATGGTTGCTGTTCCCCCTGCCCTACAGGTCAGCTTTACTATAAGTTTTTACGGCAGGGGTAAGCAGAACAACACATTAGCTATTTAATGCTGAAGGATATACAGTTGCATCTGCCTTTTATGACTGAAACAAGCATGATAAATGATGGTCACAACAGATGCAAAAACTATTGTTTTACATTGATTCTTTTATATAATTATGCTGCATTTAAAGTAAGTAGATGCATTGTTGTCTATCTTTTGTCACTATAAATATTATCACAATTTCCCATTAGAATCAATGAGCTCACCTGCTTCATGTCTTTGTCCTCCATAATGGCGCGAAGTGGGGGAAGTGGAAATACATCCCAGTTTGACCATCAATCTGTCTGTCCATCCATCTGTTCGTCTGTCCATGTTGTGAGCATGATAACTTTAAAATTAGGTGAGGTACCAACTTCCATTTTGGTATGTGGCAACATCTGGGCATAAGAAAGATTCCTTTCAAAATTGGGTTGCCAGGTCAAAATCCAAGATGGCTGCCACCATGTATGGCCATCCTTTTTGCGAGCTGGGTAAATAAAATATGCATCTAGGTATTAAAATGGTCCCTATCAAACACGTGAAAATCCAAGATGGCCACCACCGTATACTGTAAATATATATGCTTTTTAGTTATTTTATTGCTTAAAAGTACAGTTTCCTCAAATAATTGGGGTAACCAAAGTTAATCAATGGTGGCCAAGGCCACCCCCCTGGCTTTGCCACCTGGTGGTGGATATAATTGCTTTCTCCGCAGGATCCATCATCCTGCTCTACCTCAGAGAAGAAAAAGTAAAATAAACCTAAATAAACCATCTCTTCCTATACACAGTATAACTCCTACGCAAGTGAATAACTTGCACAAAAAGAAATAAATTACGGTTTATTTGCATTCCCTGTTCAATTCTAGTCCAGAAAAAACACATTTTAAAAACTACAAAACATTCACCATTTAAATTTCTCTTCAGTGGGGGACATCAGTATATGGAGGTGCTGTTATTTGCTCCCTCAGAGGTAACTCCGGAATAGATGAACCAGGACAGAAACATGTATCAAGTCCCAGGGGTTTGATTCAGAGTAGATCTGCACTGTATAGACTACACTGTCAGCCGGGCACTGCTGACATTTAAAGTGCCTTGTTGATGAGGCAATAGTGGCTCGAAATGTAGTGATAGGTTGGTACGGGGTGAAGATGAAGTGACCCTAATGCACAGCACCACTTCCTCTTTTCTTCCTTGCCCCTTTGCCACTTGCTGTGGTCAGGATTGATGAGGGTTAGCGGGCAGAGAGACACAGGGCCAGATTACAAGCCTACCACTTTGTCTTGTGTGCAGCAGTTCTTCAAAGAAAAGCATTGCTCGCCTTTAATTGGTTGCAATTCTTCCAAACCTGTTCTCTCAGCATGATCTGCTCTGTTCAGTACTGTTTTGAAAAGGAAGAAAGTGGTGATTTTTGTTGTAAAAAAAAAAAAGAGAGAGAGAAACAAAAGTAACAATACGAAACAGTAGCAAGAGTTACAGTACTTTAATACTTCATTGTCTTTATTGTAAGCTTACTACTTCATGTAGATCAGTGGTTCTCAAACTGGGGTCCCGGATGTTCTGGGGTCCGCAAGGCGGTGCTTGGGGGTCGTCTTCCACCCCCCCCCCCCACCCACCCAAAAGAATAATAATTCACAAGCACGTAGATGTTTAACAAACCATTAAAATACATTTTCTGGGGGAGGTCACCCAGACACCCCTCCCAGCTGGCCTGCACACTATTTGCGTTCCAGCATCGATCAGTTAACAAATGAAGCCCTGTTATTTGTTGTGACTGCTGCTGTTATGATTCTGTTCAGTTTTACGTAAAGAGTTTTATGTAATAATTTGAAGAAGTGGCACATTTATGTTCATTAAGTGAATAGGTCAAGTTTTAAAGTGGTTTTTGATACTATTAATTTTCTCAAAACTGTCATTTTTGGAAGTTGAAATTTCAAAAAATAATAATTAAGTGTGTCTTGAATGAAAAATACCCCATGTTTAAAAGTATAAACATTGTAACACTATTAAAGAACAGGTTTTATATCGTGAACACAAATATTTCCATTGCATTTAAGAGACAAATTGAAGAAAATTATTTAATAAACATGAGGGGGTCCTTGAAACTTTTTGAGAGACCCTGATGTAGAGCATATGTACCAATAACATTTTTTTTCAAGAAGTTCCTTCATGTTTAGCAACATTTGGATTGGATAGTCCTATTTTTATTGTTGTTGGAAAGTGGAGAAAAAAAAAAAAAAGATAAAACGAGTTAACTTCAAACCCTCTGAATTACTTCAAAGTTTGAACCAATTCTCAAGAAATGAGGATGAACAGGACAGGAAGATTAGAGGCGAGGTGCTGGCTCAGATTTGAATAATTCCTCCCTAAGAGTAGCAGGTGCAGTTCAGACACAGGTGCTCCATTTTATTAGATCTCAGCGTTGTATCCTAGCAACCTGGCTGTGGGAATAGACGGCTGCCCCGCCCAGGCCCCAGGGGCTGTTGGGATTGAGATTCTGATTAAGGCTTTAGGCCAGTCATAAAGGGGATTGCAAATCATCAGCACAGCTCTTAAGAGTTGTGGGAACCTGGCAGCCTTGAAGGTCTAAAAACCAACTCCGGCGTTGATTCAAGAGAAACCTTGATGACTCAGCAGGCTACGTCCTTATCTCCGCATAGGCCCGATAGTCGTGACCTCTGACGAGGATTTACAGACTCACTTGGAAGAATTCAGTGCATATTCCATCACACATTTACACCGGTGGGTGGTTTTATTGTAGAAAATCTATGAACTTGTACTTTTTATCAGAAAGCCTTTGAGCGCAGGACCTTGTTGTTTGAATATATTCTGCTGTGTGAGACTGTGCATGTTTTCTCTCCTGCGAGCCGTGTGCATTTGTTATTTTTAATGTGATTCCTTAATGAAGACCTTTGGTTGCCTCAGCTACATTAATTTACTTTTACAGTTTACAGAATATTCCACAGACTCCCCTTCGTTCTGTCCGTAACGCTACATGAATAAGACTTTAGAAACGCATCAGTGAAAAGAGAATGATATGAAAAACAATCAAGACAGACGTAGGCGCGATAAAACTAGGCTGGAGTTAAGGAGACAAAAACAAGCCAGGCTTTGTGGGAACAGAACGGATGCATTTAGAGATGGACTAGAAGTAAACGCAGAAGCTTCTGTCAGACAGTCAGCATTAATGAAAGAGCTGCGTGACGAAGGGGCAAGATAGTGACTTAAAAAGGAAGCTAAGAGAGGAGGGGAATAATATGCTGATCCACTTTGCAGACAACATGCTGAGATCTTAACCATCACTGCAATAAATAACACGCAGCAGGCCAGCTGAGCTTAACAGCTGCGTGGTGGCAGTCCGTGCACCCTTGTCCCCTGCCACCGCTCACCCTGCAGCTTCCAGCCATGACCTCATATTTCTACCCATCACATTCACTGCTAAACTATTTATTCAGTCCCAATATTTGACCACTTATGCTTATTTGATTATGTAAAGTCCAACTGCCTGAGTAGATCTGAACTGAACAAGCAATTATAACAAGAGCCGCTCTGTAATATATGCAGGGTTTGTCATGGAGATTGATCATCCATGAATTCAGCTATCCAATTTTTCCCAGTTTCTTCTTTCTGGGTCACTGTGAGCTGCTGCCACCTCCAGTAGTTGCACGTGAGAGAGGCGGGAAACACCCTGGACAGGTGGCAAATCAGAGCCACGTGGAGACAAATGAGACGAACAACCAGTCACGCTCTCGTTCACACGATTTAGAGTTAACAATTAACTTAACATGCATGCTTTTTGTCATGAGAGAAAACCTACATGTGCACAGGCAGAACATGCAAACTTTATTCAGATAGACCTCAGGCTGGTAGGTGATCCTATGACCTTCTCCCTGAGAGACAACATCTGTAACCACTGCGCCGCCATTTTGAACATAACGTGAAATCTCTGCTCAATGAGATGTCATAGAATCAAACCATAGGTAAATGTTATTAGCTTGGCAGTTTGTAAAAGGTGGATTTTAACTAAACGAATTGTTCTACAGGCTCAACCTGGTTTCTTTTTAGGGACGAGTGGTTTGCAAAGTTCTGTTTAACCTAGAAACTCATGACTCTAGTGCGCTCATGAGAAAATTACACTCAGCAGTATAGATGAGAGAACATTCCCTCTACGCAGTGGCAAGTTATCTACTTGTGCATTTTCATCTTTTTACTGTATACTTAAGGAGGGAGATGTGGAGCAAATGTTAAAGAAGGAGGGCCTGTGATCAGAAGATTGCTGGTTCAACTCCCGGTACCAACAACATAAAAATGTGGGTGGGATTGGTGAAGCACCCACACCTGTACCTATTCTCATTTGCCCCACTCTGGGCCCTTGAGCAAGGCCCTTAACCACCCCCAGCTGCTCCCCCGGGCACCCTATAGTAGCTCTTTGCTCAATACAGAGGGTTATGGTAGCTCGGTGGTCTATGGTTGGGTCAGGAAGGGCATCCAGCATAAAAATAATTGCCAAGTCTTCGTGCAATTTAGTTTGCTGTGGTGACCCCTGAAGAAGGGAGGAGCCGAACAAAGAAGAAAAAAAAAACTGTATACTTACAAGCTATATAACAAATTAAAAATGAAGTGATCCAATGACATTATATATTTATCATAGGTTGATTTCAAAATGTGATCTGAGGAATAGTCCTTCGCTTTTAACAGAAAAAAAATCTTGTGAAATAATAAATAAAAAATAAAAAAACAATTAAAATGTGCTGGTGTAAGATGCAAAATGTATTTCCAACTCAATGTGCTAGTATTTGGTTATATGAATGACACAAAAACAATTCCATCCATCCATTTTTTCCCACTTCTTCTTTTTCAGGTTGCAGGGGTCGCTAGTGCCCATATCCAGTTATCACTGTGCGAGAGGCAGGGGACACCCTGCACGGTCTCCAGTCCATCGCAGGGACACATAGAGACAAACAACCATTCACTCTCTCACTCACACCTAGGAACAATTTAGAGTTACCAATAACATGCATGTTTTTGGTCTTTGGGAGGAAACCGGAGTACCCGGAGAAAACCCACACATGCATGGAGAGAACATGCAAACTCCACCCAGAAAAGTCCCTGGCCGGGATTTGAACCGGCAACCTTCTCTCTGAGAGGCAACAGCTCTATCAACTGATCCACCGTACTGCCCATACAGAACCAATTCTGTTTGAAAATGTAGGAATGTGGCAGTTATTCAGGTCTTTTTTAATACAACATGTTGGGGGGGGGGGAGTCATTTTGATGACTATAGGGTTATAAATCATGTAAATGAGAAACAGTTCCACCAAAATTGTCTGTGTAGAACAGTTGCTCAAATGGCTGATTGCTGCATTTAAAGTTCACCTTAAAATAACAGCAGAGGTGGGCTCTGACTTTGTCAAAACCATCTGTCAGTTTAGACGGAGACGTGTGTTTGCAGCTGCTCCTTTGCTGAATTTGCCATCAAACACAAAGACGAGCGTGGTATACTTTAGAGAGACGTTCAAAGCAAAAGCTGCAGGGATTTGTGTTTGCATGTTTGTCTATGTGTACGTGTGCAGGTGCTGGGTGGGAAAGTAAAGTCACTCATCCTTGGAAGGGGGTTTAGCCTGAGTACTGGCAATCAATCAATAAGTGAGGTTGTGTGAAGAGGTCATGATGACATGGCCTTTACTGTCTTTATTCCCAAAAGAAGCATGTCTGTTTTTACTCCCCTTAAACACAAAGAGAGGACTCTGGAAATGAGAGACATGGTTAAAATAAGAAATGATCTACCATCAGAATTTGTATGAATGTTTATAAAGCATTCACACTATTGTGATCAATTTTTCTTCTGTACATTTGTCGGCGCACTTCTCATCCTGCAGTTTTCAAGTTATTTCAACAAATCATAAATCAAAACGTTCATCTCTTATATTTAGCCTTTTCTGACATTTTTTCCTCATAGATAATGAATTGAGCTCATTTTACATCCTTCAAATCTTTAGATGTGTTTACAACCTTTTACTACTCCTTTCACATTTTGTTCTGCTTCAGCTTCTTTCAGCTTCCTTCTGCAACTTTAAACTATTTTCAGCTACTTTCAGCAAATTTAAGCTGTTTTTCAGCTCTTTTGTGCTGCTTTCAGATTATTTCTGCTAACGACAACATTTTTGTGCTTCTTCTAACTTTTTCTGCTCCTTTCAGCTTATTTCTGCAAGTTTCAGCTTTTTTCGCTATGTCAGCTATTATAAAGCTGTTTTATGCAAATTTTAGCTTTTTCAGCTAACTCCACATTTTACCACTCATTAAACTTTTTTCAGCCTAATTCAGCAAAAATGTGCTCTCTCCACTTCATTCTGGTAATTTAATTTTTTTTTTTTTTGATATTTAAGCTACTTTTCAGCTGTTTGTTGCTGATTTCTGCTTTTTTCAGATAATTTCCACTTTTTTTTGCTGATTTCTGCTCATTTCAGGCTAATTAAGCAAACATATTATTTCTGTTTTCTGCTAATTTAAGCTTGTTCTAACCTTTTCAGCTAACTTTAGCATTTTTAGCAAATTTCAGTTGTTTTCAGATAAATTCAAGTTTTTCATGTTAATTTCTGCTACTTTCAGCCTAATTAACTTTTTTATGGTAATTTCAGTTTGTTATGCTTCTTTCAGCATTTTTTCTACTCGTTTTCTGCTATTTCAGCTACTATTTAGCTCATTTTATGCTGATTTTAGCTTTTTCAGCTAATTCCACTTTTTTTTTTATGTATACCTCATTTCAGTTCTTTCCACTTCAGCTACTTTTCAGGAATTTTTTTGTTGCTAATTACAGCTTTTTTGTTAATTTCCTATTCTTTGTGCTAATTTCTCTTAATTTATAGCTAATTCAGCAACAAAAGGTGTTCTTTCTACTTGTTTCTGCTAACTAAAGCTTGTTCTTTCATTTCAGCTACATTTCAGCATGTTTTTAGCAAATTTCAGCAGTTTTCAGCAAGTATTACTTCAGCAGTGAGCATTCAAACTGCATTTTTGCAGGAAATGCAATTTCTTTAGTTGCATTAAACACAAGCAGCATAATGTTTTAATGCTAATGGAAATCTTCAAATTGCCAGTAATTTAAGAATCATTTGAAATATCACAATTTGGAACAGTGGAGACTTTGTTTCATTCAGGTCCCTGGGGAGAACACAACAAAACAAGACACACTCTGTGCATTAGCAGACTTTCAGTCTTAAAAGGAAAATACGTTTCTTTCATTCTCAGGTTGGCTTTCAGGTCATTCTAAGGCTTTTCACCATCACCCTGACTACAGAAACCAGAAGCTTTCGACTCATATTAAAGGCACTAATTATAGACAATTGGCAAGTTGACCACAATGCCCAAGCTTATCCCCAGTTAACCTTACTGTGCACTAAAAACAGATTTATTACCGCCGAATGCCAAAATAAGAGCCCATTATATCTGTAGGGATTATCAGCTTGACTCTGTGTTTTAGGAATATTCTAGTTGTTTCTCATTTAATGCATTATTGCTAAATAAACATGTTTGCATGTAAGCTGCTATATTCATACCTATCTGCTCACAACAGACTCATGTTCAGGCTGCTGTTTAATTCACTGCACTATATTACATTGATATTGTTTAGCGCAGTGGTTATCAAACTCACAGGCGGTCCACATGATGATGATGCTTGGGGGTCTGCAAA
>NC_056503.1:37329907-37358188 GCF_014905685.2 Nematolebias whitei
GTGTGTTTCCTCCCACAGACCAAAAACATGCATGTTAGGCTGATTGGTAACTCTAAATTGTCCCTAGGTGTGAGTGAGAGAGTGAATAGTTGTTTGTCTCGTTTGTCTCTATGTGGCCCTGTGATGGACTTGCGACCCGTCCAGGGTGTACCCCGCCCCTCTCACAGTGATTGCTGGACATGGGCACCAGCGACCCCCGTGACCCAAAATGGAATAAACGGGTAAAGATAATGGATGGATGGATGGATATATGTATATAATTTTAATTTATTTATTATTTACAAGCAAGGCCGGATAAGCCATATGGGCAACTGGGCAACTGCCCAGGGGCCCAAGATCTCTAAGGGGCCCAGGGCAGTGAGGGCACAAGCAAAATATCTGGTTATTTCCTGCTTTACTTGGAGCCCTGCGCTGCACACAAACTGGTCCGCTTCCGCTGCATTTGTGCAGCCCCACCTCCTCCCAGCGCAGCTGCTGCAGCTCTGTTTTTTTTTTTTTTCTTTTTTCAATCGGATCCTCGACGGTGCGACCTGTCAATCAACTCAGAAGGCGTGTCAGTTACTGACCAATCGACAACCTCAATTTGTCCCAAAGGTAAACAAACGCCCCTTACCTGCTGACAAGCTCATCAGTTTGTTTTTGAGAAACATTGTTTTAATCAAAACAATAAGTCTGTATATGTTGTGAGATGATTTTTGCAGTTTTGCAGATTTTTAATCTACTTAATGAAGAATAGTATGACTTAAAATCGTTCATCAAACAGGAAGGAAGGCTTATTATCACTCCTGTTACTAAAGTGAACGTGGTACTTTGCTATAAGTATGACTATATTTATGGCATCAGAGAAAGCTGAGCTTAAGTTATCCACATAAAGTAAAATGGCACCAGCATGAAAAGAAGGAATGTTAAGTTTGAGATTAATCCAGTTTCTGATGTCTGACCAAACACTTTGCATTGACATAAAAAAATTGCTCAAGGGTTTACAAAAGGCAACAAATCAACATCAAAGTTAAATCTTCTTTGCAGAAACATGGCTACAGGATATATCTTATTTATTATTTTTAAATGATTCTCTTTCACTTTAGGAGATTTAGGCCATTTGACAAATTTAGAATGAGCAGAAGTCATTATGGTTTTATGATTTATATTAGGAGGTTTCTTCAAGGAATCTTTGTTATACTCAGTAAATCCTTTGTTGCAATCATTAATTGATAATCTTGTTGCATTTGAAGTCAACTAAGTTACAGGCATTTAGTTTTAATTTGGGCATCAAATCATCACCTTTGAATATATAATATTTTTAATTAGTTGAATCAGCTGTTGATCAGGTTACTTCTTGTTGTGCCATTAGCTCTAAAATAGTTATTGAATCAAGTGTTTACTTCCATCCATCCACGGGGGTAGCATCCTAAGTGGGGAGGCCCAGACTTCCTTCTCCCCAGCCACTTGGACCAGCTCCTCTAGGGGAATCCCAAGGTGTTCCAAGTGTTTACTTATGCAGGTAAAACTAGATGTTAAACAACCATTAAAATACACCAGAATGCAGGAAATGGCATTTACTTTATTCAAAATTTTCTGGGGGAGGACCCCCAGACCTGATAAATGACTGAATAAAATGATTTAGTAAACACGAGGGTTATGAGGGTGTCCCTGAACCCAGTACTTTGAGAACCCCTGGTTTAATGTATATCTTAGATCCTTGTATACTGATATTGTGAAATCGTTTTTATTTGTGCTATGTCTGGGTGTAACTGGGAGCTTGAGTTCACAATTTTGTTCCACCTTATGTACCACACGTGACGCAAATGACAATAAAGATATTTGAACCTTGATGTTTTCTGATTTTATGAGAAAAAAAAATTCACTGAACAAAAATATCCATAGTAAAAAAAACACCCCATTTTACAATTACTAGACATCTTATGGCACAATGTTTTATTTTTTTTAGAAACTGATTTTGTTGAAGGGCTATTAAATTGCATGTATATCCTATGCCTGCACTGCTCTACATTTTGATTGTGTGTTCATTAATGTGTCATGAGCCTTTTATAGATGTGCCATATAAACCACTTAGAGGACGGCTGAAACAATGCACATGATCTCAATGACGGAGAATTTCCTGACAAGAGACTTTGCCGTCCTTTCAGTCTGTAAGTTAATCACTAGTCTTTCTGATACAATTACACCACGCATGGAGATACACTGAGCAATCTGAGACATTGTAATCCAACACAAAAGTGCTGATTAATTTAACTTTTGTGTTAGTTGAAACTGTATTGATGGATTAGGGGGAAAAAGCAAGAAGTTAATCGAGCCACAGTTCTGGGGAGGATAGAGAGGAAAAATGGAGTGATGCCTCGGCGAAATGTCAAGCATGAAAAAGCTAGGTGGGCGCACGACTTTAATTAATCAACTTCAAGTAGAGATGTAGTCACTGACCCACACACAGACGCATTATCAAACGCAAATTCACTACATTTAATTGATTGTCACATAAATGAAGTGTTGAACTGGTGCTGTGTGCTAATTAGCTCAAAACGTTACACGAGTTCTCTCACGGGCTGTCAGCGGTTACCTCTGATAATTTTTATGATCATAAAAAGATAGTTTAGATCTTTTAAAGAGAGGTTTTGTTGAAAGTTTTTGTTTGATTAACGAGCTAACAGCTCGTCCAAGTGGAGCCAAGACAGATTGCTGCCATCCTAAAACAACTCAGTTTTCAAAGTTTAGATCATGGTTCATGTGAATGTTGGTTTAACAAATTTTGCACCAACATCTGTTTAGCACAACACTGGCAGAAATTATGACATTCCTGCCAGAAAAGCCCCAGGCTGCACCCAAAGTGGTATCATTAACTTTTGCAGCTATTTGTGTTAGCAAATAATCACAGTGTAAACAACTTTGCTAAGGGTGTTTTACTAAATACTATTAACAAGAAACAGTATGAAATGTTAGAGTTTGATGATAGCAGCAATCCCCTTTGGTCTGTGCAGGTGTAAACTAATCTGTTCTCCTAATATAGCAATTTTAAAGAGCTATATACAACTGTAATATTATTTTTTCCTAATGTTTATGTGGAATTTCATTTCAAAAGAACTGAATTATCCCTTGTATTTTTTCCATCATTGTGTGTATAAAAAGTAAAGACAGAAATTAGAGCTTTAGGGGGTATAGAAGCAAAACATCAGAATGATTAAATATATATATATAAAAATATATATATATATATATATATATATATATATACCATATTTTCTGGTGTATAAGTCAATCTGGAGTATAAGTCACATCAGTCCAAAAAAAAGCATCATGAAGGGGAAATATAAATATATAAGACGTTTGGGACTATAAGTCACGTTTATTTTGCATCACCGCTGACCCCCGAGAAACTCGGATTGCTGTCGTGCCAAAAAGTGATTGGCAGCTGCTGGAGCTCACACAGGAAGACTTGCTGTTGCAGTTCTTTGAAATTTAACAAGATTATCACTTAAAAACAATTATCTGATTGCTGGACATTATAGCAAAGGTGTGTCTAAGTTTAACTTTTTTTCCTTAATAAATGCACTTTAATGGTCAATGTTTGGCGGAAGGACGGAGGGATAGCGGTACAGGAACAACATATACGCCTACCGGTAGTTGTCAAAAGCCTAGAGCGCCCTCTAGCGCCTCTAGCGGCTGCAAATGTTAATGTTTACTCTGGTTCATGTCAGTATGAATGAACATTTAAAGTGTCAGTCAAAAATTGCATTATGAATATAAAAAAAAAAAACGTATATAAGTTGTTTCGGTATAAAAGTCGCAGGACTATCAAATCTATGCAAAAAAAAGTGTGACTTACACTCCAGAAAATACAGTGCATATATATATATTGTTGTTGTTGTTTGTTTTTGTTTTTAATTTATTTATTTTTTAAATACAGAAGACATTCATGTCATCCTATTTTCAGTGATGTTTGAATGACATAAATCATCAAAATGCCCTCATATATCTTTTATAAATAGCCAGAGAAATACAAGTCGGTCTACATCAGTTTTCATCTGTACAGTCACGCTTAACTTTAAAAGCTATAAAAACACATTATTCTTTTATGGATGCCCTCCAGTGTTATTATATGGTAAAAGAGATTTAGGTTGGGTGCCAGCTGTTTGTACATTCTGACATGACGGGCTGGCTGGATGGTGGCAGGGTGGATGCAGTTGGCTGTTGGGGAGTAAAACCCTGAGAGAAAGTGATGTTGGACAGCCTTAAAGTCACATGATCATGGGTCTGCAGAGTGATAAATGATGCCATTTGATCTGTGTGATTCTCAATAGTTTTATGGAAAGTCATTTGATTTATAGCCCTCTTTATTCTTTAAAATGCATTGTGTTTCTTTCTTAATCTCAAATATGTTCATTGATGTGTTCACCTCCCTAAAGGTGCTCACTGAGGGCAGTAAGCATGCAGCAAATGCTCAGTGGGTAAGGTGGTCCTCTGCATTGAGAAGTATCCTGCAAAAGATGTAGGTTTGCAGTGAAAGTGAGATGACTTGAACAAATTGTACTTGTACTTGTACTGTTTACTTTAAACAGCAGGAACAATCAGACGGACGAAGCCTCATCCTGTGGTAGTAAAATGTGAAAAGTTGACCTTTTATTAAACCCCATCATGACAATCAGTGTATTTTAAATGCCAGAACAGAGTAAAAAAAAAACCGACTGTCTTTTATCAATGTTATGCACAAACATTTTGTTATACTGTACTGATGTTCTTTTTTAAACCTCCATGCTGTTTTGTACTTGCATGAGTGTTTTAACAAGTGCATGAGAGATGTAAGTGAGTATTTATGGTCTTCCTTTCTTGTTGTAAATGTTTGATGTGTATTTCATAAATGAAGGTAATTTTGTTAGGTTGATGCAGAGGTGATGGCTTTATTGATTTAAATACTTTGCAAATACGTTTGAATTACGTTACAATAATGTGTTATAGCCTAATGTTAAGGAAGCGATTGGTTTTCAGTTGGTGGTGCTTTATTTAATTTAATTTATTTTTTTATTTATTATCTTGCTGAGCTCTTTATTGATAATGTGTATAATGCAAGATAGATTAGTAACATATGACAAAAGCTGACACAAATACAGTAAACTTTTTTATTGCATTTAAAAAAAAAATCATAATAATTAAGAGTAATAATGAGAACCAAAACATTGAGAGATCCTAAACACACACATCTTACAGTCACCATTAAAGTAAAATAAAAGCCCATCCCTTGCTTTGGGTCTAGCATACAGTATACACTTATGAATAAATTATATACCCAACCACTGACCGTGGCCAGCTTAAATAATTGAGATAGATACCTGAGTGAACCTTTAATGCAGCAAAGCAACAGAACAGAAGATGTAGAGCACTGCACCACTGCTGTCTAAACACTAAATACGGGATTCAGTGAGCTATTGTGTTTGAGCAAGTGATCCAGAGAGGAACTGATGCTGATCTGTTGTTAAGGACTTTACAGTAGGCACGTGTTGTGGGGTGGTGGTGGTGGTGGAGGGGGGGGCTCAGTAGTTTCTGGCTCTAGCACGTTTTGTTTGTTTGCTTCTTCCTTCCACACAGTCCAAAGAGGATGTACAATTCCCTTACAAAACCAAACACACATACATACTGTTAGATTACTTTTATATGTATTTTTACCAGTTATAGTTTCTAAATATTTTTTCTTAGTTACACTAAAAAGGCACATATTGCATGTTTTAAAACTAAAAACATTTAAAATAAGAAGTCAGTCAACCCACATCGTGTCAATTTTCATGTCAGGGTTTTAGACTAAGATCACCTAAACGTTCTTTTGACTGCTTCCTTCTTCAGGGGCCGGCACAATGAGTAATCTCGCATGAAATGTATGGCAAGTGTTTTACTCTGGATGCCCTTCCTGACACAACCTGGGCTCAAACCCACAACCTCAGGATTACTAGACTACAGCACTGACCACCAGCTACTGTAGAATCAGAATCAGAATAAGCTTTATTATCATTGTACTGAGATACAGCAAGAATATGTCTGTGCAGTCGTCCATTTCCCAGGAGAAATTGATATGTCGACCTATTTCTGAGGCCAACCGGGGGAGTCAGATTCAGATAAGCCACAATTGTTGATTTTTACAGGCAGACTATTTTTCTTGTCAGCTTTGAGTTTTACTGATACTTCCAAGATTTTAAATGGCCAGATTAGGGTGCATTCTACTGGTCCGTGCTTACGAGCCTCTTCAAGGTCGTTTCATGCTGACAAGTCCCAAAGCCGCAGGTGGCCTGCAGTTCAAATTGATTCCATCTTACGGTTTAGCTCGTAAATCAGCTGATTTTGAGTCCTCATAGCACGACCCAAACCTTCACATAGGCAGCAGCCTGACCAGGCCAGATTAGCTGCGGCCGTCTTCTTTGTATACTGATAAACCAGGAGCCAGGCTATTCCAAAAACTGGAAACCTGTTATCATAAATCCAAATTTGAATTGAGAAAGCTCCTCGGATGAGGAGCGAAACGTCTTCTGTTACAAATAAAGTCCAGTTGTTTTTGTATTGAACGTTTTTTGAATTTATCATGTCCTGGATGACTGAGAATCTTCACCAGCGTTATCATAAATCCAATTATATGCAATTTCTGCATCCTCGATCGACAGCAGAGATAGACACATCACGAGACATATCCAGCTGCATACATGTCGTCCAAGCAGACATGAGGGTTCTCCAGGACCCTGTCGCTTTGTTGAAAAGATTTTGCATCAAAAGTCCATCCATCCATCCATCCATCCATCCATTATCTTTACCCGCTTATTCCATTTTGGGTCACGGGGGTCGCTGGTGCCCATGTCCAGCAATCACTGTGCGAGGGGCGGGGTACACCCTGGACGGGTCGCAAGTCCATCACAGGGACACATAGAGACAAACGAGACAAACAACCATTCACTCTCTCACTCACACCTAGGGACAATTTAGAGTTACCAATCAGCCTAACATGCATGTTTTTGGACTGTGGGAGGAAACCGGAATACCCGGAGAAAACCCACGCATGCATGGAGAGAACATGCAAACTCCACCCAGAAAGGCCCCTGGACCGGGGTTTGAACCAGGGACCTGCTCACTGAGAGGCAGCAGCTCTACCAGTTGCGCCACCGTGCTGCCGCATCAAAAGTCCAGTTGGTCAAATCCATAACAGTAGTTTTCATTTGGGAAGATGTTTAAAAATAGGAGCTCTGATACACAGACAGAGAGCAAAACAAAAGCTGGAGAACAGGGAGAGGGAAGAAATGTGTGCGCCTCGTACCAGAGCGAGTGAGAAAAAAAAAAGCATATTTAGACTAAGATCAGCTAATGATGAGAAATGATAAAGTTGAAGTTGTTTTGGTCAAACTTTGTACATAAAGTTGTGCCCATTTTCACATACTGTATTGCAAAATATATCTATGTGCTGCTAAGGATTCTCAGCTACTACCTTATTAACTTTTTGCTAAATATCTATAAAAATGACATCTGCCATTTGTGTTGGTTATTGTTGATAAACTGTGGTGGCAATCTTCAATTGGACTGACTGCAAAAGTTAATCAGTTGTAGATGTATATCTAATGACACATAGATCCCACCCACAAACACAAAGACAACAAAAAAATATATTGTTCTAGCCTCACTTTTTGACAACGGGTGATAAATATGAAGAAGAACAACAAATGCTACTTTTTTTACTGCGTGATAATCTATAAATTGTATCACTGTTCAAATGTGCCTTACATTTACAAATCACACATTTCTTTCAGTTCAGCTCTGTGTATTGATTTTTCCTTTCCAACATGAATGTCATCAAAAATCATTACAAGCCATGTAGCACTGCAGCCTGAACCACATCTGTCGTGTTGAAAACACAATAGTTATATGACTCTCTTTATGATTTCAAAATTACTACAACTGGATTGAAACGTTCTAATCTACCAGAGACATATCACTAAAATTACAAGCATTTCTAAAAATGAACAATTTGACCAGCACACGAGACAAACAATAAATGATTTTAAAGTTTGTGACTAAAGCTTTAAAGCAAAGAGTTGCAAATATAATCTTAATTTTTTCTCTTGGCTGACAGAAATACACGTACCTTAAGCCGGTACAATCTAAAATCTGGGGATCCATTTTTGCACAGGTTTTCACTGGACTCTTTAGTCAGCAGGCTGTGAAGATCCTGAAAGTTTAAGCACTCAGAGGAGAGTTTTAAAGAAGAGCCTTTGTTATCTGCAAGCCCCTTCTTTTATTTCCAAAATGGATGTATGAAAGGATAGAGAAAGACAGCAATTGGACGCAAACTGCAGCAGAAATGATTGCTTTTCATAGATCACCTTTGGCCTTTCACCTCGTGTGACCTCTCTAACACTCTAAAGGTGTGTTTATGCCACGAGCAAAGGTTAATGCAGTGAATGTTGGCCTGAGAGCTGATTCAGAATGCACATGACGTGATGCATGGTAATGGGACAGGAAGCAGTGATGCCAGTGAGTAAGAGCTGAATGAAAAGGAACAAAAGGAAGACGTTTTGTTAAAGCCTATTTTTGCCCCATAATGGTAATTATTCAATTCAATTTCAATTCAGTTTATTTATATAGTGCCAAGACACAGCAGAGGTTGTCTCAGGCCACTGTACAAAAAACATTCACATACATGTCTATTAGTAAAAGTTACTTATCTAAGAAAACTTAGCTTATTTATGTACAAAATTATTATTGTTTTCTTTAATTTAATGAGTGCTGCTTATACTCTGATGTGCTAAATAGACAGGCACTTACAATAATCATATTTGCACTACCACAACTTCCATCTTATTTTCCTTCAGTGTATTTTAAAAATGGCTGTATATAGTAATACATATACATACTGTTTCTTTGATCCTCTAAGTTCATAGAAGTTATACATGATATCTGTGAGAGCTTGAAACTAAGGCCAAATTCCTTGTCTGTGCACAAACTTGGCCAATGAAAGAGATTCTGATGTCAGCCAGCTCTCTACCATCATTCTCTACATCATGTCAGCCAGCTCTCTACCTTCCTTCTCAGCATCGTGTCAGCCCGATCTCTACCTTCCTTCTCAGCATCATTTAAATGGTAAATGGCCTGCACTTATTTAGCACCTTTCTATCTTATCAAGATACTCAAAGATCCAGTCCCCCAACACAAACAGAGTAATATTGTGTATGCTGTTCAGAGTCAGGAGGGCTCTGATCAGTCTTACATATGGGAAACTAAACAGCCACAGGCCAAAAGGATGGATCACATTTATACACCGATGTATGGCAATGAGAGGTTCAGTGTCTTGCCCAGGGACACTTCGGCATGTGACTGCTTGTGGAATTGAACCCCCAACTCTTTCATTGGAGTATGACTGCTCTAACCACTCAGTCACAGCTGCCTTCAATCATCGTCAGCAGCTCTCTACCTTCCTTCTTTTATTATTATTATTATCTTATTATTATCTCTAAACCAACACCTCCAGATGAGCACATTGCCCCTGTTTTATTTTCTCTCCACTGGCTTCCAGTTGATTTTAGAATTGAATTCAAATTTTATTTTTTTCACTTTTAAATCTCTTAGTGGTCTTGCCTAGGTGTATCTGACTGATCTTATAGCTGTTCACGAATATAGGAGAACACTGAGATCATCCAATACTTTTCTACTGTCTGTCTCAAAGTCCAACTACAAACGATGGGATGACCGGACCGTTTCTGTCCTTGCACCCAGACTCTGGAACCATCTACCTCAGGACTTGCACTCCATCACTGATATGGAGCATTTTAAGTCTAGACTTAAAACCTTTTTATTCAGGCAGACATTTAATACCTAGTAGTTCTTTGGCAATCTTGCTATGTTTTAATTATTTGTTTGTAATTGGTAACTGTCTGTTTTTTTTTTTTATTCTTAATTGTTTGTTTTTAACTTCTGTATTGTGCAGCACGCTGTGCACCTTTTGGCTGCTGGAAAGGGCTCTATAAATAAAGATTGATTGACTGATATTATCTTATTATTATTTCTTATTAATTATGAGTCCCATAAAAATGAATAGAGAAAAAAAAAACAGTTCTATGTCTTATGTGACATAAAGGTTCCTGAATTTAAATGTTATATGTTTTGCTTGGGGAAAAGATTACATTATTGATAGCCTAAGTCGTCAATAACCTCATTGACATATGAGGTCGCTAAGCAGCCAGGGAGCTGGACTAATTGAAAAACATCAATTTTTCCTTAGAAACTAATAAGTCTGCTGAAGGAACCAAAGTTAATGACTTTTTAGGGATGCAGTGAATGTACCTTAAAGTACCACTGTGATTACTAGTCAAGGTCTGTTGTCCCACTAACCAGTTCCCAGGTGTAAATATGTGTAACTTTATGATTGCATAGCAGGAAACTGTAGCACAAGGTAAGCATGCTCAGTCAGCTCTCTCTGGGCTAATAAATGTTTCAAAATGGAAGAACGTGTAGAAAGAACATCAGGAAAATGGTGCTCACGAGTAACTGCAACCTAAAATAAAATCTAAAGTGGATAATGAATTCAAATGCCCAAATGTACTCATTAAACTATTTTGAAAGTATTTTCAAACAGACAAAATTGTTTAATCAATAATTTAACATAATAGTTCCCTTAATTACAACTTCCTTCTGTATAACTGACATTTGAGGGTTAAAATGGTGAAGTAAGTAAACAACAAAGACTTGGCATTCTGTAAAGAAATGCATATGACACCCTGTTTTTATGTCAGAGTGTTAGACTGCCTCATGTTGAGAAATACGTTATTATTTTGATCATACCTTGAAAATGTCTATGTTCCCACCATACTGTGATATTGCTTATGATCTGATAACATTTGGAACATGTGCTGTGAAGCTCTGTCAGCTACTAAGTAAGTTTCTTTTGGCTGCAGCCTTCTGTAAGAGTCACCACAGGCGAGCAAACTCACATGAAAGATTTGGAAAAAAAATTTACGCCGGATGCCCTTCCTGATGCAACTTGGGCTCGAACCTGTAACCTCAGGATTACAAAACCGTGATACAGACCATGGAGCTACCACAACCCCCCGAGCAACAGCAGTCGCTAACTTATGATCCATAAAACTAACTGTGGTAGAGTCCTTTTAATGTCGTCTAGTTGTTGTGAACGTGTTAAACTGGATTGACTCCAAAAATTATTCAGCTATAAATGTACAACCTATAATTAATCTGGCCAGTGCTGTACCAGATATTTTGCTAACAGACAAACAGGGTTAACTCTTTTTAAACAAGTGTTGAGTTCAATGCAAAAATCAATGCAGACACGTTCCTGTGTTTAGTATTTTACCTCGTTTCATGATGTAGCTTGATTTTATTTTGTTTTAAATCATTACTTTTATTTACTTTTTATTTTATATGCATTTTATGGCTCCCTGTGATGGACTTGCGAACTGTCCAGGGTGTACCCCGTCTCTCGCACAGTGATAGCTGGACATGGGCTCCAATGACCCCTGTGACGCAAAAACGAAGAAGTGGGTAAAAGATAATGGATGGATGGATGGATGGATGGATGGATGGATTTTATGGCTGTTTATTGTTGTGTTATCTTATCTGTGGTTTTGTCTAAAACAGGTCTCTCTTGAAAATGAGTCCTCAAGACTCAGTGAGAATAATCTATATAAATAAACACTAAAGTTCATGCTCATTGATCCAGGTATAAATTCAACAATGTTCAGTCAGGTCATCTGGATGGCTTCTACATATGTATATGTATATGTATATGTATATGTATAAATAAAGATTGAATGAACTCCAAGAACTAATGCCACAGTTTTAAGCACGCTGTTGTCCAACATGTTACGCTCACGATGTGTGTTGACGACAATGGTCAGACACTGCTACACTAATTTTGAGGTCAATATCTACAAAACTGACTGATTAAACTGGTTGAAAAATGTAATCAGTTGCAGATGCACGTGTGATTACTTTCAGAAAGTTACAATGAAGTATATAAGGTGATTCATAAGATATTTTGCTAACAAACACATGGAGTTGATTCTAATAATTAATGACAAATTTTGAACAGATTTTGCACATTCTGTTAGCTCTCAGATTATAAGTTGGGGATCAGCCTCAGCTACTACCACACCAAGTTTTAGCTCAGTATTTATAAAATGGATCAAGTCGTATACATTTTTGAGTTTGCTAACATTGCTTTATTGTGGTGACCATCTTGAATCAAAAGTCATCCAGTTGTAGAGGATAACTCAATCACTTTCTGAAAGTTTCCTTAAAATCCATTCACCGATTCGTGATATTTTGCCAACAGTACAGACAAAACAGAACAGGCACAGGCAAAAACAATGTCACTCTGCCTTTGCCTTCAAGAAAACAAGGAGCATAAGAATGAGGCCAAATGGAAATGTGAAACTAAATGTACATATTTCTATACAGCCTCATATTTTCTCACTGTACATGTTCAAGGTCATTTGCAGGCCCAGCTAAAACTGTGTGACTGAGCAGAAAGGATTCTGACAGCAGGGTTTTGTAGCTTTAGCAAATTCCAGCTCCACAGTTCTGCTTAGATACCTTTTCCATGTTCCTTCTCATCATTCTGGAAACACTTCAGAGGAAAGAACTGAGAGCCAAGGATGGAAAACATTTAGATTAAATCCCTTTTTTTCCTTTTTCAGTCAACTAATCTGACGCGTTGCCTTTATATAATACAGACTCTTTCGTCATCTTTGACTGTACAAATGTAGAAGTACAGAATATTAGCTCAGCTACTCTCCAATGAGCCCTCTTGCTTTTTCACACCCCATTGTTTCCATTGACTAGTTTTTTCAAAATGAATTTTATTACTGAGTCGCTGTTGTATATTGAGTCATAAAAAAAAATCTGCTTCAGTTTTAGGTTTTTGTATTGGGCATTTCAGTTTTTCTGATTGATTAGCTAGTTAATCCATTTCAGTTCAAGCAATGATTACTTACCATGTTTTTCGGACTATAAGGCGCAATATCAATGAACGGGTCTGTTTGCATACATAAGGGGCACCGGATTATAAGCTCACTGTCGATTTTTGAGTAAATTAAAGGATTTTAAGTGCACCTTATAGTCCGGGTATCCATATATCCAGGTATCATAAGCAGGATGTCTGCAGCAGGCTTTCCTTTTACACGACTGCATGGATTTAACGTTTGTTTTCCACTACATTACAATGGTCAAGTCAACATCTTCAGCTGCTTGTCAGCTGTCACCATTCTGATGAAATGTGCAGCTCCCAGTGAATGCTACGAAGAAAACTACATATTAAAAGGAAATGATGCATGTCAAATTAACACCAGACCCGTTAAACATTGCACATCTTTCAGTAGCCTATTTTTGTTCTTGTTGCTAATCCTTTCTCTGGTAAACAACATGCACAGAGCTGTTTACAACATATAAAAGAACAAGGATGCTTCAATTGGATCATCACCTTTTATTGCTTCTTTGCAAAGTTCTTACATAGCCCAATTCACAGATAATTATGTAGCCATGTCACAATTTCATATTTATTTGTAAACAAAGGCGAAAGTAAACAAATAACAACAACTACATGGCCTTTTCCACCATGTAGTTATTGGAATTATGTTTTTTTTTATGATATGCGCATAAAATAAGTGATATATTAAACACTAAACAGTTGTTTATTTCTCCTACCAGAGCTAAATCACTCAATCACAATAATTTTTGCAAATATATATGAGATTTAAAATAAAGTTAAAGAAAAACAGCAGTGATTTGACGTCAGCAGCAGATTGATTATATGTTTTTATGAAGGCTGCTCCCCTTTGTGGAGTCACAAACTCCCATGAGGGAACTGACAGCTGTTGACACCCTTCGCAGAGCAACCTGGGCTCGATCTTCCGCCTCAGAATTATAGACCACAGCAATGAACACCAAGCCACTGCAGCCATGAGCAGATGGATTAAGAACTAAGATAAGAACCTCCAGGCCAGAATTCAGAAGAAGGTAGGATGATACCTTTGTGATGGAAATTAGCTTTTGGCTCAGGTGGATAAGTTTAAGTATCTTGGGGTCTTGTATAAACGTGAAGGTAAAATGATTTGGCAGATTGTTGGTGAACTGGAATGATGCAGTGATTCACCAGCCTGTTGTGATGAAGAGAGAGCTGAACCGGAAGGAGAAGTTTTCAATATATCAGTTGTACTTAATTATAACCTACGTCCATGGTCACAAACTATACAAAGTATTCAAAAAGGAGATAATAAATGTAAATAGCTTAAATAAACCTGCAGAGCAACATTACTGCTGCACTTAAAAACAGAGGGGGGTGGGGGTGGGTTACTTTTCAGGAGGAGGTCAGAGTAAATGCTCCTCTACACTGAAATGAGCAAGTTGAGGTGGTTTGAACCTCTGGCAGTGATGCGTTCAGGGCAATTTTCCAAGGAGGTGTTGTAAGACCACCTAGGATTCAATGGGGAGATTGTCTCCAAACTGTTTTGGAAACATATTACAGTCCCTCTGGATAGGCCTGAGCAATTCTGTGTCTCTCTGGCTAAGCAGTTGCCCCCACAACACCTTAGTCTCATAATGCTAACAGAAAATGGGGATGTATGAAAAGCTACATAGTCTAATAGCTTTTGAATTTTATGCATTGTTTGTGCAGAACTTCAGTTCTCTGAAACAAAACATAACTGTGTATTTTGTTGTTCTGACGTGATTTTCTCTGAGTGTTCAGTGCACTTCAGAGTTAAACTGGAAAGTGAGAACTACAGCATGTGTTTTATCAATTTGCTGTTTTTAAGAGAGAATCAGGGCTGATTAAACCTTTATAAAAACTTCAGGACTGATCCTAAAAAAATTAAATATGTGCCAGCACAAATGTTTTCATTTTTTCATGAATGAAATATTTTATTTCATCTAATGTTGTTTCATTCAAATTAACCAGCATTCAAAACAACTCTGTAGAGCTAAAATCTCCAATTGTCTGTTATAGTCCCTTTTTCCCCCCCAAACACTGATTCTTACTTTGACCCAAGCATCTGGAAAGGTGACCATCCATATTACATAATCACTTAACCATCACACAGGACTTCAGCTGTAGTCTCAGGCTTTTTGTAGATCTATGCTTGGCACTGTGCATGTGTTTTTAACCAGCCCGATGGTTGGTTGGTTTTGCTACAGCTGGATGATCAGGGTCCCATCCTCTGGGCTGGTGGCCCTAATCCTGATCCCTGATCTGATCCAGTTCTATGTGTCTGGCAGAATGTAGACCTTAAACTGGATTCCATTTGTGATCTTACCAACCCTAGCTGTAAATGAACACAACATATTTGCATCCTCTTCCTCTCAGCCAAAAGCAGCTTCCAAAATGGTAAACGGTTCACTTCATATTATGGCTACAGCTAAATCGTCCCACAGTCTTTATACGAGTAAATATTTATCTAATTTTTGTTAAAGGTATTTGTTTGCTCGCTGATATTTGTTTCTCCTGGCATTTTTCTTGACCATGTGCAAAGGAAGCAGCCAAAATGCTGTGCCAGGGAAACGCTGAATTAATGATGCAAGGAACGTCTAGTGTCATGGACACTGAATGGGCAGATTATCACATGGTACATCCAGTGACCAAATCCTTGTTCAAGAAACTGTCATATTTCATACCTCTGCTGTGACGCCACATGGTTTATCTGTCAATGCAGGCCTTTCATTTCACTGAACTAATTCCTCCATTTGCCTTTGTTTTGCATTGTGCTCACGTATTCTTTTTCTCACAATGGAGTGTATATTGTGGCAAGCAGATGCCTCTTCATTGTCATTCAGCCGGAGACCATGCACGTACATAACAAGCGAAGCTTGTTAGATTAATTTTCTTCTCCCTTTTTCAAGCACACCAGCCTCTCCTCACCCATTTGTGAAATATAAACACAAAATGACTCCGTGATGCACCACATTATGGCTTTTGAGCTGACACCTTGTCACCAGTAATAACAGCATTACACTAAAGATTAGTTGAGCCATTTGTTGCCATTGAAAGCCCTCATGCTGAGCAAACCAAACACTCAGTTTTATCTTTGACACCTTTTACTGCCGATTATAGGTTTTGTGGATGGAAACCATGCAGACGGAGAGCAGTCACCTTGTGGTGGACAGTACAACTACATTTTGTATAGATCGTATAATCACACCCTTACAAAATATTAAACGCGTGTGGCTTAAACTTTGCTTCTTCATCACTATCTAAACCACTTTTAATAATTGATTCCTTAATTATTATGTTATACATGATTAAGATAAGGTTTTAGATAAGGTTTCTAACACTCAAAACTTCAGAGAGACTACAACTGAAAAGGTACAGTATGTTTTCTCACAATATTAAGTCAAGTTAGTTACCAGTCTCCACACGTCACAGGAGAAACATACAAACCTTTTGTCCTCCCATACTTAGTCTAAATAATGCTCACTGATCAGGTCTTTGAACCCATAAAACAGTGAGTTTTATCAACGTTCGTGCTCAATAAGCCAGGTAAAAAGTGAGTTTTATGCTTATCACTTTAGTCACGTCAAGGATTCATGTTTCTTTATTGTCATTCGCACCACGTGTGGTACATGTGGTGGAACGGAATTGTGTACAAAGGGTCCCAGTTACATCCATCAAAACTATAAAATGTAAAGAAAAACAGTAATAAGAATAGTAATAAAAATGTTAACTAAAAATACACAAAGCACTAGCAGTATAAAAACAATGTGCCTAACAGCAGCACGAACACGAGTCTGTATGAGCAGATGAGCACGCATGAACACAGTAACATGATCAGCAGCAACATGATGGGATTTTTCACAGTGATTATCCTAATTAGAGATTCATGAGTAATAGTCTCAGGGTAGAAGCTGTTCCTCAGTCTAGTGGTTCTACTCTTAATGCTTCTTAGTTTCTTGCCTGAGGCGAGAGAGGCAATAAGTGTGTGTGCTGGGTGAGTGAGGTCTTTCATGACGCAGGTGCATCTAGAGGTGTAGATGTCTGTGATGGTGGGGAGGCTGACTCCAACAGACTTCTGTGCAGCCTTCACCACTCTCTGCAAAGCTTTTCTTTCTGCAGCTGTGCAGCCTCCATGCCACACGTTGATGCTGGAGCACAGGATGCTCTCCACTGCACACCTGTAGAAGGAGGTGAGGAATGAGCTTCCCAGACCAGCTCACCTCAGCCATCTGAGGAAGCAGAGTCTCTGATGAGCTTTCTTGATCAGGCTGGTGGTGCTGTTACGCTACCTTTGCGTTCAGAAGATTTTACATGTAACACATATTTAAATAGCTCAGAAAACTGAATCATATTTCTTCAGGTTATTTCATTTATTTATTTTTGTCTTGTACAATCGGTTCATTTGCTGTACCCGTTTTCCTTCATTCACGACCGAGATCCCATCACAATAACTACACGGCCCCCTTCAAATGCCAACACATCATCCTGTTAGCAAAGAACAAAGCTCAGGAAGATCAAATGTGCTTTGCAGAGGTTGCCTTAAATTTCTTCATTTCGTGCTGCCTCTAATTGCAGGCTCACCTACGTACTTATTCTAAATATAGTTATACTCCTGAATATACTGAGGCACAAAGATTTCCCCACAGAGGGAGGAGAGCTGAGGTGGATACTAATGTCTCCTGTAATTGAAATTAACAGTCTCGTACACATGGACCCTCAGAATCACAGTCTAATTGCCTCCCTCATTAAAAAACATGTGTTGCGTCTTTGCAATCTGCACCAGGTTTCATATTAAATGGGATTATTGCTGCTGTCACATATGCTGCAGAATGTCGTTCAGCTATTTGCGACTACACGCCGAAAGTGACGTAATAGTTTTGATGTTACATTCTTCAAACCTCGTGCTTCTCTGGAGCCTCGTTGTAAGGGTCTTGCTCCTCTGAACTTGAATTCCACTCATTTTCCAATCTTCCTTTGTTAAAGGCCTTGATCATGAGAAAATGCAATTACAGCTCCTGAAAAAAACGTGAATTTGATGGATTATCCATACCACCATGAATCTTTGCTTGAAAATAGGGTATTTGGGGGATTTGTTTCAGAATATTGTTAAGGCTTGCTAACCCCATTTAACACAGATTTCGACAAAAATCTATTATTACTCCATTTAATGGCTTGCTGGTCTGGCATTTAGTGAAATTCTACAGTATTTTCTATTACATTACCATATGGAAGCAAGCTTTAATCCATTTTAAAAAATCATATTCTCTGTTGTGATCATTCTGTGTAATTTCAAAGCCTTAAAAAAATTAAATTTTAATTTAAGTTTGATTGTTTTGCCCCCAAAAAACAGAGTTGATAAAGTTTTAGCCTGTGTCTTTGTGACCAAAACACCAACTTCTTAACTTCTCAGCAAAAAAGTTTAGTCCTCTTAAATGAAAGGCAGCAGCAATATGAATTTCTTTAAGGAAATGTGAGAGTTTTTATTTAATTATTGAAAATCAAAATAAAATACAATCTATGTTTAAGATACATGTGAACTGTTTTATGTACACGATGCTAATGAGAGTGAAGAAAAATGATCATCTCTATACAACGAAACATATCACACAGTTGAGTTTTACATTTAGTTTCACAGTTTTTGTTTCACAAACAACACAGACACGTGTATAAACGTGAACCAACAAGTTCAGAAAGTGGAAAACAAACTGCATTAATAATGTATTTTTTAACTGAGGTTGAAACAGGTGTCAGGTGGAAATCAGTGTTTACAGGTTCAAATGTGTTGATGGATTAAATCCCTTTCAAGTCTGCCATTCTTATTCACAATTTGACAGTTTCATTTGAAACGCTGCTCAATATTTAATGAAGTTACCCATTTTAGATCTCTGTAAGCAGTCATTGTACAAAGCTGTGCAGTCTTTGTGAGAGTCCCACCTGTCCCTAGAAAGAGAACAATTGAACTATTACTTATACCATTTCAAATGCAACAAATGCCACTTTTGGTGTACATGTATTTAAAAAAATACAACTTTTGGTTTAAAAGCTACTTTGAGTCAGGTGAAAATAAAGTGGAGATCCTATTTTCTACAATGTTTAAAAAAAAAAAAAACATCTACGGACTTGAATAATCAAGAAAATGCTACAAAATACATTTAAAGGCCTAGAGACAGAGATTAAATACTGCAATAAAAATGTCCTTTCTTTAAAAAATGGTAAAACTAGGCCATCTTCTACAATATGGTGAAACTTGGCACAAAGGAATATGTCTTGTTTCATTTTGATCCCAAAGGACAAACATGATTTTTGCTCATAAAAAAAAAGTCTCAAAAGGCTTTTAATGTGAAACTAATTAAAAGTTATTCATCTGAAGGTTCTGATTGTACCGTTGAGATGACATCTTGTGCACTGATCATCTCTTGTTTGAAGTATGTGATGTGACTGAGTCATTTTCTACGGGTGTGTAGCTCAAATATTAATCAATTCTTAGTGTAAATATGCCTTTTATTAATTTTATTCTACAGAAAACAGTTCTTCATGGAATTAAGAATAGCTTCTTAAACAGGAAAACAATGTTATAGTTTACACATGATTTTATAATCTTGATGCCATTTTTTTGTTTCATCTGTGGCATGTTCATTGCCTAACATTCATTTCAGATTTTGATTGCTTCTTAGAGAAGAAATTATATTTTGGGTTTTATCGTCCAAGACCCCATTGAAATGAAGTTTTTGTGTGAACTAGGAAAATATCTCAAAAAGTCTATGGATTCAGAACTAAAACACAAAATGCTATTATGTAAATAGAAACAAACAAGATCCTATGGATAATTCTAAATTTTTTCTTCATTTTTTATCTTAGACGTGTGAGATTATGGCATATTTCTCCATCGGCAATACAACTCAGACAAATATGTAATGTCTACATAAATTATTTCATTTAGTTGGGTTCCTTCCTTCGAAGCAGAATTTAGATGACTCAATTGGATTTGATGTACTCATCAGTCATGTTTGAGTATATCAGTTCACAATCATTTTAACTGAGCTTAAGACTAATTCTACCACAAGTTTCCAGTATAACGGTGGAGTTTTAAGATGTTGGTATTCCAATGTTGGTATTCCAATTGGTATACAAAGAAAAAAAATCGAAATTAAAATATATCTGAAACTGAAGCTTTCTAACAATATTCTGTACTAAATGGCATCACTTTATTCAACAACACATCACAAACCATCAATTAAAGTTTTGATTGTGGTAGCATCAGTAGTGGTCGTTTTACAACTTATCAGGATGAGAAACAAAAAAAACTAATGTTTGAAGAAGTCTAAACTACTGGAGAAATTCAGCAGATTATGGTGGAAAACAGATATATATATATACTGAAAATGTCTAATACGTAATATCTTACTGGATTTAGACTGTTAGCACATAGATGGTAACTCAAAGTTGACTAAATATTGTGTCTGATTTAAGATAAAATTTTCTAGGAAGAATATCTAATTATTAGCTTAAACACCTAAAATAAAAGAGCTACTGTACCTATAGATAAAAGAGAGTTTACAGAATATTTAAATCTGTTAGCTAAGCTCAATCCAATTCAACAACTATGAGAACACAAACAATACAAGGTATTCTAAATGCATGTACATCTTTTAAATGCTAAATGTTCACTTGTTAAGTTTTTTTATTTTTTTTAAATAGCCTATCAATAGGGCGGCATGGTAGTGAAGTTGTTAGAGCTTCTGCCTCTCAGCGAGAAGGTCACTGTGTCAAATCCCAGCCCAAGGACCTTTCTAGGTGGAGTTTGCATAGTCTCTTTGTAAATGGTAAATGAACTGTACTTATATAGCACCTTTCTATCTTATAAAGATACTCAAAGCTCTTTACACTACAAGCTGTGTCCTCATTTACCCATTCATACAGCACTCTACTAGATCTATACAAAGCTAATTGAACAAATCATTCTAAAGAGACTAATCCGAGCTTTATCACATTCACACACTGATGGGACACATCAGAGGCAATGAGGGGTTCAGTGTCCTGCCCAGGGACACTTCAGCATGTGACTGCTAGTGGATTCAAACTCCCAACGCTTGCATTGGAGGACGACTGCTCTAACCACTCAGCCACAGCCGCCCACTGCGTGGGTTTTCTCCGGGTACTCTGGTTTTCTCCCACAGACCAAAAACATACGTTAGGCTGAATGGTAACTCTAAATTGTCCCTAGGTGTAAGTGAGAGTGAATGGTTGTTTGTCTCGTTTGTCTCTCTGTGTCCCTATGATGGACTCGAGACTATGTGTCCCTGTGATTGACTCGAGACCTGTCCAGGGTGTACTCCGCCTCTCGCACAGTGATGGCTGGATATGAGCACCAGTGATCCCTGCAACCCAAAAAGGAAGAAGCAGGTAAAGATAATGGATGGATGGATAGCCTAGCAGTACATTCAAAATACTGTATTTTAAACCCTAAACCAACAGTTTCCACACCAGTGTATTTTAATCGAAAGCCTGGCAGTGCCGACTGTAACTCTTTAGAGAAATTACTACCCTGTAAGCCATGCTGTCACTCAGAAAAGAGCATCGACAGTACAGAGCATCAGGCTCCCCACCTTGTCGATAGTTCAATGGTGTGGGGAGCCATCGGTGGTCCAATCTGCAGCATCTCTCCTAACTTACCTTTTAACTTGTGGCTGGGAACACAATCTCCTGTTATCTGTGTTTGTCTGCGCTCTGGTATTTGAAGATAATATTTACCTACAACGTTCTGTAGTTTTTGATTTATTGATTTGCATTAGCGCATTAGCATTACTGCTCCTTTCTGATTTTCATTTCTTCTTTGTACATCTGTAACTCTGTGCATCCTGCCATTGAGATTCTGCTCACTCAGGTCTATCTAACCGAAGTGAGGCAGAAAGAATAACACAAGCCTCCTTTTTGCTTTCTTCATTCTTCTACTCATTCTCTCACTCCTCCCAGTGCTTGTCTCCTCTACCCCTCCCTTCCAATCCTCAGTCAGCTAGATAACAGAGAGATAGCGCTAATTGATTAGTTAAAAGCCTCTTGACTTCTCATGCTATTTAAAAGACCTCTCTGTAGTAGGAGAAACCACTTTTTGATTCAAAACTTGACAAGATTTGGATATGATCAAGCTACATCTGTTCATTTTTTTCCATTTAATGCTCATCAGCAAAGACAAAGGAAGAGCAATAATGGTTTTGCTCATCTGTGAGTTTGTGCATGTGTGCATTTTTACGTGAACTGCTAAAAAAAATTCACAAATGGATTTTGATGACATTTTCAGAAAGCACTAGTTTGTCATGTATAACTGATTAATGTTTGGAGTCAGCAAAATTCAAGATGGCCACAATGGCCAACAGACTTTAAAAAACACAAAAATGTCTGTTTTACAAATATTAGGCAAACATCTGGTGTGGTAGTTGCTGAGCATCTTCTCCAATGTTAACTTTAAGCACAGTATATTGAAACGTAAACCTTACTATTACTGTACTTGTTGGAGTCAACTCTGTCTGTTAAATACTTCATGAACCACTGGATGGATTTTAACAAAATTAATCATCAGCTGTACGTTTGAGCCTGAGTCCTGTTCTACTGGACCTTACTTCTTGTTCAAAAGCAGTTTTTGCTTCCCACTGTTGCCAACATGTTGCTCAGGGTTGGAGACTGAAACAAAGTGGACATTTGTTGTAGATAACTTTTACGAACTGGCATTTTATAATGTATGGGAATGTTTTTGTACAGTACCCTGAGATCACATTTGTTGTGAATTGACCCTATATATATCCATCCATCCATCCATCCATCCATTTTCTTTACCCGCTTATTCCATTTTGGGTCACGGGGGTCGCTGGTGCCCATGTCCAGCAATCACTGTGCGAGGGGCGGAGTACACCCTGAACGGGTCGCAAGTCCATCACAGGGCCACATAGAGACAAACGAGCCAAACAACCATTCACTCTCTCACTCACACCTAGGGACAATTTAGAGTTACCAATCAGCCTAACATGCATGTTTTTGGACTGTGGGAGGAAACCAGAGTACCCGGAGAAAACCCACGCATGCACGGAGAGAACATGCAAACTCCACCCAGAAAGGCCACTGGACCGGGGTTTGAACCAGGGACCTGCTCGCCGAGAGGCAGCAGCTCTACCAGTTGCGCCACCGTGCTGCCCTCCCTATAAAAAACTGAACGGAATTAAACATGGCAGCACGGTGGCGCAGTTGATAGAACTGCTGCATTTCAGCAAAAAAGTTGCCAGATCAAATCCCGGCTGAGTACATTACTCAATTTTCCCTAGGTGTGAGTAAGAGTGTGAATGGTTGTTTGTCTCGTTTGTCTCTATGTGGCCCTGTGATGGACTTGCGACCTGTCCAGTGTGTACCCCGCCCCTCACACAGTGATTGCTGGACATAGGCACCGGCGACCCCTGTGACCCAAAATGGAAGAAGCAGATAAAAGATAATGGATGGATGTATGGATGGATGGTTGGATGGATGGATGGTTGTTTGTCCTGTGATGGGCTGGAGACCTGTCCAGGGTGTCCCCCATTTCTCAAACAGTGACTGCTGGATATGAGCACCAGCAAACCCCGTAACCTGAAAAGGAAGAAGCAGGTAAAAGAAGATGGATGGTTGACTTAAACATCTGCAACTGATTAGCTTTTGAACTCAACCCATTTCAAGATGGCTACCACAGTTAATCAACCTCACCCAAAACAAAACCTACTAAAGGAAGAAATGAAGAAAGATTTCAGTATTGCTTGTATGTATTTGGTTGTTGTATGTTTATAAAAAGGATTCAGTAATTACTGTTTAGAAGTCCCTGCAAAAATGGTTACAGTTCCATTTTGTAACAGTAGCTCTGTTTACATGGACATAAGTAATCGGATCAAACGGCCGTTCGGAATAAAAACACGTCATGTAAACACCCTGTTTGGGATGTTTTTTGTTTATTCAGCATGATCCGAAATAATTTGTGATCAGAACGAAACGGATGGTTTACGCCAATTCATAACCCGAACGGTGTCCATGTAAACGCTTGATCCGTTCATTTTTATTCCGATTGTGAAAAACTGACCTGACTGCACATGTGTGACTTTGTCATTATTTAGTATAAGCATGTCAGGGAAGCAAAACTGGTCAGTGAGTGACACAACACTTCTACTAGAAACCTTGAAAGAGCTCAAAATGATCTGTATTACCTGTAGCTCAGTCAGGGAGTGCAGTGACGTCTCCACCGTAATTAAAACCTGTTGCGGGTCCATTTCGGGTGCTCAGATTTGTTTATGTTCTTCCCGGAAGTAAACCGGAAGTAGAACTTCTTCTGTGTTTTTTTAAGGAGAGTTTATCACTCTGTGCATGTCAGTGCTGCTGTTCAGAACAAAGCCCGCTGCATGTAAACGCTCGTCACGAACAGATTGTGCCCATGTAAACGATACATTTTAATTATTTAATCTGAAAACATTTCAATCCGGTCAAATTTTGCGCATGTAAACATAGCTAGTGTTTTGTCTTCTGCTCTTTTCCACTTAATATCAAAATAGCATATTTCAATTCAGACTACATTAAAATAAAGGATGCACCACATATGGATATTCCAGTAAATTATCAGTGTGAGTTCTAAAGTACAGGAAATAAATCAGCTTTATGTAATACTGTGGGGTGCCTACACTCATATCTTCACTCTTCTGTTTCATTCCTCCATTCTTTTTTCCTGTCTGTATATTCTTCCTCTGCTGTGGAGAATGATCAATATTTCAGTGAAGTGTCATTTCAGCTCCAGTCCTGTTTATTTCCCCAGCCTGCTTCAAGGATCTGAGATGAGATGCCCCTGGTGTTTTCCATCCCTGCCGAGGAATGTGCATACATGCACAGATGTGGACATATGTTCGGACACACGCTTTGTCAGGCAACCCACAATAATTTTACCAGCTCAACTAACACAGCTGGACTAACGAAATGCTCCACATGACTCTCTAAATTACCAGCTGCCCCGGGATGCTCCGTCCAGCTGCCCCTAGTGAGGCTTGTTCATTTGTGACAGAGGCTGTGTGACAGACTCCAGCAATGTTCACAAACACACACTCACACACAGATTCGATCCACAGGAAAGCTTGCAATTCCTCCATATGTGCATCTGTTGCGCTGGTGACTTCCCAGCGTTGTGGCTGTGTCTCAGCTGGGCTGATTCTCTCACAAAGCCTGCCACCTGGTCCCACATACCCATCCTGATCAGTCTCTGTCAATAAGAAAATTAAATCACCAGCTCATAAATGTGGCCTCTCAGCCCACTATCTGTAAACAGGATCTGGGTAAAGACCAGAAACATTTGGCAATGTATATCAGTATTTACTTAGTCGTGTCTGGTATGAGTCAATTAATTAAGTGACGATTGATTAGGATTCAATTTTTGATTAGCACCTGGTGCCAAAAAGTGAAAGGGCAATATTGCTTTTCCTATTTCTGTGTATCTCTCTCTGTGAGTGTTCATCTGTCTGTATTGTTAGCAAAATATCTCAGGAATCAGTGGATGGCTTTTATTGACACTTTCAGGAAGTAATCATTGGATGGACATTGCAACTGATTAAATGCCATTCAAGATCTTCACCAAAGCTGAGGAATTTATGTGAACACAAAAATGGCTACAACTCAAATAATTTTACAGGTATTGAGATCAAATTTGAGTGGTAGTAGAGCATCGTGCTCAAAAAATACTCAGAGGGCCACGCAATGAGCAATATTTGTGCTTATAGTTTTGAAATTTACTGTTTATCGACCATGTTTTTAGCAAATAATCCCATGAACTACTGGATGAGTTTTATGAAACTTTCATAGTGTAATTACTAGACATACATCTAGAACTGTTTAACTATCACACAGTTGCTGCAGATTTGTTAGCTGCACATGATGCCCAATCCACCTCAGCCCAAAGGTCCTTAATGGGACTGAGATCTGGTGACTGTGGAGGCCACTGGAGATCAATGAATCAATGACAGTGGTAGCACCCAGTGTGGTATTCTACTCCTGTAGCCCTTCTGCTTCATGTTGTATACAGAGATGGTATTCTGTATGTTTTTAGCAAGTGGTTATTTGAGATGCTTTTGCCTTTCTGTCACCTCAAACCAGTCTGCCCAGTCTCCTCTGACATCAACAGAACTTTATGGTCCATGAATATGCTGCCTAGTGAAGATTTTTTTTCTTTTTTGCACCATTCTCCATAAACCCTAAAGGTGGTTGTGGGTTAAAATCTCACTACATCAACAGTTTCTGAACCGCTCCGACCAGCCCGTCTGGCACCAACAACCAACCCACTTTCAAAATCACTAAAATTCTGTTTCCTTGCCACTTTGGTTTGAAGTTCAACAACTTGTCTTCACAATGTCTACATGAATAAGGGTGCATAGTTGCTGCCATGTGATTGGCTGATTAGCTATTTGTGTTAACAAGCAATTGAATAATTGTACCTAATAAAGTGGACGGCGAGTATATTCCTGTAAGGAATAGTCAGTATTCCCTTGACATTCAAGCAAAATGACCATATCCCAATGAGGAGGGATCTCTGTTGCTGCTTTTTGTTTTCATAGATGTTTTCATGCCTGCTTTGGTTTGGTTGTACAGGGGCTTCTGCCTAATGATCTGCATCTGATTAGGGAGATAAATCATTAGACACACTGGTTCATTACCATCCTTAGATTGACCTTTTTAGCCACGCAACAGAGTGTAAAGTATGTTTTCAGACATTTTCCACATCACAGCTTTACTTTAAACCTCTGTCCTTCCCTATTAGAAACGTGTGTCTTCGTCTCTACCCCCCCCCCCCCATCCACTAACAATAATTGATATTGTCTCACTTCATTATCGTTTTACAAAGTCAGAACAATCACGTTAATTTTTCCCCTCGCAGTGATTATTATTGTTAATTTTCACTTTATTGTCACCCATAAAAACTTACTTCAATATCATCTAATAATTTGTATGCCCTCATTCCTTTATGATCCAGATTTTGTCTTGAAATTAATATTATAGCTCGAAGCTGAGCTGAAAAATCACTTCATTTTAAATGGGCTCATCGGTTGTTCATAAAATAAGACAGAGAAAAGACTTTTTGTGTCTAAGATAGTTTCCACTATTTTATTTTATTTCTGCAGAAAGTGTGCAGAAGACAAATGTTTTAACAAATTCATAGAACTATTTATGTGGCTTCATTTGCGTTTTGTTTATTTGGACTCAATTCATCTGCTGACTTCCTTCCTTCCTTAAATAACTTTAACTAATTGCCATTTAATGTTTTTTTTTGTGGTTTTTTTTGTTCAGTGCCCTGAGATAACTTATGTTGTAACTTGGTGCTAAATAAAAGAACTGCATTGAATTGAATGTCATTGCATTTTGTATATTTTCCTGTGAGAGGGTATGAAGCAGCTCATATTACATACAATTAATTAAACACTTTAGAAATATTCATTTAAATAGTGCTCTTGCTGGTTAGAATTCAAACAAAAACATTTGAAGTTGGTGATTCAAATGCTAAAATATCTGATTTGGCAAAAAAGCACACAAAAAATAATTAAATACTGATGTCTTTTTAATTTTTTTAAAGTGAGGAAGACTGTCTGACTAGCAGCTTGATGCTACTTAGCTCTTTTACAGAATGAAAAATCTCTTCATAATCAGTTTTTTGACAACATCAAAAAGCTTGGAACATCATGGGTTTTATGGCAGCAAAACGTCATTTAGTGCTGTCAGTAAAAGGCACTGAGATAGTGGATGTAGCTTAAATTGTGGCCTCACTGCAGTTGATGGGGAGCGGTTCTCTTATAAATGATCAGTGCTCTTTTGATGATATGGAGCATTACAGACAAACAATGGTAGTTTGAAGCTCATCACTTGTCTGTGAGATCCATTCAGTTAAAAAAGATCAAAGTCAGTTCAAGAAGCATGATGCAGTGGGCACCAAAGCTAAAGCAGACTGCTCATTGTTATCTGTTACTAATGTTGTCCTTGCAAATAAAATGGTTCTAGTCTTATATTTTTCAGATTCATCAAAGCAGCATGAACTCTAAATGACACAGACTTTTGACTACAATAAAAGTAAATGGCATTTTATTTATTTATATAATATTTATTAATAGAAACCATCTGAAGCTCATGGGTTATTAAAATATGTCCTTGTTCATCTGTGTCTCCCTCCAAATTGTATTTCTTCACATTCCTTTTCTGTATTTTATTAAATGTGAATGTCATTTTACAATATATATATATATATATATATATATATATATATATATATATATATA
>NC_056503.1:37359398-37393728 GCF_014905685.2 Nematolebias whitei
TATATATATATATATATATATATATAGTAGTTGCTTGATTATCATGAGGGTTAGATTCCACTCAACCCTGTGATAGATGAAAATCTGCAAAGTAGAAACACTATATTTATTTAATATATATATATATATATATATATATAAAGGTTTTATAAACCTTTCCCACACTTTTACAATGTTCTTTTCTAATGTTCTAAACTCTTAAACCTATAGAATTTTAACATGTACTGTGAACAGTACTGCAAAATTTTACTAACCAGCTCTGCAGAACAGAAGCTCATTTCCGGTCCGACTCGGTTCCAGTTCTGCAGACCTACCCTGCATTGACGAGGCCCGCTGCCCCGTCCAGGCTGATGTACACGTTTGTGACTTTCCTGACAGTTCTGTGAGCTTAATAGATAGCGTATATTTGTGTTGCAAAACTATCCCTCTATTTTGGCAGAAAGCAGCGGCTGGAAGCACTGCTGGCTTCTGGGTAATGTAGTTCAATTCAGTTCAGTTTTATTATATAGCGCCAATTCACAACAAACTTGTCTCAGGGCACTTTTCAGAAACGTTTACATATAAAAGCCACTTAGTAAAGTTCTCTATCTAAGGAAGCCAGCAGACTCATTGAATATTCACTTTGATGCAGTCTCCCATCCTGAACAAGCACAGTGCAATAGTGGAAAGGAAAAACCCCATTTTAAAAGGAAGAAACCTCCAGAAGAACCAGGCTCAGCACAAGCAGCCTTCTGCTTTGACTGGCTGGGTTTGAGAGAACAGGAAGGAGAAGCAAACAAGTTCTTTTGACTACAGTGTAGGCCTATTGAAGAAAACAACAAAATGGCAGCGCCTGTTCAAAGTTTTTTTTTCTTTGATTTTTTATCTTGTACCATCCCAATCATGAGTAATATAAAAGTTTACAATTGTTGAAAAACGAGTCTATGAAAGTCGAATCGCAAAGTAGCAATTTATATATATATATATATATATATATATATATATATTGCTACTTTATATATATATATATATATATATATATATTTATATATATACATAAATGCATGCATTTGTTTTGCAAAGACTATAAATTTCATATTTGTTGAATTTTTATATTTATTTTATGGTGATTACAAAACCAACAAAGTGATCCTTTGATTGTGTGTTTGACCACAACATTCCAACTGCACTCCAAGGACACTCAACTCCATCAACAGGCAGAAACAAACAGGATCAGTTACAGAGTGACTGCTCCTGCTATGCAGTGGAGTAAGTCTCTGACTTGTGGAGCTGAAGATTTGATGCTGGTGCTTTGTGACTGTGGGTGTGTGAGGGGAAAAGTGAGGAATGAGAATTGATGCTCATTAGCTTTCCCTGACAGTTACACTGGACTCCTAAACCTCTAACATGTTTTTGACAGAAAATAAAATTTATTTTCTTGTGGGATGACCGGCTTTGAAGAGGAATAGACAGTGCTCAGTCATAGTGTATTCACTGACAGCTGACAGCCTGAAAAATCTTCTGTGTTTGTGTGCATTGGATAGGATGTGTAAAAATAGATCAAAGTGCTGTGTGGTTTCGCTACCAGAGAGAAACACACTTTATCAGCATGCTTCTCCAATCTCCCCATTCCCTGTTGTTACTGAAGCGTCCGACACGCAAGCATTCAACGACTGTGGCCAAAATGTTGGCATCGGCTGTGCTGTGCCAGTCTGTTTTGTTGCTGCGCAGAAAGACAAACAGGTTGAGCTCCTCTGGTGGCCATCCACCAGACCAGAGCAGACCAACCAAGCCCAACCAGCTGCTGCAGCTTGTCCAAGCTTGTTTGAATCAGCTCAGAATCTGGCACTGATCCACTCCCAAACCAATCATCAATTCACATCTAAATGTCCTGAAAGATTGATGAGAGGCCTAATTGTGCAGCAATCTTGAAGAGGTAGAAAACGCCTAATGGAACTCTGAGACCTGTCTTATCCTATCTGAACAAATTAGGAGCTGGCGTTGCTCACTCTTCAAGTTTTTCTTCTCCATCGAATTCTGAATGAGAATTTCTCATCACGTGCTCTATAATGATTACTCTAATCTCGATCCACAGTTTCCCCAGTGTCTTCTTTAGGGATTCAAACAGACTTGAACTTAAATTAACCCTAATCCAGCCACAGAAGCTGATTGCTGAGGTTGTATGAGATGTCAGTTTGACTTGAACACATTTAATTAAATACTGTATGTTCTTGAGTTCTCAGCTTATTTGGTGACACTGCTAAAACCATTATTGAATACATGTTTTAGCACTCTTTGAAGGAATGCATATCAACCACCACCATTCAATCTATGGTTTTAAACTAAGTTTTAGGTACTGTGATAATGAAGATTACCTGTGGTAACTATCTTGAACTAGGGAGACATTTGAGTGTTTCATTAAAATCCACCCAGATAAGATGATTACAGAGGAGCACACCAAGACACAGACAAAAACGTCACCATTTGGTCTTCAGTGGCAGACTGTAGGGGTTTGTTTTGTGTTCCTTGGTGTTGTGTTTATGTCTGCATCCCCCTACACCTCTGTTTCTACCTTTATAGGGTTTGTATTTCTTTAGTATCTGGCTCCATCTTGTGTTGTGTTTATGTCACATCCTCTGTCTCTGTCTTTGGCATCTGTGATTACTCACAGGTGTCTCCACTTTGTCTAATTAGTGTATCTTGTATTTAAACCTGTGTGTTTGTCTCACTCCTTGTCCTGGCATTGTATACTGTCCACTGGTGGTGTCCTGGTCTGCTGTTTTCTTCTGTAAATAAAAGATAGATAGATAGATAGATAAATAGATAGATAGATAGATAGATAGATAGATAGATAGATAGATAGATAGATAGATAGATAGATAGATAGATAGATAGATAGATAGATAGATAGATACTTGCTTGCTTACTTAAGTACTTACTAAGGAGGATTTCTTGTAAACGTCTGTATGACAAAAATATATTTGTAAACATGTAGAATTATCCTTGTGCAAATAACGAAATATTCATGTAAAACAAGATAAAGCATTGTTGCTGTATTTGATACTTTGCATGGCATTTGTTTTTTCTAATAACTGATGATTTAAAATGTGTTTTCATGGTGATGAAGGCAGTATGACGCCACTGCATTTTTTTTTAAATCAAAGCAAGCTGACCTGGAAAAATGGAAGGAAAAAAAATCATATCCACTTCTTCCTCCTCAAAGAAAAATTGATTATGTAGGTCAATTTTTAGCAGACTTGATTGAGTAGAGAGCCAGCCACCCATGCAGAGCAGAGTACTGTGTGTATGCAAAGCTCACTTCAATGAATTTCAATTTGCAACCATGTTCCTTTCACCATCCACCCACCTTTAAAATGGATCCAAAATGGCTGAAGGAAGTGTTACGGAGAAAAACCGCTTTGCTGACAGATATGCTGGTGCTTTTGATTAATTTTCCCATCAAATACTTGTCACAGCATGTGGCAGATCTCTTTTTCTATCTGACCTTCTCCTGTGTAATGCCTGTGTTCATAACAGCAAGCTAAGCAGATAATAACCTCCGCTAACACCATGGGAACAAAGGAGCCTATACAAACTGATGTTAAACTCTTTTTGTGATGCACAGCAAAGCATAAAATAAAATACAGTTTTAATGGGCCATTGTCTGGCCTGTAACCAACTGAACTGGTTCATCGTTGTTTCACCTGCTCATTCAGAGCATGCTGGAGAACTGACCGTGGTTTCATTTTAGGGTAAAGACACAGTAAGTATATTTTAGTAAAAGTATTTGATGTTGCGGTTTGAAACATGGTGGCACAATGTGTTTATTTCCAATACATCACTATGATAGTGATACGTTGGATTTGGATCCATATTGATCCATATGTTGTAACCAAACTACATAAAGCTTGTCTTTGTGCTGCCTGCCGCCAATAGGCGAAGGTGGACAATAATGTTGCAGCTACAGCTGGCTGACTTTATTAAACACAAAAAGGGCTGTTTGACCTCAAATTTTGGCATTAACTGTTGGAATACTCTGTTAGCAAAATATCTCATGAGTCCCTATATGGATTTTGATTAACCGCTCAGAAAATATAATTGGATGTTCATGTATGATGTGTTGCAGTTGGTAGAGCTGCCGTCCTTCAGCAAGAAGGTCGCCTGTTCAAATCGTAGCCGGGGGAGCCTTTCTGGGTGGAGTTTGCATGTTCTCGCCATGCTTGCATGGGTTTTCTCCAGGTACTCCGTTTTCCTCCCACAGACCAAAAACATGCATGTTAGGCTGATTGGTAACTCTAAATTGTCCCTAGGTGTGAGTGAGAGAGTGAATGGTTGTTTTTCTCTATGTGTCCCTGTAATGGACTGGAGACCTGTCCAGGGTGTCCCCCGCCTCTTGCACAGTGATTGCTTGATATGGGGACCAGTAGAAGACCAGTGGGCAAAAGTGGGCTAAAGGCCTGCCATTGCATGCGAGTTCACAAAGCTATTTTCAAGGTTTGACCAAAATATTTGTATCTCTAATAATTCTCAAAATAAGTTAGTTTTAGTTTACAATGCTGTCATGGAAGGCCGTGGGAAATATCCATTCTTTCAAGCATTATAAAACCTTTCTTTTTTGGTTGGTTGTTTCAAAGCTGATTTAATGCTCAAACCATTTTATTGCAAGATGCTTTTTTTTTTGTTGGTAAAATCGAAAAAGGTCCCGTCAACATCCAGTTGGAAGATGTTAAAATCTGCTAAATATTTTACAAAGTTTTAGACTAAAACCCTTTTTAGACAATAAAAAAGTGACTAAAAAAATGATGCATGTGTGTTCCTTGTTTCAGATGACTTCAGACTTCTATGGTTGATGTTCTGTCAACAGTAATGTCCAAAGTTTTATTTTTTTCATTTCATTTACCCTATATTTATACTGGGAGTCTCATTGAGCCATGAGAACTCATTTTCAAGAGAGACCTGTTTATGGAGCAGAGGGTGGGGTTTAAGGGTCTTGCTCAGGGGCCCTGAGTGAGGCGAATGAGGGTGGAGGCAGGTGTGGGTGTTTCACCTTTTCTACCCACATTTTGATGTTGACGGTACCGGGAGTTGAACCTGCAACTTTCTGATCACAGGCCCATCTTCTCTAACCTGTGCACCACCATCATCAACGGTTTTGACCGGTGGGTCAGGCGAACACCAGGAAGATTCATGATTGCAGTAGTTAGGACAACACTGAAGAGATGTCCACTTAACTGTTCCCTGTTCTTGTTTATGGCCAAAGCTGCTGTCATCATCAGTCTTGCCTTGTTGTTCCTCAAATCCTTCCAAACATTTTCCATTTTCCCTCCTCCCACTCCTAGATCTGCGTCTCCTTGCCCTTTATACGCCAATAACTAAAGCTGAATCTGATGTTAATCTGTGTTTACACACCAAGAAGCTGCAGCAGCAATTTACGTACATCTTTCCAACCCATTGTCTGCTTTTTGCATTTGGGTCAAACTCACCCACTGCCAGTGTATTTCTGCTTCTCCCTCACACCTTTTCTCTGCTGTTCATGCAACAAACATGTACACTTTAGTTTTCAACCTGTGCTAAATAATCCAGGGGGCCAGTAACTGTTAGAAGCATTTACAAGGAGCTCTTAAGCCATGACTCTTAATTAAATATTTGATTTATTTGATCAGTGTCCTGCAGTAGTTTCCACCAGGAGTGATGACTATAATGGACAGACTGGGTGACTTTGGAGAAGGGATGTTTACCAGGGTGGGCCTTCAGAAAAGAGATTAGTCCACTTCTGCTTATGCATCGAGTGGTGGGTTCTGCCTCCGCTGCTGGAGTGTCCAACACTCACTCAGCCTGATAAGGCAAGGAGAAACAGCTCCTGAAGAAGCTCACAGCATATGTTGGGATAGACTTTGACAAGCTTATATACAGGCAGGAAATGTGAGCATCCATGTGTGCATACAGACACGGCATTACATTTTTTTTTCAAGCATAAAACATGTTTTTTTAATGTCTGTTCTCGTTTAAAAAAAATAAAGGTTTTTGCTTCCTATAATGACAATGCAATTTATAAGGGAAAATTAACCTGCTTACTTGTGAGTGAAATCAGAGACAAACAAGGCGAGTCATAAACGAAGTAAGGATACACGGATAAAGAGAGACGAAGAAAGGGAGAGTAGAGGCGCCAGACGTGCAGAGGAGGCAGAAGTGGGTTCCCACAGAGTAATATGAGAGCAGAGGAGGTTGTGAGAGGAATGATGCAAGGGATTGGATCTTTCAAACGGTAATCGCTTAGCTACCCAAAGGGGACAACTCCCTCTTCCACTCTCCCTCGCTCTGCTCAATCCCCTGTCAGGATGAGGAGGAACAGGCAGTGGATTGAAATGTAAAAGAGGCAGAGGATCAGAGACAGGTGGAAAATGAGAGGAGCAAAGGGCAACGTTGGAGGGAGGAGATGAGGCAGAAATGGTGCCTGCCCCATCACTAGGACAAGGTGAAGGAATAGCATGTGTGCATGTGCGCATGCCTATACATTCATTTTCATGAGCAGTCTTCAGAAATATAGACAGGATTGGTCATTCATAAAAACAACAATAACTGGATGAACGAGACAAATATTTAAGTGAATAGTGGTTGAAAGCTACAGTTTTTAGGATATTTCAACCAGGCAGCTTCTTTCTGCCTAACATCTGATCAAACACTGACTTTCAGCAATCATTTCATCACTTTATTGTGAGCCAAATGTTGCATAGCAAGGCTCTGTTTACTTGATCCATGTGTCCTGTGCAGACATACATTTTCAACTACTAGCAAGATGAATTATTCAATGATCTAATTACAGCCATGACTCATTAAAGGACACGTGGAGTATGCATGATGATATTCAAAGAAAGAATAGTTATGAATCATGGATCACCCACTGTGAACACACATCAATCAGCACTGCCTTGTTCAATAAATAGAAAGTAATTGGGCCCAAAGAAAGTTAGCTGTTTGCAGGCAGACCTTATTAAATTTAAGGAAAAAAAAAACATTTCTAGTCAGTCCCAGACTAAAACCAGTTTCTTTAAAGGACCACAGTAATGGTTGTAGCCTGTTTACCAGCAAACATTTCTTGAAGCTTCATGCTGAGATCCTTCTATCCAGTTGAGCCACTAGTTAGCATTTCTCTCACAGCTATAGTGTTTTGATGCTGCAAGTTTATTTTATTGAAAGGAATGAAATTGTGGAGGTTTGTCTGTGTAATGTGACCCCCCCCACACACACACACACACATACACATGCACATACAAACACATATATTTATGAAAATAAGATGTAAAATATGATCATATGTTTCTTTCTAACCTTCCAAGTTCAACGTGTGTTAAACACTGTAAGAGCACTTATTTGAAATAAAATCATAATTCTAAAATCTTTGGAATAAGTTATGTTAGCTAAACCTGAGTAAAATAATTGGTTATGTGGTGTGATAGTAGCTGGGAGTTCTCAATTCACTCAGTCACTGATTGGGAGAAGTATTTTCTTAAGATTTTCCATTGAATTTTGGTGTGCGTCCTTTTGTTAGCAAAATTAATTTTGATTATGCTTTTGGAAAGTGGTTGTGGCAGTGACTGAAAGTCATTCTCAAATACTCCGAGAACTATTTATTGGAGGGCAGCACGGTGGCGCAATCGGTAGAACTGCTGCCTCTCACTGAGCAGGTTACACCGGTTCAAACCCCGGTCCGGGTGTCTTTTCTGGGTGGAGTTTGCATGTTCTCTCTGTGCATGTTTCCTCCCACAGACCAAGAACATGCATGTTAGGCTGATTGGTAACTCTAAATTGTCCCTAGGTGTGAGTGAGAGAATGAATGGTTGTTTGTCTCTATGTGTTCCTGTGATGGACTTGCGACCTGTCCAGGGTGTCCAGCCTCTCGCACATTGATGGCTGGACATGGGCACCAGTGACCCCCGTGACCCAAAAAGGAAGCAGGTAAAAGATAATGGATGGATGAAACTATTTATTGGTCCACATTGTTCTTGAAACTTGCCAACATTGTCTGTTTGTTTGTCTCACAAACCAGGAGATAAAATTACTGAAACTTTCAGAAAGTAATATTTGTGTTGATTACAACTTCTTGCCATTTTAAGTCAAACCAGTTTAGGATAGCTGCCTTAGCTAATCAAACTTTTCCAAAAAAAAAAAAAAAAACAATAACTGGCCATAACTTACAAGCAATTACAGATAATGACAAAACATTTATATAGTAGTAGCTGACCACAACACATTTGGCAAGCATTAATAATTTTTATCAGCCAGATGTGGCTGTGGCAAAGGCTTCCATTTCTTATACATTACCTAAACTAATAAAAATACTGCAATAAACAGTGGTGTAATAATAATAATCTCATGCATGGGCACATGTAGATGCTCCCATTCATCATAAAAAGGCTGCTTTGAAACGTCTGCACATTGACAGAAGAATTTAAACTTTTAGGAAGTTTGTGTAGAGGAGGAAGACAGGACTTGTGTGGAAAGTTTTCAGTAAACACACAACTAAATTGCTTCTTTCATAGTGGATTTTTTTTTGTTTGTTTTGGGAAAAACTAACATTCTTGGGAAAATTATTTACAGTAGTGTTGTACTACTCTAGACCGGTCTTGGTCTTGAGACCACGTTTTGATGGTCTCGGTCTTGTCTCGAACTCAACTGCATTTGGTCTCGGTCTTGTCTCAGTCTTGGACATTGAGGACTCGGGATTTTATTTCAAGACTACAACTGTGGAAATATCACTAAATTATCAGAATATTGTCCAGTTTATTTGTAAAAATCTTTGATTTTATTGGATGCAAAACATACTGATTCAAATCCAAGCGATAACGTGACTCATTGCTAAATACATTTTTTTGTTACCTGCTGTCACGCCCACCCCCTTTCACTCTCACAGGTCACTCCCGATGTTGCCAGATTGGGCGGTTTACTGCCAATTGTGCAGTTTTCATTCTGATTTTGCTGGGAACTCTGGGAAGATTTTTGTTGCATTTTGCCACATATTGTTAAATTATCTTGGCTTGTACCGATGTGTGTTCATGTTCAAACAGTAAATGTACTGTAACAACATATTAATTGGGTAGATTTTTGTCTGATATGGCAGTTTTTCATATATTTTTGGGCTGGAAAACCTCGACTCTATCTGGCAACACTGGTCCAAGAAAATGAGAAGTGATTGTCTGGATGTGGGAGAAGACGTCTGCCAAATCATCAGTTATAAAATTTGCCTATTTAAATCACAAAGAATATATTTGAAACTAATGCAACTATATGGGTATCCTTGGTCTTGAGTTTGGACTTATGAAGAGCGTGTTGCCACGTCAGTTTTTTAAGGCTTGGCATGTGATGAAACTGCTTCGAATGTAACAGTTGTGTAATTTTATTGTTGAATCACATGAAGCTAGGCCACTGAATGTTTGATTTCTTTATGTAGCTTTGAAAATGTATAAAAGCTGATATATTCATTCAAAAGCAAACTTAAAGTTGCAGTATGTAACTGTTATAAAAATATTTTATAATAACATTTTATGTTATTTATTTTATTTGTGGTCTTGGTCTCGACGGTCTCGGGCTAGATGGTCTTGAACACAACACTAGTTTACAGTAAAATAAAGCAGCTTTAGTGCTTCATTTGGAAGTTGGAGACGGTTATCCGTAATGGCCCATATTGGCTTTATCTCCTTGTTTTTTTCAGTGGCTACCATTTTAGACATACATCTGGTGAGCTGAAACAGGGCTCTCCTCCAGGCTCGTGACTATTGCCAAACATGAGGATTGGCTCATTTGATCAGACTTTCCTTCACTCCACTAAATATTCCTTTACCTTTTTTCTTTTCTATCATTTTAAGCACTGGTCTTTTTTCATTATCAGCCACTAAATCCTATTTTCAGACAAATGCCTGAGAGAAGTCATCAGAAATAATGACAGGACTGTTTATTAGCACAGATGGGAGGATAGCTAAATGTTTTGGAGAGGCTTCAGGGAGGTATAACTCATAACTGGTCTGATGCTGTACAATAAGGAGATTTGTACATTGTGCTGAAAGGGCAGGGAGTCTTTTTTTGGTATTTTTGAGGAATGAGGAGGTAGAGGGTGTGCAGACTGCAAAGAATGTGATTTCTAATGAACAGGTAAAGTTCATAGGAAGAGACAACTTGTGTGTGTATGTGTGTGTGTTTGTTTCATGCATGTATACTTGCTCACAGTTATTGATCAAAAGCCTTGGACTTTCTGACCCTTTTAGCACCGTCGTTCAAGCAGCTTATTCTCACCCAAACGCCCCCTCGGTACTGATTGAATGTCAGGACTGAGGTCATGCAGCGCTGTTCTACTTGACTCACCAGGACAGCATATCTGGAATGTATTTTATTTTTTTACATTTCCTGCCACCTTTTCTTTACCACTGGGTGGGGAGAGGCTTTAACACAGCCATGCAAAACTGTCACCATGCAGGACAAAATAATATAAATGGGAGTGGAAGGACAAGTTGTCCATGTGACCTTGCTGTGGGCATGGAGATGAGTTTTCTGATGCATTCTTCTTTCCAAGATGTCTCTGCTTGTTTGGTTATATCTGGAAGATGTAAGTTACAAAATAATAGATTGTGCCCTTTTGTTTGAAGCAATAATTCAAGTGTGATTCTGTGGAAAAGTTATGAACAATTACCTTCTTACCTGTTGTAGATAGCTCTTTGGATTACCTCAGTTTGAAGAAATAAAGGTTACAGTAGTGCCTCGTTTATCACGGGAGTTTCCGTTCACAGTCCACCCACAATAAGTGAAAAACCATGGAGTAGGAATAGTAGTACAAGTAGTAGTTTATTTTAGTATTTGTATATAAAGATGTTTTAAACCCTTCCCACACTTTTGCAATATTCTAAACAATGTTTCTAAACTCTAAACGCTCTAAAAGAGTAGATCATGTCATGATCTTCGCTTTCTCTGCCAGCGCTCTTGGCCACGCCCACTTCTCTGCTGCAAAGCAGAGAGCACATGATGCAAGAGGAAGCTTTTTCCTGTACATGTGCAACAGGTGCTAAATAATTTCAAATAATTTATTTTAAATAAAAGAAGTCCATGCCGATGGTGCGACTCAACCATCAGTCATCCATTTGTATGTCATGTCCACTCTTACTTTGAAAAACCACGAAAGCGCGAGTCTGCGAAAGTCGAACCTTGAAATTTCGAGGGATTACTGTAATTCTGATTGGATTAATGAACTAACAGCTAGTCTGAGCAAGATTAAGACAAAATGAATTGTTGCCATCTTAAAATAAATAAAGTTTCAACAAATTTGAAGTCAAGTGGAGATTATTTTTCACATTACACAGTTTTGAACATTAAGTTCTCTAGTTTTATTTTTATTTTTTTTCATGCACACAAGAAAAATAACATTTTTGCTGGGAAGAAGAAAAATAAACGATAGTGGTGTAAAGGTTTAAAAAAGAAGCATTCGCATGAACCACAAAAATTGTTGCAATTGGAGGCTTGAGCCTACCTACAATAAAGCAAATTAAACTATCATTATTTTAGTGGCTTCCAGTCTTATTTATCTAATTAGACCTAATGCTTGAGAGCCACATCCCACTTAGGTCCCTAGTGGGAACCACTGTATTGAATATAATTGTATTGCTAAGTTGCTATGAGACTTTGTTTTCAGACCATCTAATTTAATTCTTTCAGTAAACCATGTTGTTTATCGTCTTTGATTTTTTATTTATTTTTAGGATGAATAAAGATCCTGAGATGCATTTATTAGTAAATCAACGCCAGCATTTTATAAACTATGATGATGGTCTTTGAACCACTCAAGAGGAATTTTTCTATTCTGTTTCTGGCTTGGCACTCGGTAAAACATGAATTTTATTCTCTGACATTTAAAAAAAAAAATCTCTTTAAGGTTATGTACCTTAGATTTATAGCTGGCAGACATCAGTAGCATTTAGGTGCATATTTCCTCCACATGATGAAACTTTGCAAGTGAATAGTGAAATTACTTCCAAATTGAGGCAACGTTTGTGCCTCCGTTACCTGCAGTCAGTACCTGCTTACTCTCAGTCAACAAGCCCACTGGGAGTTTAAAAAAAGGCTGTGTTTTGTCAAAGTCTGCATTTTCAAATTCCTAACAAGCGTATCAAACAGAGTACATTGTAAATTAGTCTTTTTTATATTAATGAAACCCAATTCTGTCACTTTCCTCTTAGTGATTTCTTTCCAAAAATTCAATTTTAAATAGATTTTCCAACCTTAAGCTGTTAATGAGAAAACTGACACAAACAGCTTTAATAGGCTATAACAGAAAAAACATAATAATAATAAAATAAAGACCTATTGTAACTTGAAGGAATCCATACAGTCCTCAGTTTTTCATTCCAGGGCTTTTCACTAAGGCCCAGTGTGCATAACGTTGTTTTTGAGTGACCCGGTTCTGTCTTTTATGTACACGACAACCACACTGTTTTCTCAGAAACCAAAACTTGCTGAACTCAGGCCTCAGAGAGGAGGTTTAGGAAGATCCACAACCATGCCCAAACTTAATCACTTGGAGATGTACATCTAATGATTACCTTCAGAAAGTTTCATTAAAATCCGTCCAGTAGTTTGTGAATAATTTGCCCACAGCCAACTAGCAACATTTTGAAAACAGATCATGTGATCATTCAGTGCTCAGAATATATGCTGGGGATGACTCTCAGCTAAACTGTAGCTCAAATCTGTAAAACTGACTGAGCCATTTTTGTGTTTGCTAATCTGACTCCACCCTCTTGACTTGGTTTACTCCAGAAGTTATTCAGGTGTCGATCCATGGATTACTTTACGACTTTCATTTAAATCAGACCTCTCATTCATGATTATTTTGCTAACACTACAGACAAGCAGACAGACACAGATGAGCAATAATGAGTGTGATGACAAATCTCTACTAAAAGGTGGAATCTGAGATCAAGCAACATTAAAAATGACGCCCATACTGTCCAGAAGTAATCTTGAAACACTAATACATGCTTTCATTGCATCCAGGCTCGATTACTGCAATGCACTTCTGTTTGGAATCAATCCGACCTCTATGGCACGTTAACAACTGGTTCAAAATGCTGCAGTCAGATTGTTTTACTGGTACAGAAAAAAGAGAGCACATTTCTCCAGTTCTGGCCTCCCTTCACTGGATCCCAGTTGTTCTGCCCCCTCCTATCTCACTGATCTGCTGCAGCCATATGTCCCACAGCGCTCACTGAGGTCAGATGCTTTTATTGGTTTCTGGCACTTGTTTTAAGCCCAGAGGTCCAAGACTGTGTATGAGTTACCACTGCATGTCAGGCAGGCTCCCTCACATACTGTTTTTAAGTCTCGTTTAAAAACTCACTTTTATTCCTTGTCTTTCCATCCAGTGTGAGTCGATTTGTAACGTCACTGTTTTTATTATTTTAGTCATTTAGTTTCTTATCTTTACCTCTGTGGATTTATGTATTTTGTCCTGTGTCCTTTGCTTGTTTTGTTTTGCTGTAGAGCACTTGGGTTGGCATTGTTGCTGTTTTTAAGTGCTTTACAAATAAAGTGGCATGGTATGGTATTTATTGTGTGTGAGTGTGTATGTGTCACAAGAACTTATGTGAGCTCCTATTGACAGAGGAACCAAGGTCTTGCCCCCCAGTAGACCTGTTTGTGGTTTGCTCAGTTCTGAGTGGAAGTCTGTGATTCGTATCATCTGTTTGTCTCTGCTTCAGGTTTGCCTCACACCTCCCCGCACCATCAAAACCACTAATGAACTTGACTCTCGAGTCAACTTTGTAAGACGCCCTTCATCCTTTTCAAATTTGCTTTAAGATCAATCAGCAGTCATTCTACTCAGATGACAATGGAGGAGGAGGTCCAGACAGCTTATGACATCTCTGGCTTCAGATTTCAGCAATGACTGCATTATTAACCATGTAATCTGATAACTTCTGAAATGGCTTCTCGGTGCTGAACATTGTTTTGTTTCTCTTTGGAAGGCGCTCGATGGGAGTTTATTAAATCAGCTCTAACTGTCCCTTTTACAATGTCTTGTTCCAATCTTTATCGCTTCCCATGAGATGTTTCCAATAAAGGCAGTTAATTCATTTCAGTGTGCATTGCTGTTTGTGTGTGTCGGGTGCCATAAGACGCTTTGTGAAAATTTTGATGAAAGCTGTGGAGGAAATATGATTATCACCTGGCACCATGAAAAGCAGAAGATCATATGTTATAGGTGCGCATGCTCTTGTTTGTTTGTATATCTGTTAGCAAAATATCTTGTGAAACAGTGAATAACTTTTGACAGTCTCAGAAAGTACACAACAAATCAAGCTTTGTCAGTACAAATATTGCGACAGCTCAGTAGATCTGACAGATATAAAGCTAATATTTGGCGTGATACTAGGTGAGATTCAGCCCTATCATATAACTAGAGCACTAAAAGATCTAGCAAGACCTTTATTTAAAACTTTTGCGTTATCTGTAGGGATCAATTCTGTCGGTCTGTTAGCAAAATAGCTCATGATCCATAGAACGTATTTTGTCGAAACTTCCAGGAAATATTAATTGGAAATATATCTACAACCGATTAACTTTAGATGCAAATAAATCTGATTCAGGATAATAATTACAGCTAAATAAACATTGTGATCCCAAAATGACTTTAAGCATTTTTACAGCTTCTGAGCTAAAATTTAATATGCTAGTAGCTGAGACATATTTCCACACATAGTCAAGTCAAATTTAGTTGTATAGCACATTTAAAACAGGAGCTGTTACCAAAGTGCTTGGTAAAATTAGTAAAAATAGTGGTAAAAACAGTATTAGTATAGTATAGGTATAGATAGATACTATAATAGTATAGTATATGTATAGATAATAGGTAAAAACTTGGCAGAAATAATCTAGCATCAACAGATCACACAATAATTTTTATTTTATTTTTTTTTACTTTGGCATGCAAGTTAGTGGGTGGTATGTATTTCTTCAAGGAATGTTAGTTACGTTTGAGTGTAGTTTTTAATTCTTCCTCCTCAAGACTCCCATCAAATACACCAATCTTATCCAAAACACAACATTCCCCAGTCCCCAAACCTCACAATGTTTGATCACCCCAATGTAATATATGTTTTGGGGTTTTTTTGTTATATGGAGATTTGCTTTTTTGTCCCCACTAGGAAGAGCAGCTCCCTTGAAGTGATTTTCTAATCAGATTTAAGGATCCACAACATGAATAATATCCACTCACACAGCCGAGATGGACACAGCGTGCTAAAAGTTTAGCTCTCAGCTCCACAAAACAAGGGCCAGTTAAAATAAGGAAAAAACATCCGACAAGAGATAAAAGATAGTCCTCTGAATTTTCACCAAGGACAAGACTGTAAATTGTTTTATATTCAGAGGAAATGGTGGACGTACTGGCTGTGAAACACAGTGTGTGTTATTGTAATCTATTATATCTTTGACAGTATTCACTGCCAGACCTTGGAGGACAACAGCACTCACACCGCACATGGCTTTAAGATGTCCTTGCTGCAGTCATGTTGAGCATTCTCAATGCCAAACCAGCAACTGTTCGAGTCTGTCTCCCCACCTAAAAGAGCAAATGTGCACACTTGAGCTGGGGCGTGCAATGCCAAAATGAGCAGTGCAGCTTTTGATGAAGCACACTCTTCATTCATCAGACGTATTGTTTGTGTTTGGGGATCTCTGTGGCAGAGTTCACAATCTCACGGAGATACAAAGAGCAAATGACAGCGGTTGTTGTGTTGTTTGTTTCATTGTACGAGAGGACTTGTGCAAATTAGGGCCTGAGCTGTCCTTGATAAAGTCCATTAGCGCGTTAGAGCACAAAGGGAGCAATTGAGAGTTCAAACTGACTGTGGGATGTAATTAATTATATTAGCTGGACTTTCCCAAAAGAGAACTGATAAAGTCACTTATAGATGTGTTAACAGGCTGTGTCAGCACAAAGAGAATAGAGATTCGTTGTGTTCCCAGCCTTGCGTAATGATCAAACTCGCTTCTAAACTGGTTAACAATATTTTGTAAATAAATAAATAGAAGAGCATTAGTTAGATGTTGATTTCCTATAGAGGTCATGCACATGATAAGATAAAAATCTTCCCTAGTCTGGTTATGCCCCTCTGCTCCCATTTTATCCACCCATGGTCAACGAAAATGCAAAAGGTTAGCTGCTTTGGAGTGTAAATTGTTGGACCAGGCCCAAAGGAAAGATGGGAGGGAAAAGCTATGGTGCAACCCAGCGTGCAAACAGACTCGGCAAAAATGTATGCACGTCTTATGAGATGTGCACAGTTGGATAGTCATGAATGCAAACGTATATTAAGACAAAGGATAGGTTAAATGGGCCATTTAGCATCTTTAGCATTTAGCAGAGTCTGTATAACTGCTGTGTTCAACAAACGTGTGATAGAAGAAGAAAAACTTGTTTTTGTTTAGCATTTTAAAAATCAGATGGATGTTTGTTCCTTGGTGTGTAGTCTGAATGAAACCTGCTCAGCTGTGCCCTGCAAGAAGGCTAAACCATGAGCTTCACACAAGCTGATATGACAATTTTAAAGTTTTATACCATTCATGCAATCCTGGTTGTTTACAACAAGAATGTCTGCTAGTACGCTCAGAGTTTAAATTTGCTCAAAAATCCAAACATCTGACGTAAAAATAAGAGATTAAGATACAAACGCACAGTGCTTATTTTGTCTGCTTTAAAATGTGATGACTTTTCATCTTGGGCAGCACGGTGGCGCAGTTGGTAGAGCTGCTGCCTCTAAGCAAGAAGGTTGCCCTGGTCCAAATCCTTGTCCTGGGGGCCTTTCTGGGTGGAGTTTGCATGTGGGAGGAAACAGGAGTACCCGGAGAAAACCCACGCATGCACGGAGAGAACATGCAAACTCCACCCAGAAAGGCCCCTGGACTGAGATTTGAACCAGGGATCTGCTCACTGAGAGGCAGCAGCTCTACCACTGTGCCACCGTGCTGCCCAAAATGTGTCCCAGTCAATTGCATTTTTATCTACCATAGACTTTACAGACAATTCCACATCATTTTAGTTCCCGTTACTATAAATTCCATTACAAACCCCCCTTTTAGGTCCAACCAGGCACCCAGGCCTTGTTCTACAAACTGTCCTAACTCAGAAATAGGGTCATATTTAATGTCCTTAATTCACATATTCTTTGGTAGATAGCAGCTATTGTTGTCAAGGCCAGCATTTTAAATTATACCAGTTTTTAATTTACGATTTTATTCTCTTGTAGTATTTGAAAGCCCACAACTAATGGAAGCTGCCATGTTGAATGTTTTATCACCTGGGGTTGTGGGTGAGTGAAGTGAGTGTGTTGGCATGCAATGTCACATGGGCTACTGTGGCATGGGGCTACAAAAATGTTTAAAGACTGCATGTGGAGTGCAATCCCACTGAAGGATATGTGATTTTGTTTATTTTCTGGAAAAAAGAACAGCATTACACTGAGTAGTTAGAGTTTCATGTAGAAATGACAGTGATTTGAAGCCACTTTATCCCAGCTTATGAAAGGCTAATTAGATTTCTGCAATTCTTGCCAGGAAAATAAACACTTTAGCTATAACATGTTTTCATTTGTTGCTGGTTTATTTGTGACTTTAATGTAATTTCATGTCCCACTTTTTGCACTTGCTCATTCTCTTGTTAACAACAGGAGAAATATCTCCTGTGCACAAAGGCCACATCTGTTTCACGCTGAAATGTGCTGAACCAGAGAGTAAATGGCTTTGAATATCACTATCTGCTTAGATCTCTTGGTTTGTATTGATCTTAGTTTAGCAGTAAATAGCCTCCTGCCTGTAAGAAAACAAGACAAGAACAGTGGAAAGCTGTCTATGCTGTATGTCACAGCAAAATCTTTCGATCTATATACAAAATAAAAATGTAGATTGAGCTGTGTTGAAGCTTAATGATTGACTGTGTGACCTTAAAGTTCTACAATCTTGAATCGTAGCTAGAAAATCACCCTCCATTTGTCTGAGGGCTGCTGAAGTGAACTAAAACATTTTTCAGACTGAGACAGATGACAGATGAGCTGGCAGAGGATGGGTTTTAGACAGAGCCCATTGACCAGAGAGAAGAACAAAGTGGAATTAGAAAGCTCTCTATTACCTTGACTTTGCCTTTAGAGCAATTGGAATGGTTGTGGGGGCTGAGGAAAATCTTCCAGCTGAGCTGAAGAAATAGCCCTTGTCAAATCCGTAGACACGGGCTCAGCTTGCACCTAGCAAGAACGAGGGGAATGATGAATGTTTTAGGAGCCAGTGCTCCAGGAACTGGGATTTTACAGGCGATGAGCACTAGGTTGAATTAGACCAGACAGTCACCAGGGAGATACCAATCTCAAGGGAACGAAATCTAGGTTGCACATTCAGAACAAGCAGTCCTTAGTTTTGCTTGCACAACAGTTGCCTGGCCAACCTCAAACGGTTTCTTAATGCTTCGAGTCAAAGCTAGTATTAATTATGTCTTTTGTCCCCTCTCTTGGAGGAAAAGCTAAGAAAAATGTCTTTGTAAAGCTTTGAAAGTAACTTTGTTTAATTTAGGAAGTTTTGCTCTTAATTTCAAGGCACAGTTTCGTTATATAATGCCTGTTTTAATGAACGTCTATAAAAGAAAATTCACAAAATGTTCAGAAGGAAAAGTACGGTGTATCTATAGGCAGTCAGAAAACATCTGAGTCACTTCCTGTTGCATCACTACTGCCAACGCAAAGCAAATTACTTTTAATGTCATTGTTTTCTTCATGCTATAGTTCAGTCATTATACATAACAGTCGGATACACAGGATGTGGAATCACCTTGAGCAGGTTTATAGTTGAGGATGTGTCTTCTCTTCCCAGCTGTAGAGGATTGACTGCTCATCCATCTTCAATTTTTCAGCAGCTTCAAGAATCTGGTTTGAACATGTTCCCGGAGAATATGCAGGGCTCAATATTTTCACTCAAGCTGCTTTTAAAAAAAATCATAATTTCATCAGGTGTGGCTGAGCTGACATCCTTATATCCTTGAACACATTTTAGAGTTGGGAAAGCAAAACATATTGACTTGTTCATTCCCACTTGCTCTCTTGCCTCTCACTTTCGTTTCTCCCTTGTTCAGTTATCTTGTCACATTTTGCCTCTCTGTCTATCTGTCTCCGCCCTCTCCTCTCACGTTATGAACTCGCTCAAAAAGAAGGATGCTTGCGCAGTGAAAACTGACAGTCTTTTAGTGCTGGTGGTCTCTGATGTAGACAATGAAATTTTAAAATCAACACTTCTGTTTGTCTTTAATTGCATGTCAGCTTGCTCTGCACTCGGATTCCAACTGCTCTGTGGGGTTAGCTGCAGTCTTTCTGGGTCAGTGATGTTCAACAATACCCAGCTGTCATTGGTGAATAGGTGGTGGAATTTAAGCATGTAAATCAGTGGTGGGATGTAACGAAGTACAAGTACTTTGTTACTGTACTTAAGTACGTTTTTCATGTATCTGTACTTTACTTGAGTAGAGTTAAACGTGGTTATTTTTTTACTTTTACTCCACTACATTTTACATTAAGCATCTGTACTTTCTACTACACTACATTTCTGTAATGTGTTGTGTTACACATTGCATTCACATTACGTTTTTTGATTCGTTCGTTAGTTTGAAGTAACCAATGGCGAGAGGCTAGTTGGTCTATTGAATCACTACAAAGTGGGCAGGTTAAACCCGCCTCTTCAAGAAGAGCTGGGCCAATGAAGAATATTCCAGTAGATACATCATTGAGCTGGGCGCACCCACAGCACCACTAATACACTCAATATGGATTCCTCCATAGAGAGTCAGCCAGAAGATACATGCCACCCATGGCCTTATTGAAAGATTATACGAAAGTCTGCTCAGTACAGCAGGACAGATTCTCTCTCCCAAAAGAGCCAGACTGGACTCAAAAACTTTGAAAATAAACTTCTTCTGAACTTGAACAAGAAATTATTGCTGCAATATTCAAATGTGTCAGTTCATGGATGTTAGGAGACAAGAGATGTCTCCAAATGGCTCGACACTCAGGTCCAAGTTTTGGAAATGGTGTCAGGAAGTTAAAATATTGTTCACTGTTGACCCATTACAAGGTTGACTAGACAGTATTTAACTAGAGTTGAAGACAAACTGGAGTTGAAATGAGCAGAGCCTATTTCGTTGTTAGGTCTAATGCTCCTTTTTTCAGGCAGACAACATTTACTTAAATGTGTTTACTGCACTTAAAATGACACATTGGTTTTGCTTTGTGTTAAATAAAAACTTTCAAAGGTATAATCAATCATCTTATTTTGCTTAATGTCATTTAACTCATCCCTGAAATTCTGATGCACAGAATCACAAATCCAAGTGTGAACTGTGTCACAGAGTAAACACAATAAAAACATGCAATATCTGCAGCATCGTTCATTAAAATGGCAGAACAGAAAATATGCATACGGTAGTCACACTTAATGATATTGTAGACCATTGTATTAAGTAATACATTAAGCAAGTACTTTTACTTTTAATACTTTAAGTATCTTTAAGAGCAAATACTTATTTACTTTTATTTAAGTAAAAACATTAATGTGGTACTTCTACTTTTACTAGAGTACATTTTTGTCTGTTCATTTGTACTCTTACTTAAGTACAGTGTTTGAGTACTTTCTCTACCATTGATGTAAATTACCACGAGTAGTTTATGGGTGGTGTTCTAAAAATTAGGGATTCAGTTTATCTTCACATCCCTTGATAAATAAGGACGTTCCTAACATACGTCAGTAACTATCACAGCAGGAAATATTACATATGGGTAAAATTTGGCTAAAAGTTTATGTCCATCTGTATATATGCACTTTTTTTATTTCTTCATTGTCAAGTTGCAAAGGCTGTAGTTCCTGGGGCAACCAGACATCCCTCTCCTTAACAATGCTCTCCAGCTCCTCCTGGAGCCATAATCTCTCCAGCAAGTTCTGGGTCTGCTCCAATGTTTCTTTCCAATGGGATGTTCCCAGAAAACCTCCAGAGGAAGGTGCCAAGGAGGCATCCTAATCAGATGCTCAAACCACCTCAGCTGATTCTTTGTGTGGTGAAAGATCTTCAGACTCAGCTCTTGCTTTACATAAACCAGCTAGCCCTTAAAAGCATTTTATACAGGACCCAATACAGAATGCTTTGGGAAACGAAATCAAAAGATCGAGGGTTAAAGATGTATGTGGAAAAATGACATTTGTCTACTACTATGTGCAGTCTGTAAAAAAGTGTGTAGTATCAACATTTTGTGTATAAGTATGTTCAAAAGATTCTAGTCCCCAGCTGTACAGCAAGTGTTACCCTGGGTTTATTCAACTATCAGTGATAAGACAACGTCTTCCTTATCGTTGTTCAGACATGGCAGTAAGGTGAGGAACACAGAGAAATTACCAGAAAGGTTAATAATATATACCTTTAATTAAAGATATTTTCAGTGTGACTGAGCAAATGTGTGATGTTGGCGGGGAGCAGGCTGGTCCAGACACAAAATGTACAGAGAACTCACCATCTATCACATAAATGACAGACTGACACATGACTACATGATTATTCATAGTCTTCTCAAGTCCTCACCTCCTACGACGAGGCCCTTCCTTTCGCACAACATCCTGCTGTTCTGGAGAAGTCTCGAATGCTGGCAAGCCGTGAGTTTCCCCAAAGTGAATACGAGTTCTTGTAAAATCATGAGGAAAATCCATCTTTCCAGCATCTACGGTATCTATTTGTGGTCAAAAGCTCAAAGTTTGGATGATTATAGTTTCAGGTGTGACAACTGTTAAGGTGTCTCCATTTTCAACCTTTTATGTGCTTTTTCAGTGCTTTGCTGGCAAAACTTTGTTGAGTTTATTGAAAGTTAATTAGAAATTTAGGCCGATGTGTCTCGTTAAGCGTTTTGAGGTTTTGCTCTTTGTAAAACAGAAAATAAACCAAATTTAAATGAAAACACATGTGGTACATCATGTTTAGTCAGCTATGAGCATGAACTGGCATAATTATATTTTTCATAAATGTTCTAAATGAGTAGAAAATCAAAGTCTTTAACTTTTACTCCAAACTTCTGCCTAATGTTTTTTAGTCAACTCCTTCGGAATAACTTACAAAACTGTGTAATTTTAGCATCTAACATTATGGAACATTTCTTCCAATACAGCATAGCTGTTGGTAGGCGTTACATTGCTGCTTTATGTTTTTTTTTTTTTCTGTATTGCTTTTGCTTGTGGATATGTTAAATACATGTATATACTGTAAAGTTATCAAAGAGCCTCATATCCTCAACTTGCTGTAAACAAGTTTTTTTTTTATTTGCATGCTCTCTTTGCTTCGCGTCCTAAATCTTCGGCACAAAAACAAGCAATCGTCCTTCACATTTCCAGCTGTGAGCACTGTAAGGTACATGTGTAAACAGCAACTGAGGAGAATAATTGGATTAAATTATGTTCACATTTCACCAAGAAATACTTTGATGTTCATAAGGACAAACACCAATCAAATCAGAGTTCAACGGTGGCCATCCAGGGGAAAATAAAAGGAGAGAGGTGAGCAGTCAGAACCGGAAACAGTTTTGTTGCAATTATCTGCCTTCACAAACCTTCCAGGTATGAGCTAGGTCTGACCTTGATGTGTGTGGATGCAACATGTCCTCACTGCTGTCCTGCTCCTATCAGAAGCTTAACAAAGAACAAGAGGGCTTCAGCCGGCAATAAACCCACCTGCACAGGCATCAACCTGTCATCCAGACAAGTACTTATCAAATAACTCTTATCTAGTTTTGTTTTCATTACTTTAGTTTTCTATTTGAGTTTGTGAAAAAAAACTATGGCTGAACATGAAAGGGTCAAGCCGGTGTAATCTGTTCCCAAACCGGACAATGCAACATTAGTAGAATAATGCATGAATGTGTGTGCAGTAGAGCACTGTATGAATGTGTGTAGTAGAGTGCTGTATGAATATGTGTGTAGTAGAGTCCTGTATGAATGTGTGTGTAGTAGAGTGCTGTATGAATGTGTATGTAGTAGAGTCCTGTATGAATGTGTGTGTAGTAGAGTGCTTTATGAATGTGTGTGTAGTAGAGTGCTGTAAGAATGCATGTGCAGTAGAGTGCTGTATGAGTGTGTGTAGTAGAATGATGTATGGATGTGTGAGTAGTAGAGTGCATTATAATTGTGTGTGTGTGTGTGTGTGTGTGTGTGCAGTAGAGTGGTGTGTTAATGTGTGTGTATGTGTGTGTGTGTGTGTGTGTAGTAGAGTGCTGCATGAATGTGTGTGTGGTAGATTGCTGTATGAATATGTGTAAGTAGTAGAGTGCTATATGAATGTGTGTGTGTAGTAGAACACTGTATGAATGTGTGTGTGCAGTAGTGTTGTGTGTGTGTGTGTGTATGTATGATTTTGTGTGTGCAGTAGAGTGCTGTATAAATGTGTTTAGTAGAATCATGTATAAATGTGTGTTTAGTAGAGTTCTGTATGATTGTGTGTGTGTAGTAGTAGTGTGGTGTATGAATGTGTGTTCAGTACAGTCCTCTATGTATGTGTGTAGTAGAATAATGTATGAATGTGTGTGCAGTAGAGCGCTGTATGAATGTGTGTAGTAGAGTGCTGTATGAATGTGTGTCTAGTAGAGCACCATCCGAATGTGTGTATTAAATTGCTGTATGAATGTCTGTGTATTAGAGCACTGTATGAATGTGTGTGTAGTAGAGCGCTGTATGAATGTGTGTCTAGTAAAGCACTTAAAGAATGTGTGTGTGTGTGTGTGTGTGTGTGTGTGTGTGTGTGTGTGTGCGTGTAGTAGAGTGCTGTATGAATGTGTGTGTGCAGTAGAGTGGTATATCAATGTGTGTGTGTGTGTGCCTGGTGATAGTTGTAGGGTTCAGCACAGAGACTGCTTCACACCCATCAATACCAAAGGCTTTAAGAGCTGAAGAAGAGGCCAGACGTTGTTGAATAGGAGCAAAGAATCAATGATAAAAGCTAACCTGAGCATAGCAAGGAGGCCTTACAGGAGAAATGTGTGGAATTTGTGCTCACGGTGCGGATTGATTTTTCCCAGTTTCAAGCTTGGGAATGTCAGCCTTTTTATTGGTTCTTTCGAAGCAAGGCCAGATGAGATTTTCATCATCATCATCTTGTTTTGATCATTAAAAAGGATAAGTTTAGGAACAATACTGAGAAATGGGAGAGGAAAGTTAAATTTAGAGTTAAGAGATTAATTCAACCTTTATTTAGACAGGTTAGTCCCATTGAGCCTCAAGGACTCATTTACAAGAGAGACCTGATTTCAACAAAGAATGATGACAACAATGGACAACAGCAACAACAAAAGACAGTTATAAAAATGCATATAGATTTTTTTTTTTACAAATAAGATGGCGAATGTAGAAAACTAAAAACAGGAACATGTCAATAATGTATAGATAGTTGTTGACAAGAAGAATCTGCAAGAAATTATTGACATCAACAGCAAATACTAAGCATCCATCCATCCATTATCTTTTACCTGCTTCTTCCATTTTTGAGTCACGGGGGTCGCCGGTGCCCATGTCCAGCAATCACTGTGCGGGAGGCGGGGGACACTCTAAACAGGTCTCCAGTCCATCACAGGGACACATGGTGGTGACAAACAAGACAAACAACCATTCACTCTCTCACTCACACCTAGGGACAATTTAGAGTTACCGATCAGCCTAACATGCATGTTTTTGGTCTGTGGGGGGAAACCGGAGTACCCGGAGAAAACCCACGCATGCACAGAGAAAACATGCAAACTCCACCCAGAAAGGCCCCCCGGCCAGCATTTGAAGCAGGGTGACCTGCTCGCTGAGAGGCAGCAGCTCTACCAACTGCGCCACCGTGTCGCACTGCTTTGTAATCATATTTACAATACCAAAAAAGTCCATGCTCAATAATCCAGGTATGCAATCCTTTACAATACTTTTCTGTCAAATGTGGAAAATTACTCAAATTGTTGACCTATTTTAAAGTGAACTTTTAAGCTGTTAAAATGATTAACATGATTGGAATGAACTAAGAATGTAAAAAGGAGGTAGACCCAATTTTAAAATGAGAAATACTTTTTAATCCACACTGACACTATGTGGTTCTTGAAGAGACATTCAACATCTAGACTCCCTTTGGTAATTAAAAGTAGCACTTCCATCAAATTGTGATAAACTTATGAGCCCACATATAATTTTTGTCTGAGGTCAGTGAATTTTTTCAGCTCTTCTTGTTTTTCAACCTTCAGATATTGACTAATTATACTTTTTTTTTTTTTTCAGTCCACAGCACAGCCATTTGGATTATGTAACATCCTTGGTAAGTGATCCTGATGGTGAGCTATTTTCACCAAGGATTCCTGTTCAGTCCATCTGGACAAACACAATGAAATGTTTTGATGATGTAATTTCATTGGCTTAAGTTGAGAAAAGGTGTCCAGAAAAACCATGAGTCACCTTCTCTGGGTAGACAAAAGTCCAGGTTTTGAATCTCCAGGTGGGCAAATCCTATGTGCCAGAACTGGATTTTTTTTTTGGTATCAAAAATATTTACAAAAGCTGCTTCGCTGCAATAATTCAAAGGCAATCTGTCTGCTTGAATCCTCATAAATGCTTTTTTCAGAATGATGTCATACTTTTTGCCTATTTAGGCACAATGTGAGTACAATAATCACCTTTACATGATGTGCAGAATGTGTTTATATGTCATGAATATGTGTTCATATCTTACACAGACATAAATGAGTGAATATTAATTGAGTGTCTAGACCTGAAAGGCTATAATATCCTTCTTCAATCTTTCTTGCTCTGCCACCAATGGGCAATAAAAGAAGAAAAAATAAAGATGTCTTGTCAACATTGTATGTTACCATACATTTATGAAATCTGTGCTCTGCTTTTGAACCATCATACATAAGATACACACAAGTGACACATTGGGCAGCTATGTAAGTGCCTGGGAACCTTTAGGGGAAAAGTGCACAGTAGTCCCTACTGTGGGGGTTATGTTCCAAACACCCCGCAATACGTGAAAAACCTTGAAGCAGGAACACTATATATATATATATATATATATATATATATATATATATATATATATGTACTGTATATGGTTTGGCAGACCTACCCTGTAGAGAAAATTCAGAGGTCCTGGTTGATGTGCGTGTGGATAATTGAGCTTCATGATTATTTGTGACTTTCCTGTCAGTTCTGTGAGCTTAATAGATAGCCTAGATTTGTGTTGCAACACTTTCCTTCTATTTCAGCAGAAAGCAGCGGTCAGAAGCACTGTTGTCTTCTGGGTAATGTACTTTGTAGTTCTTTTGACTGGTGATATAGTGTAGGCTTATTGAAAGAAAACTACAAAATGGCGGCAGTTGTCCAAAGTTTTTTTTCTGTTAACTTTTTAGTCGAGTCAGAGTTAGAGTCAGAGATTCTTTATTGTAGTTCACACCACATGTGGTACATGTGGTGGAACAAAATTAAGTACACAGGGTTCCAGTTACATCCAACAATAAAATGTAAAATAAAAACAACGATAACATCTAAGACATGGACAAAGAAAAACATAAACTAAAACTACATTAAGCACTACTAGCATAAAAACATTACGTTGAACATCAGCACAAACGAGCATGAGTCTGTGTGAGCAGATGAGCACGCATGAACACATCAACATTAAACAGATCAGCAGCAACATGTGATTGTTTTCACAGTGAATATTCTGGTTAGAGATTCATGAGTCTAACAACCTCAGGGTAGAAGCTGTTCCTCAGTCTTGTGGTTCTACACTTAATGCTCCTCAACTTCCTTCCTGAGGGGAGCGGGGCAAAAAGTGTGTGTGCTGGGTGAGTGGGGTTCTTCATGATGCAGGTGACCCTCTTCCTGTATCTAGAGGTGTAGAAGTCTGTGATGGCGGGGAGACTGAATCCAACAGACTTCTGTGCAGCCTTCACCACTCTCTGCAAAGCTTTTCTTTCTGCAGCTGTGCAGCCTCCATGCCACACGTTGATGCTGGAGCACAGGATGCTCTCCACTGCACACCTGTAGAAGGAGGTGAGGACTGAGCTTCCCAGACCAGCTCGTCTCAGCCGTCTGAGGAAGTAGAGTCTCTGATGAGCTTTATTGATCAAGCTGGAAGTGTCTAACTGCATCTGGAGGTATAAATGTCTGTTTCATACCATCACAATCACTGAGCAATATTAAAGTAGACAATCTTTGAAAAAACACAAAAGAGCAAGTCCGTGAAAGTCAATCTGTGAAATAACAAGGGACTAGTGTACTGCTCAAGGACAACATGACATATGGCGACTTTCCGGTTCCAAATCAACTGCACTAGCTCTACCTCACAGCTGCCCATTATGTTTTAAGTAGATTATTTGTGATTTGACTGGGCACACATCTTCATTCAAAGGCAGAAAATGAGAAGATGTCATTTTCAGATTCTTTGGAGCTGCTTAGTAAGGTTGAAGGATAGTTCTGACGTTGTGGTGCAAAGATTTATCTACACCCAGCAACCGACTAAACAGCGTTATTAATGTTTTTACCATAATTCGAATAAAAATGCAACCCCCTACCATCATTCATTTCTTTTGCAGATGTGGTTAGACACTCAGAGCTCATTAGCTGCCAGGACACGCTACAAAAACTCACTCCAAATGCCTTTTCTCCCCATTTCTCATTATAGAGCAAACTGGGCTTTGGGAAAGTTTTTTTTTTTTTTGCCAGGAAAAATACTGAATGTATTCGTTTAATTTTTAACATGATAACTGGCTATGTCAGAGGTCCACTTATTAATTTTGCCACAGCTTATTGAAGCAGTCAGGATAAAAATGTCATAAAATAGGTCAGCTTTGTGTTTTATTTATTCGGAACAAGAAAAAATATATGAGTACTCTGACTGGATGTGACATCCATCACTGCATATTTTAAAAGTCCCAGCACGTTATTTTAAATGAGTTAGCCATGCATTAAAGGTGTCTAGGTGCTTAAAAATAGGCCCACTGAATCATCCAATTGCCGCTGTTTTTCCAACAAAACGAGTAGAGCTGGATCTGGATGTAGACATTTTAAAATGCCACATTATCTTCATTTCCATCTCCCAGACCCCTTATTCATTCTGTGGCAGAGGAAGTCCATTATCCTCTGATACAGAGTGGTGATGATGTGGATGTGAAGCCTATCACAGAAATTATTTCAAGGCATTCATATTTTGAGAAGTGATGATGTATTATGTCAGCACATTCCCCTCATACTGTATATCTGTAAATTCTATTCCACCAAGTTTCACCAATCTCTCTTGAAACATTTAAAAGTGGAAACGCTGCAGAAATCGCGCCTGCTGAATGATGTTTATCTCAAGTGAGCATTTCAGAGCATTATCCATAGGGCCGTTCTTGGAATATTGTGTGTGTGTGATATTTTCTTCCTCTGGGTATCAGATTCATCTCATTCCTCTTTATTACCATTACACATCCATCCATAGTAAGCTGAATCCCTGGCTGTGGTACTTTACACAGTATTACTTTGCACTCTTCTGACTGCTCGAGAAACTCCCCTATAACACTCAGGGCCTATAAGCTCCTCGATTTACTTTCCCTGAGGCTTCATCTTAGTGTGATTGATATGGCCAACACCAGGAAACAAACAGCAGGCCAAGCCTCCAATAAGATTAGCTGCTGTTAAATTTCAGCCGAATGTCTCAGTTTCTCCCTCATCAACACAGTTCCCCCCATCTGCATGGATTTAGGGCTGACCTTGTGGACTCTGTGGAGGCAGAGACTTGATTAAATGTGGGCTAGAATTAAAACCTTTGAGCTTAATAGATGTTAGCTGGTCAGAATCTGAGCGGCTGCAGAGGAACAATATTGCCTCCAAGTCACTTTATTTATTATTTAGTTCCTCCGCGGACACATTAGAAAAAAAATCTGTCATAACATATAACAGACGTCTGATTTCACAAATTTCCTGAATGCTCCTTTTATACAACTCAGTGCTGCTCAGGTTTGGATCATTAGGCACACCTACCAGCCAGCTGCATGGTTTAAACTACCGACTGGGCACGGATGAACTGTGAAGCTGTTTCTGGTCAACGCAAGGTACTTTATGCAGATGACAAATAATGCTGCACTATGTGTAGATCAGAGCTATTATGCACAGTAAGAACATAATGAATAGAAATGTTAATATTGTGACAACTTTAAATATCGTGAATGCCTGTAGAGTAGTCTCTCACTACATTGTGGTTGATTTTTTGTGGACTCGCTCTATTGCAGTTTTTCAAAATAAGACACACAATTGGCTGATTGATGGATGAGCCACATGATCAGCATGGAATTTTTACTCAAAATAAATTATTGTTAATTATTTTGCACCTCCTCCACCTCTGTGCAACCCACACTGCAGGATAAGCATTCTCCTGCAGCTGATCAGCTGATCTCCACTCTGCTGTGAAGTAGTAGGCGTGGCCGAGAGCACTGACAGATGGCAGAGAGCAGCCGAGGCAGAGAGCTGAAATCATGACATGCTGTGCTCTTTCAGAGCGTTTAGAAACTTTGTTTGGAATATTGCAAGAGTGTGTGAAGTGTTTAAAACGCATCTCTCTCTCTCTCTCTCTCTCTCTCTCTCTCTCTCTCTCTCTCTCTCTCTCTCTCTATATATATATATATATATATATATATATATCTCTCTCTCTCTCTCTATATATATATATATATATATATATATATATATATATATATATATATATATATATATATATATCAAACTACTACTTACTACTTGTACTATTATCCCTACTTCGCAGTTTTTCACTTATCATGGGGCTTCAGGGTACGGAGTCCTCGATAAACAAGGAACTACTGTAATTAGACATTTTTACCTAAATTTATTCAAAAATTTACAATATCATCAAGTCACCTTAGCGCAGAAACTGGGAAGGTTGAACATTTCCTAACATTTAGGTCAAACATTTCCTCCTTTTTCATCCCTACTGGCTGAGATGTGTGGGTGTCTAATGGGAATCATCTTAACTGGCTTTATTAGTCACAACTGTTAGGGTGCAAAAAAAAATAAATAAATAAAAGCATGGCTTTTGAGGCTTCATGTGTTACAAAAAATAATCTAGACTCCCATCATCATCCATCCATCCATTATCTTTACCCGCTTATTCCATTTTGGGTCACGGGGGTCGCTGGTGTCCATGTCACTGTGCGAGGGGCGGGGTACACCCTGGACAGGTCGCAAGTCCATCACAGGGACTCACATCATAGCACTCTTTAAATGCAGAAATGTTTCAAACATGACAGCAATGTTGACAGTTGTGGCTGCATTGTGATTAGAATTACGGATGTAAAAGATCTGAGAGGATTCCAGTCTGTCTCAATGTGCCGGAACTGAATTTGTCTGAATGAACCGGTCCAAAGTGAACCTCGGAACAGAAGAAATAAAGTTTAACATTGATTAGGGTTTAATATTTTGTCTGTTTAGGGTTTACAGAGTTTTCTTCTTTTCTTGTGCTTACATTAATTAATTTATTAGATTTTCTTCACAATCCTAAAACTTGTACAGTGAACTTGCAGCACTGTTCTTAGAGCACCCATGAATTGTGAAAACCCATGAATTCTGGATTAAAAAAATGACTAAACATGACCATTTTTAAAGCTTAAACACTAAATGTGCTCCCGTACATCAAATAAACTGTATACATTTAATTTAATAAAAATACAGAAAAACATATGGGTACTCACCAAAATGAACGACATTGACTGCGCAGCAAAAAGGATTCACTGCTCCTCTGCTTCAGGAGTTGTATCTTCTGATGGGAATTCTTTAGGTGGGGTTTCGTGCTGGTTGTGCATGATAGGTTTGAGGAACATTGTGATGGGAAGTTGCTGTCTTTGTTTCTTCATGCTTATGAGGAGGGTTTTATATGTTCGAATGGCAGCATCAATGCCATTATTTGCTTTGAGAGACTGATAGGAATCTTATGTTTCAATCATCCCCTGCATCTCCTTCACTGTCCTAAGGATCTGCAACAGACGTTCCAATGTCAGACCCTGCTCCTCCTCTTGCTCTGGATCTGTATCTTCTCCTCCTCTTTACTGGAAGACCTAGTTAACTCCATCAAATTCATCTGTCAGGGGTCCAGAGTGGGCCTCAGTTAGGTTGTTGACCTCATCTGGAGCTACTGTGGCATAATTTTGTAGTTCTTGAAGCAAATCTAGTAGTTCAGCCTTCTCCTGGAGCATCTTAAATTTCTTCTTGCGCTTATGTTAATTGCAAAAAGCCTTAGAAGGTGCAAAGTGTTTGGGTGGCATCTTAATGTGATAAGAAGAACCAAACAAAAAACACGAGAGCGAAACGGTCAGCAGCTGCACACCACAGGGTGCAATAAACTGTTATGAAGCAGAAATGCTGCTCTCCTGGAGGAACATGGGCAACGCACTGTATTTATTCATATGGAATTTTAACTGAATGTACTTTATAGTTTATGTTACAAAATTAGTACATTATATTCAAAACTCACAAGAAAAACACAAGAAAAAAAAATCTAAAATTATTACACCTTACTATACTCTACTTTATTTCCAGTTTCGCAAAATAATGGGGATTAGCGCAAACTAGTACTAGTTAGGTTCCACGTAAAAAATCAGAGAAAAAGTGAGTCCACTAACTCTGGACTGCAACTTTGTGAGGGTTCACTGTTAGACTAACCCTACACTGGCGGGGCTGAGATGGGTAGAGGCAGGGATCCGACTTGGGACCCAAAAGTCCCAGGCTCGATCCACAGCCATTCCCACATGTTGTGGTGTCTCTGAGCAAGACGCCCAATCCCCAGTTGCTCCCTGGGTGCCCACATAGCTGCCCACCGCCCCACCTGGGTGCGTCCCAGGTACGATGGGCTAAATGCAGAGAACCAGTTTTGCCATTGTATGGGAATCTACGATGACAACACTTCACTTTACACTGTTATAATATCTGGTGTTTAAATCTTGGTTTGCTGAGTTTTGTATCTTATTGGCTGTGTCTTTTTGCTACTATTTTATTGATCTTTTTAATTTAGCACCTCTTGTTTATTGCATTTATTTATTGTACTCTTGTACATATTACTTCTTGTAATTATTTTGTAGAATGAGTTTATTTTTACACTTACATTGGTTTGAATTATTATTGTCCAGTTGTTCACACCTCAGTTCAGTTCTCTTATTGCCCTTGTTAGGTTTCACATTTACTAAATGTCTTTGTCCCATTTGTTGTTGATTTTCTGTGTTGATGGTATTTTTAGGTCCTGCTAGTTCAGTTCCTGTGCCTCTTCCAATTTATTTGAAAATCTGTTCTATCTGTTCATGCAGCATCTTTTGTTGGATTAAAATATAATATTTTTGTACCTTTGCTACCCTGCTTCTTTTGGCACTGCATTTGAGCCCGCTCATGAACCACCATGCACTCGATCCACAGCATCAACTTTAATGAAGAAACTGGACTTTTGTGTCACTTCTATAAAATCAGCTAAACTCTAAAGTGAAAACTTCAAAACAACAGTCCAGAATCTAATGAGTGCTGTCCCAGGGTAAATTCATGTCACGTTAAATATGGTTTCTGATATTAAGAAAATCTGAAAATCCTTTTGTTCTGGCTTTGATTTGGAAGGGATGACTCCTTGATGGTTGACATGTGACAGTAAAAGGTCTCATCTAACACAAATCCACTTGATATATTTCTTGAAAGCAATTTACTTGAATTTGCTTGAAATTGTTTGGCTTTCTTGAAAGTTTTATCTTTTTTCTTTTTCTTTGAGTGAGTGTTTCTGTAACTTCCAAAATGTATTGTTTCATTTTCTAATAAAGTAGTCATTTATAACCTTAAAATTTGGGCAATTTCACAAGATTAAGAAGGTAAACAATCGGCCCATCACGTTCCAACTCTTCACTGCTCACACTAATGATGCCAGATGCCACTGGAGGACCTGCAGAGGCAGCTCAGGCATCAGGGATCTTCAGGGCCTGCTGAGTGTGATAATTTCATACATCCCTCTTGTAAAATATTGCAGAAAGTATAACAAGTGAAAACTAGAATGTTTTCCCACTTTTGAAAATTTTAAGTGTATAACGGGATGCGATTGTTCTGAGCACAAGGGAATATTGTTGTTTTGGGTATTTTAAAGCAACAGGGGTGTGAATTCTAGCAGGAATGTGTTAAGTACACTGGGGTACTATTTCAGAAAATCCTCTCAAAGCAAATGTAAGTAAAACTTACTGTGAATTTCAGTTGTCTTAACACCAGCATACTGAGTTATGAGAGTGAGTAAACATGGTGAGAGTGGTGTTTATCAGAAGATGGGCAAAGTCTACTTTACAGACTGTGTACAGACACAGTCCATCAACTGCATCCAAATAAGCTTTCTCCATGGGAGCCACTTTTAGTCAGTGTGGTTTTCAGGACTCCATCTCTTCTGCACCGCTGCATTCCTACATGCCTGGGATTATTGAATCTCTTGATGCTCTGTGTTTTACTTTACATTTTAGGAAACACACACACACACAAATAAAACATCCATGTTTTGTATGTTTGGAATAAATCTTTTCTAGTTTAAAGTATGTAATTTATTGCACATGTTTGGAATAAGATGATAAATGTATTGACTTAAGTTGTTGAACAATGGTGTTATGTGTTATATTTAGATTTAATGACCAATTCTCAATTCTGTTATGATCTAGAACAGAACATTTGGATCTGCGCTGTATTGTGTTTTAATTAATAGTTTTTTTCTATCCCAGTGATTTGCAAGCAAGCACCTTTTGTTTAAGTGAAAGAGACTGCGAACCAGTGAACAACCATTAGAGTTCAGCAAGCAGGTAATGAGATAGTAAAAGCCTGGTTCAAATGCATCTAGCAGTTAATAGACTGATGAGGATCTCTAATGTACTTGATTAACATCACTGCACTTAGAAGTTGTTGTTTTTTTATTACTGAAAAGGTCTAGTTGCTGTGTCGAAACATGAGATTCAGACAAACATACTAAAATGTAGCAGAATTAGTACACCTTTAATTTTATTATGTCAAGTTGAACATGCTGTTAAAAATATGTGTTAAAATAAAACTCTGTGTACTGAGTTTAACTGAATATTTTGACAAAAACTTTATTTTTCCTAAACATGAAAATTTCTCAACAACTTGTCTAAATAAAGAGAAAACATTATAATGAACTAGAGATCAACTTTAAAGTTTATTCTTATTAGATAAGCTTTATATATATATATATATATATATATATATATATATATAT
>NC_056503.1:37398728-37412766 GCF_014905685.2 Nematolebias whitei
AGAGAGATGTGTGAGGGAATTTATCTGTTTTAACCAGAACAGCACGCTCTTTGGAAATCAGCTTGTCCCAAACAGTACACTTTTGGGTGAAGGTCGACTTTACCTTTCTGAAGATAGATCAGGTCGGCGTGAAGTCCTACTTCCAGCCACTTTCAGCGTCTCCATTGAGAACAGCTAAAATACCTCGAGAGTCGTGCGAGGTTATCCAAACAGAAGTTATAATTCCCAAAATCGTCTCTGGTTCAGCTTGTTGGCTTAGGAGCAACCATGAATGCCTGCGTTTGCATCCAGGTTGTCCTAAAATCTCTGCATTCTGGAATCCAAGAACTCTTCTGGAACTCTTTGTGAACTCCCTTAACTCTTGGTCTCCCTTAACTCTTGGTCTCCCTTAACTCTACTTTGAACTAGGAAGTGCCGATATTTAAATGGGCTCCACTTCTGGTTCGTTTGAGAGCCTCTGATTGGTGGATGGACCAGAACAGAGGTGTGGTTTGTGATGTAAGGTGTTATGGAAAGTCAAGGATAGAGATTAAGATTGTTTAAGAACAGACAGAAAGATTATTGGAGAAAACCAGTCTTAGTGGCGTCTCTACTCAGTATCTTGCTGTAAAAGTTAAACATGACATTTCTTTTCAGTAAACTTTTTAGTTGACCGAAGCTCGAACTTTAACACACTTACAAATTTGCTCATTGAAGACAGAAAAATCAAGAAATGCATATTACCCTGATTTCTTCTTTGAATGAGGAATAAAAATCATTACTACTGTTTAAGTAAATAAAAATGAGTAGTTCACTTCAACATGTAAACATTGTTTGAACTAACACAATTTGATTATCAAAACATTTGTAAAATAGTAATGATCATAGAGAATTGTCTTTTCCACTTGATTAATTCAAGAAAGAAAGTCTCAGAATGGGTCTAAACTGTATTTCTGGATTCAAATCAATGAAATGACAGTTTCTGTCCATCTGGTCAGTTTTGACATAGGCCTAGTCCACTACACACATACAAATTAATGCACAGAACACACACAGACAAACAAACCAAAACATTAGTGCTCAACATTTGCCTTTTGTGCTAATGAATTAATTATTATATTTTTGTCTTTTGATTAAGAAATATGCATCTGTGTGTGACTAACTTTTGGATTCAATCAGTCTAAGTAAACACAAAAACGGCATTAACTCAGTCATCTATATAACTGTTGAGCTAAAATCAGGTGTGGTAGTTGTTGAGAGTCATTGCCAACACATAATCTGAGTGCTAACCAGTTGTAAAAGATGTTTAGGAGAACTGCTGGGTTCGACATTGTCTGTCTGACCACTGCAGATAATTCACCTGGGCAAACACACAAGTGGTAACCGATATAACAACATTTGGGTTGGTAGTGGTGGAGAGTGATCCCCACCACTCCAAGCACTCACTGCTTTGTGGTCTTTATTAAAATGTTTACATACAAACCAGTAGATGTTAACACATTTGTTGAAGGAATGCTAGTTTTAATATCATTATTTTCTGTCACTCCAGAAACTGCTGAGCTCAGCCTCTAATCTTTGTTCTCATCCAGTCCTGATTTAAATCACTGAAACGGATTATCTGCTGATGTTGCATCATTTTCAACAGAGTGTTAGGGTTAGTGAGATTAGATTTATGTCTTCACTCTAACATTAAATAAAGTTCTCAAATAACTTTTGTCAAAATTTGCATTTTTTTCCCTTAAGCAAAATCAGGTTGCTGCACAACATAAGTTACACAAATACATGCACACATATATTTTTAATGCTTTCTACCTGCACTACATTTGGGTATTATGATCAAATAAATTAATATTTAAAGAAAAAAAAGCATATGAAGCCAAAGACAAAGCCAACACATAAAGCACTCCCTGCACACCCAAGACATCCCTGTAACCCTGCGATGTTAGAATGATTGCACAAAAGTATCACCTGTAAGACTACTGTCCAGTAATTTACCCAACAGAATACAGACGTGTTGCAGTTTGAGCAGGTATTGTTCTTTAAACGGTGAATGCACGTTGATAGAGATAATATTGTAATATTAAACTGTTCACGAGCAACACTGGATGTAGTCTGACAGCTGCGTTGTGCAGTTGTGATGCAGCAGCCTGTCGCAGAAGGAGCTTTTACGGTGAAGCAGCAGCGTTGTGTGGAGAGGAGACAAGAAAAAGTAATAGATTTCCAATTTCTGGAAAAAATTTGAATGCACTTGGTGCATTTAACTGTGGTGGCCATCTTGAATCATAATGACTCCATCCATCCATCCATTTTCTTTACCCGTTTATTCCATTTTGGGTCACGGGGGTCGCTGGTGCCCATGTCCAGCAATCACTGTGCGAGGGGCGGGGTACACCCTGGACAGGTCGCAAGTCCATCACAGGGCCACATAGAGACAAACGAGACAAACAACCATTCACTCTCTCACTCACACCTAGGGACAATTTAGAGTTACCAATCAGCCTAACATGCATGTTTTTGGTCTGTGGGAGGAAACCGGAGTACCCGGTGAAAACCCACGCATGCACGGAGAGAACATGCAAACTCCACCCAGAAGGCCCCTGGACCGGGGTTTGAACCAGGGACCTGCTCGCTGAGAGGCAGCAGCTCTACCAGTTGCGCCACCGTGCTGCCATAATGACTCCAATCCAATCCAATTTTTATTGCATAGCTGTTTATGTTTTTTTTTTTCTTGCATTTTTATTCCTTTTTGTGCTTTATAACTTGTCTGTACAGCACTTTGGTCCTGTATGGGTGTTTTTAAAGTGCTTTATAAATAAAGTTGGATTGGAAGTTGTATTGGATAATAATAATCAGTTGTAGATTGTGGTTTTGCCATGCACTCTACTGATTTCTATGGTTTTCCAATAGCAGACCCAAAAATAGTTGTGTAAACATATAATAATTATCCATACCAGACTTGTAAAGGAAAAAAGTTATTCAGACTGTACATGCACAAACAAAGGGACAGAGGCAATAACATAATCATCTGGCTTTTTATGGTGTCAGATGATAATTATTCAGATTGTGTCCTTTCTGGTAAGCCTGCACAGTGAATTATTCGAAACTGTTCCCATCCCATGTATTTGCAAATGCAAATCAAACAATCAAGACACAAGCCTCCAGTGAGCAAAAACAATTAATTGCTTTAGCATAAAGTCAATTTAATAAACTGTTTTCTGTGACTATCCATTTTCCACGGGTGTTTATATATTATTTATACTTATCAATCAAGTTTCCATTAAAATCCTTTTGTCCCTTCGTGTAACTATACCACCTGCCTGGGGAAGTGAGCAAAGAACCAATTACCCTTGGAGGATCCAAATGCATGTGAAACCAATTCTGACATGTCTTTGAGCCATGGCGTGCATCAGCTTGGTTAATACCGTGACAGTAAAGACTGATCTTTCTTCCAATAGGATCTTAATAAGCTAACGCTCTTGGCAGTTCAGTTGAAGAGAAAATAGCTTGTTTGTGGCTAATAAATATGGTCATTCCTGGAATCAAGGGGACTGGATGAGAAACTTTTGAGCTAGAGTGGTCCTGTGGGGCTCTGAATGAATTACCGAGGTCTAGTGTGACCTTTACGTTAAGTGTAAGAGGGGGGACGGAAACAACACAGTGAATCAAATAAATTGGATGCTTGCCTATATAACCCCTAACAAATCCTCTGTGTGGTTATGCTATCACCTGCAGGTCATAAAAAATAAAATATAAGCTCCTATGCTTTGTGTGTACCCTTTTGCTCGAGACTGCATCTAATCTAAACAATGCATCGAGCCTTCACCTTATTGAACAAGCTGTGTTTAACAGCGCTAATAAGCCAAGAGTGAAATGCCATCTGTAAAGTAGTTCTTAGTAAGACTGTCAGCTCCAGTCCAGCAACCGCGCACCAACCATAGTTTAAATGTCAACTCTTGGCTCTACACATGGGTTGGACAAACTGAATAAAACTTCTGCCAGTCCAATAAGGGAATGGCGTAATATGGCTTCTGACAATGCAATCAATAGGCCCTGTCTGTAGAGGGAATACTGTGCTCTTAGGGCTTAGGTGGGACAGGCAGAGCTGTAACCAGAACCTAATGCCAAGTAAAATATAATGGGCTGGTTAACAGAGGCTTCTGAGTCACAGCTTACTGGAAAAGGGTGACCTGATATGACCTGCCTACCACTGACTTTTTACATTTTGCAGGTGTAACACTCATATTGCTGATACTTGTATGCAAGAGTTGCAGACAAATGATAAAAACACATATGTATTCTTTACTAGTGCCATTTCACCTACATCCCTTTTCATAACAGTAGCCCCAGTTAGTATCCACCCCAGCTAACACTCACATTCATCTCAGCGTCTGACTACGAGCCAGGAAGAATGAGCTGCCTGTCACCAGGGGACATAATGTAGAGATTCATAGCCTCTTCAGTGCCCTCTCAATTTCCCCCTTGCTGTCTTGTTCCAGTGGGGCCTTCTAAAGTTTTTGTCAGGGCTAAAGCACAGCAGAGCTCAGTAAAGGCTGTCCATCAGTGAGCAGGACTATGTTGCTTGCATCAAAGACCAAAAACATGGACAGACAGACAGAGAGAACGTTCACATTGAAAGGATACCTCCTGAAGCTGAGAAAAAGCGAAAGGCAGTCTCTGATAGTGTAGATATACCCACAAGCTGAGGATTGAGGGTGTGGGGTGACAGGGAAAAAAAGGAACAGAGGAAGGTGAAGCAAGGAGCAAAAAGGGCAGCAGCGATGGAGGATGAGGGATGATATTGAGATAGATGGAGACAGGTCTAGCAAACACACACAGACGAATGAACACATGATGATTAATGATAGATGGTAAACAACAAGAGAGACTGCTGGTGATGTCCTAACCTGTCGCTGCCCAGTCTGAGAGGGTTAATGTAAGCTTCAGAACAACACTTTAATAATACACCAGCCATAAAGTTAAGATGGATAAACATATAAAAGATTCATCCACCTGTCATAGCAGGGGGTTGTGATGTGTGTGTGTGTGTGCACGAGTTTAGCTCTAAGAGTAAAGATCACAGTTGTAGTGAACTTGACCTGATGTCAAAACTAAGCCTAAGGTCAAAACCCTTGACCTTAAGAACCTTGTGGGACAGAAACTGTCATTTCATTGATTTGAATCCAGAAATACATTTTCACCCATCCTGAGACTTTCTTTCTTGAAAATTCAAGTGAAAGAACACTCTCTTTTCTATTACCATTACATGTTTTACAAATGTTTGATAATCAAAGTGTTTTAGTTCAAACATTTTAGATGTTACAGTGAACTAATCAATTTTATTAACTGTAAAACAGTAACAATGATTTTTAGTTGCTTATGCAAAGTAGAATTCATGTTAAGGCCTGTTACAGAGTAATTATGCATTTTCTGATTTCTGTCTTTGAATAAGCAGTGCACGTTTTCCAAGGCCAGGAGTCGAAGCAGACAAGTTGTTGGAACGAATGGTCATTGTTTTAAATCCTCTCAGACGTAAACCGGGAAGTTGGCACCTGTTTCTCCAAACTAGCCGAAACATTTCTCTCTCCTGTCTGGGAAACATCTTCAATCTGTTCCATAACATTCTTGCTGGTTTCTGACTTTCCATAACACCTTACATCACAAAACACACCCCTGTCTGGTTGATATTGACCAATCAGGGACTCCCAAATGGACCGGAAATAGAGCCCTTTAAAATGTCGGTACTTCCTAGTTCTCCGAGTTCTGTGTGGTAGCAGTTCTGAGATGATCGCAGTTCTGTGAAGTCGTTGTTCTGTGAGTTGCCGTTGGAGTCGGGCTGGAGAGTTTGCAGCTCCAGTCGTTTGGGAGAACAGAAGTCCAGCCATGATAAGGCTCTTCCGAGTTTTATGGGATTATAACACTTCCACCTCTGAGTGGAACTTCTGAAGAACCCCACTCATGTGAAGTCCACCTGGCTGAGGTGAACTTGTGTCAGACGGGATATCGTCACTACTTCGGACGAGTCACAGCCATCCTATGGAGACGCTGAAAGGTAGCGTTAACTGGAGCTCCTCTTCTTCTGATTCATCATCAGAGAGGTAAATGAGTCTAGTCTACTGAGCGTACCGAGGAAAAGCTGGGTCGGATGGAGGGTGTCGTCCTGTCAACACTTTTCACTCATACACACCACATTCTCCCTCATCCATCTTTCACTCCCACTAAACTTCATTTTCCATCTTTAAATTCTTCTATCAAGTAGAAATCCTTCCAGATATTTTAGAAATGTCTGTGTAAAGTGCTCATCCACCGCCGTGTGGATAATTGATCATAATTGTACAGCTCGCTGATTAATTATGTTATTATTTTCATATTTTGCCAAATTAATGTAAATGTTTGATGTTAAACTTTGATTCTGTAAATAAATGGTCACATTCATTTTGATGGGTCAAAGATAAATAACGTCTCACGTTACATTTTATTAAATTCAATGCACGTATGTTACACAGTCCAGAAAAATGAAGAACCCGTTTTAATTGATGAATATATCTCAGCATCTGTTCATCTACACAGTGTATGTCTCAGTGTTAGACATAAAAAAGCTTTTTCTTCTAAATTTCAAATTGACATTTCGGCAAAATAAAGTCAGCTTTGAATCTGCAGATAAATAGCTAACACACTACTGCATTTACTGAGGCCTTTGCTGTCAATTGTCAGGCACGGTGCCGCTGCAAGACCTGTCAAAAACAATTCACAGCAACAAAGGGAAATCTCAATCAAGGCCGTCTTTCTTTAAAGAAAGCACAACCCCATTCATGCTTCGCCATCAATCCTGACAGTATGCGGAGCCATTAATGAAGATTAAAATGTGAAAACTGGGGTACACACTCCCCCTCAAACACATGAACTAGATCTCAGTCAGGCCTCTTCCAATACTTCAGTTTTCTTACAGTTCAATTAGTGAGAAATTCACTCGTTTTCCAATCCCAGTAGGCCCGTCAATCTCACAGTCAGGACCTGTCACTGCCCTGCTTTCAGCCTGACAGCCCATTGCACATTTACTCATATCAAACATGTGAGTCATGCACACACACAGTTCATTCGCAGCAAAAGCTCACAAGTCAATGTCTTCTTTCATGCCAACCAAAATCAACAGGAACTAATGTGTTACAGTGCTGCAAAATTTCTCATTTTCAGATATAATATCATTTTAAAGGCATATATGGAGGAAGAGACAAACGAGTTTATGAAATGGAAGAATAACTACAGTGTATGTGCACATGAAACATAAGATGTGTGATATGGAGGAGAGTTGTGGCACCAGGTGATTATTATAATAGAGGGTGTGACTCAGGGCTTAATTTGTAAATTGATCGGCACTGGAATGCCAATTACGGGCTGGCCGGCTGGAGGAGAGGAGTGGGTTGGTGGTTCTGGGGGTCCTCCTTCAGAAAATTTTGAATAAATAAGATGCAATTTTGTGCATTTTGGTTTATTTTAATGGGTTGTTAAACATCTACATTTAGCTATATTTGTAAACACTCGTAACCCTTACTTGACAGTTCCGAGCCGACTCTTCTCTGCTGGATTCACTGTCTGAATCCACATGTGAAACATCCAGGCACTCACCCCCACCACTCTTTTAGGGGCAGAGATTTTTTCATGGGTAGAGGCAGAAATGCTTCACTTGAAGGGGCAGATGATCATATGTAATATGAAGAAGTCGTGTTGTGTCGTCTGTTGTGTTTAAAATGAGTGTTTATGTAATTATTTTCAGTTTTCATATCCAATATAAGTTTTATTCATTGAAGGCAGTCATATTTGTTCATAGCTAGAGTAAGTCTGAGAGTTGATGGGTTCAAGCAAACAGTTGCCGGAACACACCCTGTCAAAATAAAAGAGTTCTCGGGTCCTGTTATGGTGGGATCCAGCTCAAATTAAGCACTGGTGAGGAGAAAAAGCAGCAGGTATTTTGAAAACGTAAGCAGTCTCATCTGGCATTATTCTTATATTTGGGAGAAAACATGCATAGTAATGTTTTGTTTTATACCTTACTTCTCAAATATTTAATGTAATTTTAAAATGTATGTAGCAGACAAAATGAAGATTAAAGTAAAGGTCATACGAATGAAAAAATTTCAGTAAAAATGTTTATAGGAGTGGTAAAACAGCTATTCAAAACTATTTTTGAACTGCTAAGGTTTTACAGAGAATAAACAATGTGAACTTAGCACATCTGTACAAAAGCAGGCCAGGTAGAGACGTGAAATGAAACTTTTCCTCTCTCATCAACACAAAACTTAGTTTCTAAAACTTGTGAGAGAATACTTAAAACACACTCTTGCATTTTAGTATGAAGTGGCATATTTATAGACGTTCAAAAGGATGATTGATTAAAAAAAAATACTTTATTTAAATAAAATAATTCATGAGACAAACATCACACTGCTGGTCATGAAATGAACAAGTTGAGGCTGAGAAGATTAACCATGCTAAACATGATTCAAAATCAGCAAAAAAGTTTAAAAAAAAAATAAAAGACTTAAAAAAACAGAAAATAAAGAAGGGCAAATAAATTATAAAAATTTACAGAAAGTATAAATCTTTCATGCAATCTTTGGTAGAGAGCCTCAAAAACAAATTTTGATAGTTTATTAATTCAAGCTTTATTTTGTTTTGTACCCATGAACATTTTGATTGTTTTTTAGACAGTCATACTTTCCAGAGTATAAGTATAAGTCAAAAAAAGCAGCATGAACAGGAAAAAACATATATAAGTCACTTGGGCATATAAATCAGATTTATGATGCATCACCGCTGCCCCATCTCATTTATTATGCATTTATTTAATGGTTTTAATGATCTAAACAGCTTAATTTTGCCTGGGCAGTGCAGCACCATCCATCCATCCATTTATTGCGGACGGAGCCACTAGTTCCAGCATTCCTCCGCCTGCACCAGTCACATACTGGAGAAATCGCTGTTGCACTTTTTTTAAATTTAAAGCATTTGTCAATAATTGCATTATGAATATGGAAAAAAATGTATATCAGTTAGTTTGGTGTATAAGTCGGAGGACTGACAAATCTATGCATAAAATTGTGACTTATACGTCAGAAAATATGGTATATACATGGAGGGGGGGGGGGTCATTTTTAAACTGTCTCATTCTTTGACATAGTATAAATGCAATACAGTCCATTTCTAACTTCACCTTTCGAATCGTTAACTCCCTTCATTGGGAAAGTCGTAAATGAAAAAGACGGAGGAGATGGGAAGTGTGTTTCCTGTCCGGTTCTGCTCAAATCACCTTCTTCCAGCAGAGAGAAGTCATAAAACAAAACGTATATTTGGGAAGAGTTCAGCGGGAAATGTCTAAGGGAACATAAACTGAAAGGGGGCTGTAAATGTTATTGCTCCATTAATCAAAGTGACAGCTCTTGTGCCCATCAAACACTTGTGAATTGTCTTCTGGTGACATACAAGTATCTGGGTCAGAAGTGAAATAAGTAAAATATCAGCAGATGGATTAAAAAAAAGGGGCTGACCTTTCGTTTCTCATATATTTTTAGGAAATACAGGTCAACTTATGACTTAGATGAAATAATGCAACTGGTTGGACAGTATTTTCAGCAGAAGCATTTAAGAAAAATTAAATGCTCCTGTGTCAACATGTTGCATGATAGACTGACTGTGTAGTTAAAAGCTGTTCAGGAGCATGATTGATAATTCTGCACAAGACCTCTTCTGTTTTTCCAGGGAAAGGATGTGTCACAAAATCAATCCAGGAGAGCAGGACTGTAGGCAAACATTTACACTGAGCAACAATCTCCCAGCATAATCAACACTAAAGGCTCCAGAAGGAGAACCATACATTATTTATCCCCAGATCACCTCCTATTTTTCTAGGACAAACAGCACTTTTATGTAAATGTCATCTCTTCGGTTGTTGTGATGAATGTTTTTGATTCTCGTTTGTTATTGTATACAAAGCTACCAAAAGCAGGAGAAAAACACAGATTGAGCTATTTATGAAAAAAAAAAAAATTAACTGATAAAGACGTGAGTATTAAGTGAGTTCAATAGCTGCTATAAATCGATTTTATGGTCATTTTTTCTAAAAGGCTTAACCCAGAATAAATCATTTATTAACCAAACCGGTTTCATCAGAGAGAAAAAGCAACATTAAATAAAGACTTATTGAAAAAAAGTACATTTATCAGGAGGCAGTTTTCACAGAGCAGCTCAGCAAAATAACATTTACTGCATTTTTCAGCTAAAGCAGCAAAACAATATGTGTTTTTGTCCTTATCCATTCTGGAACCTTTCATCTACAACCAGCTATTTCATGGTTATTGTTCCTGCTCAAGTGCAGTTTAAAAGGCTTTTCTGTCTGCCTCGGGGGGCTGCCAGCTGCCCCTCAGGAGAATCATGTTATTTTGTCGCCACGCAACAAACAAAAAGATCAAATATCGATCAGCCACAATAACAATCCACCTTACCCCGCTGTAATGCAAAAAAACCTATGCACCGTACAGCTTTCTAATAAAAGAAGTTAACAAGTGTGGACTTTGACATGTGCACGCACACACATTTCATTTGCACACAAAACAGACACCAGCCTGAGATGAGACAGGCTTTTGATGAATGTTTTAATCACACAAATCAGAATTTCAACTCAATTGCTTACCATCTGCACCATAATGTGTTTATTTCCACATGCAGGATAGATCAATGCAAAAAAAAAAAAAAAAATTCAATTTAACTGTTTTCACTGTTTTTCAATTAAACTTGTGCAGGATTTAAATGAGAAAACAATCTAAATGAGCAAAATATCATAACGTGATTGTTGGACAAATTAGCGCTTTTATTGAAATTGTTCTGCACACTCCAGCAAGTTTGTAAAATACAAAGGCTATTAAAAATAATTAACAGATGTCTCCAACAATTGCTCACTGAAGTTATCAAAAATGTTCTCATGCACAATAAATTAGAAAAGGGGGTAATGATCAATTTGAAATTATGATCATTTTGCAGCTGTGAAAGTTTGACAACAGACACATAAATACACCCCACAATTACAGTCACTTCGTGTACCTGACCAGAATGATTCTGTGCAAATCAGGGGCACCACCAGTGGGGAGCCAGGGGGGGCAATGATCTCTGATTCAGTTTTACCCATTTGAGTCCCAAGCTTTTGTTGGTGTGCAAAGTTTTCCTCTAGCTACATGGCGTTAGTAAACCCTCATAAATAAACAAAAAAAAAGTTTGTTAATGAAAAATATAAATAAATATCTTATTTAAAATAAGAAATTCAACTTAAAATCTACTACTCTTCACTAAAGGAAACCAATACAAAATAAATGTCTTCAAAATTAGGATGCATGGTCCCAGGAGTTTTTTTTTACATATTTATTATAAATATAAATTCAAGAGAGGAAAAATGTCAATAAAATAAATATAGGGAGAGTGTACAGACAAAAAGCAATGACTGTTTAATTTTTTTTTTTATACATTTCATACTTTCAAATCCTGTGTCAACATCTAAGGATATTATTTTTATAGACTACACAGCTGTAGACCTGTCTTATTATTTAGCCAAGCTTTTCACTCTTTACTTAAAGTCATTTCTATGTCTGCCTAGTGGTCTATTTAACAGGAATTTAATAGGAATTATTGTGATTTATTATGTATTAATAATGTTGTGGGTTTGAACTATAAAACATAATTTAAATAACGAAGTTAAAGCAACAGGTATGTGTATAAACTTCATAAAGAATCTTTAAATACATAAAGACTTAATATTAATTTAAATTGATTTTTTTAAGAACTTCAGTATGTTTTTAATATTGAAAGAAAGGACCTTTGGATAGATTTCTGTCCATGGTTGTTTTTTACAGATTGATTCCAAGGGATTTAAAAAAAAAATGTCCAAACTTCAAGTATGTAACATGAATAAATGTTATTGCTGTCAACAATATTTGAATACTGGTGATACATAAACCCTGTCTATACGAAAACAACCTATGGAAATATTAGTGCTTCATCAATTTTTATTGGGACAAATAAAAAAAAAAAGAAATGGTTTACATGGAAAAACTGTAGTTTCCATGCCAGCCATGCGGTGTCTCCATGATCACAGTTACATAAAAACTGGTGAATAGACGAAGGTCCCTTTGGACCTAGGATGTTGCCGGATTTGTTCCTACGTGCTGAAAAAGGGTGAGTAGCACAAAAAACACTCTGCTCTCTGCCATTTATTTTAAATAAAAGTTTATTTTTGGTGTAAAATCTTTCGACTGCAGCTGCTTGTAATGCACATGTGCAACATCATACCTGCAGAGTTTTTCACACTTCCACAGAGGGTTACGCTGAAATTCTCCACTTTGAGAACAGGATTCAGAAACATTTAGTTGCAAAGAGAAAAGGGCTGTTCTTGTGCACAAAACAACCAAACAGCTGCAGAAAAGCTGCGGTTTCACTCCACCTATTTACACGAGTCGTGTAGGGCCTGAGAGTATGTTAAAATCACTGCTTTTTCTTCCTGTTGCTGAACCATTCACTTATTAAACCAAGACAGTTCACTGGTTGGAAAATTAAAGTTTGGAATGGGTAAAACATTGAATTGTTTTCCTTTTATTTTTAGCACCACAAGATATAAGCATTAATGAATAGATGATGCCACAAAAATACGTTGCCACTTCAGCGCAAGTATTAACTGAACCAACCAGACATGTCAATTCAGTCTGTGTTGATAAAATCCACTTTCATTTTTACCTCATTCACTCTCCTCACCTAAACTCCTCATCATCATTCCCTGAAGTTATCGCAACACTGCATTGTGCTCAAAGTGTCTACAACCAAAGGCAACTTCAGCAAACAGTACTAGGTTTCATTTCACCTCATCATTTACTTATATCACCATTAATTCAAAATGTATTAGAAATAGATAAATGGATATTGAGGTGAGTGTGTTTTCTCATTTCCTGAATACTTTTCAGGTAAATTAGCTCCACAGCGCTGGTGGACGAATTGAGAGTTTCTATGAGTTGGAGTAATTGGGAAATTGGAATATGCTTTATTTTGAATAATAGCTTGATGCAGGCTGAATAAAATACCCTGTGAATGAGTGTGTGGTGTGCTGTGGTGTGTTCTTCTGTGCCATGTTTCAGAAAGTAGCTGTGATGAACTTGAGTTTGACAGGAATGAAGAATTAGAATCAACACGTGTCCTACAGGCACATCAGAGTCCTTTCATACTTATTTCCTGCACAGTTCCAAAGCCTGATTTTACCCCCTCTCCATAAAAACAAGTTATCAGACAAAATATCTTATATTGCCTTGAAGAATGAGGATTACACATTTAATCTATATTTATCTCCTGCTTAAATCAGTCACAATCTCATTATGGAACAAGGATACCCTGCTTTCCTGCAACCGATATCTGCTGAGGCCTGCGCTACCATGGGCTCAGTATTAAGTTATAATTAAATTCTGAAAAATTACAACAAAGAAGAATGTCTAGCCACTGCACAAATCTTTGAGACAATTTACTTTTATAGAAGACATATATGAAACTCTACCTCCCATATAGATTAATTATCAATAATGAGCTCACAGTTGTGACCAAAAATCAAGAAAATCAGCTGATTGTCAAAATATGTGTCTTCATATAGAATCCTCCTGCTCAGAAGTGCCTTTAAAATAGAAACATGTAAACATTGCATCAAGTTTTAATGGCTTATAAGAGTTGCTGAATTTTTTAGTCAATGCTGCTTCTTCATCAGACGTGCCAAAAGGCTCAGAAGCTTTTTAAACACGAGCATGGCTAAAATCTTCACTGTGATGTTGGAAAGAAGAATTTGGGGTGGATTTAGCCTCAAAACTTTGTAGCATGAATATATTAAAATGCTTGAAAATTATTTTTTTTTTTTTTGGGGGGGGGGGGTTTATAAGCAAGCTACAGGTATAAGAAAGCCTTTTTAACATCAAATCTTTTCAATTTACAGTAGTCTCTCATTTATCGCGGGGGATTCGTACCCTGAAGCCCCGTGATAAGTGAAAAA
>NC_056503.1:37413166-37426281 GCF_014905685.2 Nematolebias whitei
GACGCTCTTCCGATCTATCAATTTCTTAGTATGTATAGATATATATGTATAAAGACATTTTGTACCCTTCCCACACTCTAGCAACATTCTAAACAAAGTTTCTAAATGTTAAACGCTCTAAAAAAGCCCAGAATGTCATGACTCAGACCTCCAGCTCTCTGCCACGGCTGCACGTGCAGCAGGTGCTAAATAATTTAAAACAATTAATTTAAAGTAAAAATTCCATGCTGATTGTGCAGCTCAACCATCAAACAGCCAATTGTGTGTCATGTCCAATCTTGGTTTGAAAAAAAGCAACTGAGCGGGTCAGCGAAAAACGAACCGTGAAGTTGCGACGGATTACTGTGTTGATATTGAGGGACAGTATCAAGTGCAGTGTAAGAGTTTGAGCAATGCTTTTTGAATAAATTTGTAAGGTTTGGTTCTATATCAAGATAGAATGTGAACAAGAACAACAACTTCAGAACCAGGCAGAAGTTTTAACAGTGTTATTTGGACACTGGACAGGAACATTTAACAAGCAGGGTTGTCGCAGAGTAAAATCCAAAAGGTTCCAGAAGAGGTCTTACTCAAATGTTGGGCAAGTAGTGGAAGGCAGGGAACAGATGGAGCGGTCACAAGGAGACTCAGGAGACAACAGAAAGTTCCACGGTTCAGGAGGATCACAGGAGTCAATCTACAACAAGAGATTAATATGAGTCTTGCACAAAATACTAGGAACCATGTGGCCAGGAACACAACTACTGGAAGGCAGATAATACACCAGCGTCGGCTAGCAGTCATCAATTGCCTTAAGCTGTCCTTGCAGCTCATCAGGTGAACGATCCTCAAGTGTAGATCTGTTGGTGCCCTCTGGTGTGGAAGAGCTGCAAGGGAAACTGCTGGAACTCTTACAAATGTTCACCTAACGTGAACGTTTGCAAAGAGTACAATTAACTGATTCCAGGAGTCACGATACAAAAACAGAAACACTCACAAGTGCCTGAAACTAAAACAAATCCTCTCAAAAGAGCATCTTATCAGTGTGAACTATGGTGCTGTCAACATTCTGTGCAAATTATCTCTAAAACTGGTTCAAAATTAAGCACAACACCAAACATATTCATGGTTTGTCTGCTGGATAAGATTCTCGGCAGCTTCTAGCTTCACTGTTGCAAGCATCTGGACCAGCTGCACACAGCTGGGTGTAGCATTTTTGTTGCAGACCATGCCTGCAGGGAGTGGTGGACTGCTAAAAAAGATCACCAGGACTCCTCTGCGCTCTCTGCAGAGCATCTACTACAGCAAAGTCCAAAGGAGACTCCATCCACCCCCTGCATAGACTCTTCACACTCCTTCCCTCAGGCCAGAGATACAATACAGGACTTCAGATGCACATCACACTCCTAGAGAGCTGACAGAAGTTTGATAATCACAGACTACCTCACATCATTACACTTCACTCTTTCAGTTTGCACATGTGTATTTGCACACTCACCACTGCCACCTGCACATAAAGCTGATGTAGATGACTGATTTGCACAAGCAAGTATTATTGCAGCATGTCTAAAATGAACAGGAATGAGTTCAGAAGACCAGGGTTAAAAAAAGAACTGCTCTAGACCATTGGCTCTCATCCAGAGTACTTATTTTATTTGATTAAATATTCATGTAGAGCACTCCTTAGCTGAACTGTTTTTAAAAAAAACTGGTCTTAGTGATGAATGATCACAAGGGGACAATGATTTGTTTAAGATGGGAGGACCATCAATGCTTACTTTATTTAAAATAAAGAAGAATTAGTTCTTGTGATAAAGGAAGACCATAAAGCAGCAGGAGAAATGTGTAAAAAAAAAAAAGTAGCTTGGTTAAAATGGTCTTGTGGTATCACATGTAGTGATAAATCTTGTCATTTGATATAATTTGACACTTCTTTTTCTGCTAGAGACTTGCCATTCAGTTTGTTGATGGTCGAGTTCTTTTCAAAGAAGCTCAAAAATCATTTGCAAAAATCAGTCAATCTTTGTTCACAATGTATTTCTGAAGTTTTCAAGCATTCAAGGTTCTTTATTTGTCATTCTACCACATGTGGTACATGTGGTGGAACAAAATTGTGTACACAGGGTCCCAGTTACATCCAACAAAAGTATTAAAATGTAAAAGAAAAACAGTGATAAGATCTAAGATATGAACTAAGAAAAACGTTAACAAAAACACACTAACCACTAGTATCATAAAATAGTATAAAAACAATTAAAACATTATGCTGAAAAGCAGCATGTACATGAATCTGTGTGAGCAGAGGAGTACACATGAACACATCAACATGAAACAGATCAGCAGCATCATGAAACAGATCAGCAGCATCATGATGTCATTCTTCACAGTGACTATTCTGGTTAGATATTCATGAGTCTAACAGCCCCAGGGTAGAAGCTGTTACTCAGTCTAGTGGTTCTACACTTAATGCTCCTTAACCTCCTTCCTGAGGGGAGTGGGGCAAAAAGTGTGTGTTTGCTGGGTGAGTGGGGTCCTTCATGATGCAGGTGGCCCTCTTCCTGCATCTGGAGGTGTAGATGTCTGTGATGGTGGGGAGACTGACTCCAACAGTCTTCTGTGCAGCCTTCACCACTCTCTGCAAAGCTTTTCTTTCTGCAGCTGTGCAGCCTCCATGCCACACGTTGATGCTGGAGAACAGGATGCTCTCCACTGCACACCTGTAGAAGAAGGTGAGGACTGAGCTTCCCAGACCAGCTCGTCTCAGCCATCTGAGGAAGTAGAGTCTCTGATGAGCTCTATTGATCAGGCTGAGGCTGGTAGTGTTGTTGCTCCAGCTGAGGTTGTCATTCAAGTGCACACCCAAGTACTTGTAGCTGGTGACCACTTCCACTGCAGATCCTCTTATGTTTTTTTTTTTGGGGGGGGGGTTATTCTTTCTGAAGTCCGCAATCATCTCCTTTGTCTTCTTCACATTGATGTGAAGGTTATTTTCTTTGCACCAGCTCTCCAGGTGTACTACCTCCTGCCTGTATCTGGACTCATCATTGTTTGTGATGCATCCCACCACTGCTGTATCATCTGCAAACTTTACAATGTGACAGCCTGGATGAGTAGCTGCACAATCATACGTGAGCAGAGTGAACAGGAGAGGGCTCAGCACACATCCTTGAGGAGAGCCAGTGCTGAGGGTTATGGTGGAGGAGGAGAAGTTGTGGATCCTCACTGACTGTGTTCTGTTTGTTAAGAAGTCTAGTACCCAGTTGCAAATGGAGGGGCTAAGTCCTAGTGTGGATAGTTTGTCCATCAGAGTTTGGGGGATCATGGTGTTGAAGGCAGATGTGAAGTCCACAAAGAGCAGACGGACAAAGGAGTCCTGGTCCAGGTAGGTGAGAGCAGTGTGGACCACGGAGGAGATGGTGTACTCTGTTGATAGATTCTCGTGGTATGTGGACTTGTGAGGGTCCTTGTTGATGTTGATGGTTGTTTTGATGTGGGTCATGACCAGTTTTTCAAAGCATTTAGCGACTATCGGGGTGAGAGCTACTGGCCGGTAGTTGTTGGGAGGTAATACAACTGAATGTAGTATGTTCCCACTATTTACTGCGTAATCTAGTAATTTAAACTTCCATACTGAACCAGTCGTATAACAGAAAACTTGTTTTTATTACCATGACTGTATTTTAGGAGAGTACCATCCATCCATTATCTTTTATCAGCTTCTTCCATTTTGGGTCACGGAGGTCGCCGGTGCCCATGTCCAGCAATCACTGTGCGAGGGGCGGGGTACACCCTGGACAGGTCGCAAGTCCATCACAGAGACACATAGAGACAAACGAGACAAACAACCATTCACTCTCTCAGGAGAGTACTAAATACAACAAATTTAAAACAGTCCTTTTCAGTTTCTGAAGATTAAAAGATGGCATCATTTGTTTATTAGATGTAATGACATACTGTATAATGTAACCATAAAAAGCCAATGCTGCTGACAAACAAGAACAACATGAATATGAATAATTCATTTTGTGATATCTGGGAGGTGATCCAAAACAGCAAACCTTTAATTCATTTATTAATTCATTTATTTGAGCATGCATCAGGATATTAATTCATTTAGTTTTGATGTCACAGTGAGAAGTTAAATGAGGCGGCTCAGGAGTGAGACACACTTTTCGTCCTAACCTATGCTGGTGACATCGCCACTTTGTCACAATTGTCTTATTTTTTTCTCAGTTTTTTTTTTTCTTCTTCCAATTTGTAATACCATCAAGGTGTTTGCAGTTGAGAGTTGTGGGGATTGAGGAGTAAGAATAGTGCTATAAAGCAGCAATCTCAGTTTCATGAAGCAGGGACTGAAAACGGACGGGTCGTAAATACGTGTCTGGGACAGAAGACAATCGCTCCACAGTCTGCCTGTGAGTGTGGGATGGAATTTGTTTTACTTCCTGAGAAGTTATGTGACTACACAAACTTTCAGCCTTTAACCCCCCCCCCCACACACACACACACACACACACACACAAAAAAGTTAGATAATTTTAAAATATGCATAAGCTTCAGAGAATTAAAAATAAATAAGCTACTTTTAATTGAGGGCTAACATTATGTCTTTTTGTGCTTCTTTAGGGGGATTTCAACACTTGTATAGCTTCTTCTGAGTTGAAATGAGCAATTCTGCAGAAAAATATTGACCTACTGAATCACATTCCAATGTCAAAGAGAACAGCACTTAAGATTCCCAAACACTTCAATACTTTTCTGTCAATTTTCATTCTTTACTAACTCTGCACCTGGACATCAAGGTGACCCTGTTTGGTTTATTCTATGAGATGTTGCTGAGACGAGTCCACTCCAACCTGGTCACTTCATACTGAGACACAGAGTAATATAACCAGCCGCAGTCCGTAGTGGCTGCAGACCAGATGTGGTTTAAATGTGGTCAGACCTGCAGTGGTTCATAATAATTATTAAAATCACTGGGTGTACAGGTTCTATGATCAAAGCACATAAATGTTTTTAAAAGATTAAATCATTATATTGCAGTTTATTATGGATTACAGTATTAGCAGTACTCTTTAAATCAAGTCTCAGTCTTGGGGGAAATTCATCCATCCATCCATGCATCTGTCCATCTGTCCATCTGTCCATCCATCCATCCATCCGTTCGAAGTATATTTAATTTTTTTTTAATCATGATGTCCATTTTAATTTTACTAAACATTTTATGCAGCAATTTCTTTTAAACTCATTATTTAAAAGACCTAAAGACCACTACTGCAATGGGATTGTTTTTTAACGCGGGCAAAATAGAAGTCCATTGTCCAAACCAGATGATGTCCTTCGTTGGTTTAATCCCATTCACTAAGCAACAAACAAGCAAACATTTGTGCATTCTTCTGCTCTTTCTGCTCTGGTACAAAAATACAACATAGGTCCACCATATTGTATACCATCCACCCATCCATTATCCATCCATCCATTATCTTTACCCGCTTATTCCATTTTGGGTCACGGGGGTCGCTGGTGCCCATGTCCAGCAATCACTGTGCGAGGGGCGGGGTACACCCTGGACGGGTCGCAAGTCCATCACAGGGCCACATAGAGACAAACGAGACAAACAACCATTCACTCTCTCACTCACATCTAGGGACACTTTAGAGTTACCAATCAGTCTAACATGTTTTGGTCTGTGGGAGGAAACCGGAGTACCCAGAGAAAACCCGCACATAAAGAACATGCAAACTCCACCCAGAATGACACTGGGCCGGGATTTGAACCGGCGACCTTCTCGCTGAGAGGCAACAGCTCTACCAAGTGAGCCACGATGCTGCCCCTATTGCATACCTTCACACATATTTATGGGTTCCCACAGTCTTTAGCGTTCAAAATCAAACAAATACAATACAGTACTAACAAAATAAGTTTTTTTTAACAATATATTACAACAAAAAAGTTACCCCAAAGGACTTAAACACATTGTAATAATTTCAGATATGGTCAAGATAAGTAACTCCTATGCATTTGCTTAATAAAATTAACCTCATACCTTAAGAGCATCCTAAAAATCCACACAACACTGGCAGATACTGCCACAACTGTGAGATAGGACATGAAAACTATTACGAAATAATGCAAGTTATACTAGAATGACTTGTTATGGAAAGAAGCAGGGAAGGTTGAAGGATTTTAAACAGTGTTCTCAGAAAGTCTTAAATGAAATTTTTGCCTTGTCCTTACATCATCACTTTGATTAGACAGAGATCAAGAATATTATAGTAGGTTAATAGCAGCCGTGTGTGTGTGTGTGTGTCTGCTCTGGCTGCTGCTCTTTCTACTAGTGCTGACCTGAAATCTCCATTTCTTTAGTAATGCAACCATGAATGAGTGCTACTGTTGTTGCTTTGGAGACTTAGTTTGAGAGAGTTTAAATTGGCCTTAAAATATGGAGATTTTTTTTTTTTACTTTTAACTAAAGCTTTGGCACAAAAAGAAAATCAATGAGAGTAGTGAAGTGCTCAGGTTTGTGTTAGATATTTGAATAAAAACTTCTAAAAGAAAGAGAAAAAATGAGGACAAGCTATAAAACAATGAACTGTGCTTGGTTTTTGATAATTTAATGACTTTATCCCTAAAGGCACTCATAGAGGTCATGAGCTATTGAGCTAAATTATAAATGTATTTTCCCAATAACTCAGTAAATCTGGTAAGTCTCATATGTCCCAGCTTTTCACCAGCCATGAACGCAGCACTATCAACAATTTCCTGAGGGATCAATAAAGTTCTCTTATCTTATCTATTTATGAATATGGGCCGACAAGTAACTCTCAAAAGTCTCATTCACAAGTAAGCTGACCCGTGCGCTCATGTTGCCTGATTTATCCACAGCAGGTGATTTGTGCACGTGTGTTTGACAATTTGTATGCACAGAATATTCCTAGTTGTGCAAACTGAAACATGTACATTTGGAAAACTGTTTATGTGTTTGTGAATCTTGCAGTACGCATTTGCAAAAATTGTGGCACGCTTGTGAATCTTATTATATGCATACAAATCTGGTTGTACCCTTGTGTGACTATGTTTGAGACTGATTTATCTTTATACTCTGAGGCATAGCTGTTGCTTACTGTAAAGAATGTGACAGCGTTTATGTTTGAAATACATTATACTTATTATAATGAAAATGTGACTTAAATTAGTCACTGTTTTTTCTATGCATGCTATTGATTGCCCATTAGCTTCAAACTTAACTAGAGAAATTGTATTTCCTGCAAAAATGCAGTGTGAATGTTCATTGCTGAAGAACTTGCTGAAAACCTGCTGTCATTAGCTAAAACAACATGCTGAATGTAGCTGAAATGGCAGAACAAGCCTAAGTTAACAGAAAAAAAACAGAAAGAACATATATTAGCTGAATTAGGTTTAAATAGGCAGAAATTAGCAAAAATAAATAAATTAGCTAATCAAAGCTGAAATTAGCAACAACAAAAAAAGATGAAAATTAGCTGAAAAGGCAGGAAGAAGATTAAAAATCCAGAATAGTGCAAAGAGCACCATTGTGGCTAATTAGGCTTTAAGAAGCAAAATTGGCCACAAAAAAAGGAAAGTATCAGAAAAAAAAACAGTAAGTTGCAAAAAAAAACTAAATAGAAAAAAGCTAAAATGGAGAGAGCACATTTTTGCTGAATTAGGCTGAAAAAAGTTAAAATGTGTGCCAAAAATGTGAATTTAGCTGAAAATGCTGAAATTAGCATAAAACAGCTAAATAGTAGCTGAAATAGCAGAAAAAGTTCAAACTTGCTGAAATAAGCTGAAAGGAGCATAACAAGTTGTAATTAGCAGAACAAATCTGAAAGGAGCACAAAACAGTTAAATAGCAGCTGAAATTAGTTGAAAGTAGCTGAAAAAATATTTAAATTTGCACAATGAATCTGAAAGAAGCTGAACCAGAACAAAATGTGAAAGGAGCAATAAAAGGTTGTAAACAGATCTAAAGATTTGAAGGATGTGAAATGAGCTCATTTCATTTTCTTTGAGAACAAACATGGTGGAAAAGGCTAAATATTTCAAAAAGCTAAAGTTGCACCAATACCAAAAGTCATAGCAGGATTGTCCTGAAAGAGCTGAACGTTTTGATATGATTTGTTGAAATAGCACAAAAATTGTGGAATGAGAAATATGCTGAAAAATAGATCACAATAGTTATTTAAAAAATGAAATTATATTATGATGAGCTTTAGATTCTGCATTAAGTTTCTCTTTTTAATGTAAAGAGGAAATAAATTATAATGACTCTGTGAAGGTGTTGGAGTAAAGGCAAGTTTTGCTGTGACTTTTTTTTCTTTGTTTTGGAACAGTACTGGGAGACTGGATACAGTTGACATATACTGTACATGTGAAGTCCCAATACTCCCAGTCTCAGCTCTGTGGGGCAGCACAAGTTGATGCATCTGTGAGCTTTCTGTGTAGTTTTCCCTGCATCCCTGTTGTGCTCCAGGAGGCCGGCTCCCAGCTGTCAGGAAGTTCAGCCTGCACTCAGTCAAGGGGAACAGGTCTGTGTAAGCTGCCAGTCAGTCCCAGCTCTACCACTGCTGTCCCTACAGTAATGATGCTGGGGGAGCACATCGACGACTACAGGAGCTCATTAAGGGAAAATAATTGGAGTTTGTTAAAAACAACAGCCTTTAGGCTTTGGAGACAGGTGTTTGTCCAGATTTTAGGGAAAAACAGTCTCCTTCTGACAATTTCCTCTTGCCAACTACAACACAGACAGCGAGACACACAGATGAGGAGACAGACAGTTCTCTGAAACTGTAATTCAGCTGCCTCGTTTGGCCTCCAACCCCTCATCTGTCAGCAGCAACAATGAAAACAGGAAATGCTGCCTCTCTTTCACACAAAGAGAGCCACCTCTGGTTCCCTGCTTTTACCCAACACCGACAATCAAACTAATTATTAATGCTCTCACAGATAAGTGAGATTCAATGGTGCCATCTAAAATTAAACCCAACACATGTAAACACTGTCGCACAAGGAGAAACATGCAATTATTGGTAATTATTGCTCAGGGTTCTACCACAGCACAGTCAGCCAACTTCCAGAGCTGAAACTCTCAGATTGGCAGAGATCAAATGAGATTTTCTCACTGTCGCAACTCCAGCAATACAGTGTTGTGTATGCCTTAGAGGTTTGATTTAACCATCTGTGGGTCATTATTAAATATTCATCTGCAGAATGACAAATCTGTCCATGAAAGCACAAAAAAGCACTTTTTTGATTTTATAAAATGACGCTAAATTTTAATCCCATGAAGGGACTGTTAAACTGGCACGGAGTTTCCTAATCCTCCTTAACGTCTTGGACTGTGGATGTCACGTGGTGATTATGCTGCCTGCTCCCGTGTTTCACATGTTCCTCCCTGAGCAGGACGGATCCTCTGAATGGCTGACTCAACTGTTGGAAGGCAGCTCAAACTTTTACCTCGAGTCATCAGAACTGGATTAGGTGGACGTTAGTTTCATGTGACACAATGTGCGTTTTTGACGGGGAAATTAACTAACAGGGCACAAATTGTGTATATAAATCAATTTGTCAGTTTTAGCTGGAACTCATCTGGAGGTCTTTTTAACAAGATGTGAATCATAAGATATGGAAACTCAGACTAATTGTGTGAATGCCTCATAAGTGTTCACACCATTGTGATCCATTTTTCTTCTGCACTTTGTCTGTGCATTTTACATCAGTTTTCTAATGATTTCAACAAATCAAAATATTCAGCTCTTTCAAGAAAATATTTTGGCATTAATGCAACTTTAGCTTTTTGAAATATTTATCGTTTTCTGCCATTTTTTGTTTGTTTGTTTGTTTCTCATAGAAAATGAGTTGAGCTCATTTTACGTCCTTCAACTCTTTAGATCTGTTTACAACTGTTTACTGCTCCTTTCACATTTTGTTCTTGTTCAGCTTCTTTCAGCTTCCTTGTGCAAATTTAAACTTTTTTCCAGCTACTTTCAGTTAGTTAACATATTTGTGCTTCTAAATTATTTAGCTAATTTCAACTTGTTCTGCTTCTTTCAGCTTCTTTCAGCATGTTTCCATTTTTCTGCTCTTTCAGCAACTACTTAGCTGTTTTATGCTAATTTTTGCTTTTTCAGCCAATTCCACATTTGTTGCACTCATTTCAAAAATTGTCAGCCTAATTCGGCAAAAATATGCTCTCGCCACTTCCTCTTGGTAATTTAAGCTTCGTTCTTTTTAGCTACTTTTCAGATGTATTTTTGCTCATTTCAGTTTTTTTTTCCAGAAAATTTCTAGGGGTTTTTTTGTGCTCATTTCTGCTTCTGTCAACAACCATGTTCTTTCTGCTTTCTTCTGCTAATTTAAGCTCATTATCTTTTACGCTATCTTTTTAGCATTTTAGCTACTTTCAGCTGTTTTCAGATAAATTCAACTTCTTTCTGCTAATTTCAGCTTGTTGTGATCCCTTTGGATTATTTCTGCAAGTTTAATTTTTTTCTGCTATTTCAGCTGTTTTTGTGCTAATATAGCTTTTTTCTTTGTTTGTTTTTAGCTAATTCCACATTCTTGGAGCTCATTTCAGCTCTTTCCACTTCCTTCTAGTAGTGCATGCTTCTTTCTCCCTTTTCAGCTGTTTTTGTTGTTGTTGCTAATTCAACTTTTTCACTAATTTCCTCCTTTTTTTTTGCTAATTTCTGCTTATTTAAACCAAATTCAGCAAATATATATTTCCCTACCTTCTCATTTCAGATGCATTACAGCATGTTTTTAGTTAATTGCAGCTGCTTTTCAGCAAGTTCTTCTACAATAAGCATTCACACTGCATTTTTGCAGGAAATACAATTTCTCCAGTTAATCATGTGAAAACATTTTCAACCCTTTTGTATATTTCACCTTGGATTCTAAACACGCACACACAAGGTGAAAGTGTAAAAAAAAAAAAAAACAGGATGTGACTGACAGAGCATATAAACATAACTTTTTCTTTTTTTTTTTTCCCACAATAAGAGCCCGTAGAGAACAGTGGATGTAAATCTTTTTTAACTATTCTGTTGACATCAATTTTACAGCAGTTGATGCAAATGCCTTTTTTTTATTATCAGCCTTTCCTTCTTTATCAATTTTGAATTACATGGCTATTTACATGGATTATTTAGATGTTTTTGTAAACACAACTGGTAACTGCAGATTGTATTGGAGCAGCCTGGGACACTTTCAGGAATATCCTTATCATACCTCTGCTTCCAGCAGAGGTATGATAAGGTAATCTCAAAGCAATGATCCACTGAGGTTTGAGCCCTGCTAAGAAGAGCTGTTAGTTGTCAGTGTAGTCATGATGCAAGTCCATGTATTCCTATGGCCTAAGGCTATTTAATGAGCTACCTACAACAATTAAGATAATAATTGTACATATTCTTTCCACAGATCCCAACTTCAAGAAGTCTGAACTGTCCCTTTAAGAGTTGCCTGTTTAAATCATCACAGCATTTTAACAGTGAACTTGAAATGAATTTAGCTCTACTGTGCTTCTCTGAACACAGCACTTCTGAGGTCTAAATTTGTAAAAATGCTCACAGATGTAGTAGTTTGTCTAAAAGAGCTGAGGCATGTGACTGTAATTACGGTTATCATGTAGTAAAACTGGAATAAGAGTTTGAACTTCTGTTCACTCACTTTTGATCACATCCTGTTCCCAATAAAACCAAACTCTGTGAGTGCTTCTGACCAGAGGTAATGTTAGTCAATCACATGTGGAAGCTGTAATCATGCAGATTTATTGCTTCTCGATCAGAAAATCTCCCAACAACAGATTTTCACTCGAACAAAGCGTAACGTTCTCTCCCTCAGTGCTCATTTGGTGGTTAGAACCCAATATGGCACTGCATCGTTAAGTGACTGCTCATAAGCGGTCCAGAAAATAGACCGATCCATAAATTAGGCACTGGTCAACCTCCAGCTCGACTACCTGTACCTACCAATCCGTGCAGAGCGTTTCAACAGATGGTGCATTTATTTACATGTTATGGGTTCATTACCTCAATGTCATGCAGGGTGTTCTCTCCTTGTAATGAAAACTGCTCCTTTGACTGCGTTTCTTCTTTTATTTGCAGCCAGGTTCCCTGGTTTATGAGATATAATTGGCTAATTTAGCGTTTAAATAGAAAGCATATTCAGTGATGTTCTTTATGGCAACAGTTGCACTTTTTTTTTTCTTTTCCGAGAATCCATTTTGTCAGAACCTGCCCTGTTAGCGTTCACTTCAGGGCAGTTTTTCTTCCTCTCTTTCTCTCTGAGCAGAAGAAATGTGAGTCACATCTGTGACACTAAAGGCAACACGTTTCATGGCCGTGTTGCATTTTTCTCTTTTAAAGCTGTTGTGAGCAAATTGGCATCTCTGCCTCGACAACATAATTCTCCCTGTACGAGTGGTCCTGTTGAACATTAATGCAAATGGTGAGTAAAAAAAAAACGATTATTTGCTGTTTGTCAGCGTGAGACCAGGAGTAAAACAGCACCGCTTTTCTGCTGTCAAACTTTGGGTACGGTAAAAGATCACGTGTCATTATGACGCATTTAACAAACTGCAAAGTCCTCAAAAGGAGCAGGAGCAGACACTTTGCATGTGTGTAGCAGCTTTAACTGTGTTATTCTAGTTGGAAGCTACACTAAAGCTGTTTTTATTTACACACATTTTTATTCTTTCCCATGCTTTTTCTGTTTATGCTGTTTGTCGCTCCTCGGCTGAAGTTAAGAATCATAAGAGAATGATGAAATGCGAGGAAAAAAAATGATGGTTTACTCTTGAATGCATTTTCTTTCAATGGTAATGTTTACATGACAGTGTGGTTGCCTAGGTAACATGTCAGTAAAAAATTTCAGATGCTGGTTTACAGAGCTCGAGAGGTAGCAGATTTCTTTTTTAAGTGTCATTTTTACTTGGATCCACAAAGTTGTTATTTTTTGTGCAAGTTCTGCAGTAAGATTAAAATATCAACTTACTGCATTTTATTATACTTATTATTTATGCTAAAATAATTCTTTGGGCATACATATTTTGTGTTTCATTATATACAAATATATATATATATATATATATATATATATATATATATATATATATA